>NC_041396.2:83780078-84135912 GCF_900747795.2 Erpetoichthys calabaricus
CACACAACATTATGCCTGGGCACAAATGCTTTATATACAGTGTAAAAGATGCTCGAACACAGACACTGAGACAGCCAAGTCTGAAAAGCACACACTTTTAATTATTCTTCTGCACCAACACACACAATACAGTGCACAAATCACTCCAATTAGACTCATTCCTTTGCTTTCTTTTACCCTTTTCTTCTGCCACCTCCATTCCTCTTCCGCAAGCTCTATCCTCTGACTCCCAACTCCGGCTCCCTGAATGGAGTGAGGCAGCCCCTTTTATAATGCATCCAGATGTGCTCCAGGTGCTCCCTGATGTGGCGGAAGTGCTGCAGTCCATGGTTCTGGAACCATCCAGGCGCCCCTGGTGGTGGCCACGGGCCCCCACGGAGTTGAGCTTCCAAGCTCTGTGGCTCCAAAGCAAATCAGGGCAGCTGCCCTCTCAATGTCCTGAGGGAGGTATTGTCCCTCTCCAAGTCCTTCCATCCTCCAGGCGCCCCAAAAGTCCGCCACAAGGCGAGTCAAAATTATATTAACAGTATTGGTACTGCTATGTTTATACTTATATACAATTTTTGTGAACAATTTATGTGTCACATATCATACATGTGTTGAACATGATGGCGAACAGGTTGAGACATTCCTGTAAATCATCTTGCACATATGAAGTATGTTTTGTGAATAAATAGTTTCCGTCATTCAAAAGTTAACAATTTTTACTCACCCTGCATATAGAGAGTTTGATTGAAGCTCCTTTGTAGTGATGGCTACTCAGAGTGTCATGGTGAGGAACTGAACCTTGGGGTCTACAGTCCAAAACCACATTAGTCACTAAACCATATTACATTACCCTCCAGCTTTTTGAATTTCCATCTTATATATTCGATAGTTGCTCCCCTGTACATTCACATAAGGTGACTGTATTAAAAAAGGCCGAAGTCAGAAAGTCAGAAAGGAAACTGCAAAGCTTTCGCTCCAGCACTCTGCTACCAATTTTTCCACCTTCTGTTCTTCCTCTTTGTGTAAATTTTACCCATAAATGCAAGCCTGTGTTACGGCTCTTGAAATGATAATCGGTGTATAATAATGAGAACATACCGGTGGAAATTCTTTATCTTTTCCTTCAAAAGGCATTCTGTAATGGGTTCCTCTGAAGATCACATGCATTTTCACCTGCCTTTTATCTTTTTTATTTTTTTCTGCTGCATCTCTCCGTGGGTGGGATTTGATCACAATCCTATGCAAATGTCTTCTAAATAACTATTTTGCTTTCATGTTTTCTCTGAAGAGGATGAATTTCAAGTGCTTTTTTTTGGCCGGGTGGGGAGATCATCCATTCATCCATCTGATTTTCAAACACAAATCAGCCAGTTCAGGGTCACAGGGGCTGGAGCCAATACCTAAGGCATCAGGTGGCAGTCCATTACAGGGCACATTCATGCACTTGGAGTTACTAACAGGCATATTTCTTAGATGTTGGTGGAAACCAATACGGGGAGAGCATGCAGACTGCACACAGAAAGTAGGTTTAACTCTTTGAGGGCTGAATATATTTTCCAAAAAAAAACGATGGTTTCACACAGAAATCAACATAAAACGTCTGTTGCTGAATGCTGTGGCTGCCAGTTTGCCAAGAATGAGCGGCAGGCTTGCTGCCAGGCTGTCTTTGCGCAGCAGGGGCAATAGCAGTTGCAGTGCATTACATTTTGATTGTTAAGTGGCAGTCCTCCCTGGCAGACATTGTCAGTACCACAACTAGCTGCGGACCAATCAGCTGAAGCTGGAACCTAACATTCGTTTTCGATCACTTCAATCAAAATCTGAGTCCGACAAATCATAGTCGAGTTCAGAGATAATAGGCAAGATGTCGCCCACGGAGTATTTTGCTTTTCGCATTTGCTTTGATTTCTCGCCAGATGCCAGTGCCATTTTTGCCATTGTGTGCGCCTTGCTACTCACATGAACACATAGAATCTCGGTCAAACCAATGAATCTAACTTTCCTTCTAGCAATGAGAGTCCAACGTAGTAGTTGGTTTTGTCACAGTTTACAGTTGATTACTATCGTCAACTCCTCCTTTTGACAAAAGTCGACATTAGCCCTGAAAGAGTTAAGATTTAAAATTGGATTCACAAGCTGTTGACTTATTGACTTATTTGACTGATTCACTTATTCAAGATAAGTTACAACATTTGAGATACAGTTAGTTACATTTCTTTTGTTTTTATATTTGGATCACAGGCAGGTGAAGTGACTTGCTCATGGTCACAATGTCAGCAGCAGGATTTGAACCCACAACCAAACCACTATTACCACACTGCAGCATCCAGGGCATCACTGTTCCACCATGTGTTGCTCACTCAATCTCTAATATTGATCATCTCTAAAATAATTCAGCTAACCAGTCAGGCAGCTCAGGAATCTTAGTGTAGCATCCACTGGGCTGTAATGGTAGTGCCTTACCATGCCACATAAACCATCAGCCTTGTGTTGGTTTAGCCATCCCATAATTACTTGCCTAAGCTCTAAGTAAAAAACAAATATATTGACCCATTTGTAAAGTATGTCTGCACCTGTAAAGTGCCTTGGTAGGGACGATGCATGTTTGCTGATGTGCACTTCATTTTCAGGGTGCTCCCAGTAAAAGGACTGGATGCTGTCTGAAAGCTATGGAATGCTGTCATCCCTAAACCCCCCATTTGTTTTCTGAATCAAACATAAATTGATATAGCAAGCACCAACCCATAAGGGGCTCTACAAAAGTAAGAGGTAAGAAACCAAAGACAACCAATCTATAATGGCCAAACGACTATATAATAAATCTGTGTGTATGTGTGCTTTCAGTCCCTCCGAGGAGTCTGATTGGTCAGTTTGGATTTGGTCTGATTGGTTTGTTTCACTGTGGGTGGCCAGTCAAGTGCAACTGAGAGAGGAAGTGACAGGTAAAGGAGGTTCTGAAACACAAGGATACTGAGGGAAGGCGTAGGAGAAATGATAAGATGGGAAGTACTTGCAAAAATGCAAATGATGTATTCATAGTCAGTAATGGGGGCTCGTCTACCATTGGCAGCAGTCAAAAAGCATACGGGAGGTGAGCAAAGCGCTTCAAAATGACCGAGTTTGAGAAGTAGGTGTTACAGGCAAAAGAGGATTAGATACAAGGATACCGAAGACAGGCATACAAGGAACACTGAAGGTACATGGTGGGCAAGAGATATCAAATATTTTTTACTTCTATTCTATTACCTGTCTTTGATAGGTTATGTAGCTAGTTTAATATAAAACTGAAGCCATCTGGATAATAATGTGGTATGGAAAGGCTGGGTGAGACCTTCAGTGACAGGGTTTGCAGAGGGGCATACTGGGAGGTTTGGCTTTTTGAAAAAGCAAACTATACATTGCAGGATGCTAACAGCAGTGCTGTGAACCAGAGGTGGTTAGCTAGTGTCTGTTTTAAAAAAGCAGCATCTTGTGAAAAACACACACAGACAGAAGCATTTGCTCCCATTCTCCAGCATCCTCAGGCACTTCCCATCATGGACACCAAAGGTTAAAATTCTAAATTAGTGTCTTACTGCCTCTTGAAAGATATAGGAGATAGAACAAAGACTTGCTCTAGTGCTGCTGTGGGGGCTTCGCACCCCTCCACTCATATGCACTTAAATGGTCAAAGTAGATGAAAGTGCCTGCCAGGAGGCATTTAGGAACAGAGAAGAAAACACAAAAAGTCACTCGAAGAACCTGCTTCCAACAAATACACCTGGGCATCATCTCAGAAGGTAAGGAGTGAGCATTTATTATTTATCACATGTGTATACACCAGCTTTAATAATGGATATCACTATGAACTAGAAGGAAAAAATATCAGCCTTATGCAGGCAAACACTGCTGAAGGTCCTTCCAGCTTTAGATTTTGAATCTGGACATTAATCCCATTTCTCCCACCAATATGCCAGTGCTGAGTTTCTGAGTTCTGCTTATCTGTGGATAATGGTTCAAGTTTGAATGATTTCATTGCAATCAGACTTCAAAAGCAGACAACTGAGTGCAAAAACTGGTACGTCTTTTTTAGGAAAACAGCCATATTCAGCTCTTTCATATACTATACATAGTAAGATTGTTGTGAAAAAATGACATTTATTTTTTTTAAAACAGTTCAAGTTTGTGCAGCACAGAATCTATCTTGGCAGCATTAGGGACATGGGACGGGACTGACTAACATAGGGTGAGTCCTTCACAGGTCACATTCAAACTTCCAGTCACCTGCTAACCCATTACGTAAATCTTTGGGATGTGGGCAGGAAATCAGATTACTCAGAGAGAAATCCGCAAAGACATAGGCAGCAAATAACAGTTCAACAGGGACAGTCTTTTAAAACTTTCCTCAGCATGATTTGTGTAGATCTTAAGAAAACTGATCATTCAATTACTATGATGTAAAGGTGGTGGTCTAAATAAAATTAACTTTTTTATTTAGGACTAGCCGTTTCCCGTGGCTCCACCCGTGTAGTAGTGAAACAGGACAAACTTTAAATATCAATAAACAGAAAGGTATCGCTAGCTAAGCAGAGGCAAGTTACACTCCAAAACACAGAGTTAGACCGGCTCCCTATTCCTGATGCCACGCTTTCCCCTCTCCTCGGCCGGCAGCCTCTGTCTCGGATTAGCGTGAATATAACGCTCCTGCAAGTGAACTATGACTCTTAGTGCGATGAGAGAAGTAACAAAATCGAAGAAAATTCTAGAAAAAGAAACCTGATCTAAATCCATTAAGTAGTTTTCTTGTTCGTTAGCTAGGCAGAAGTAAGATATGCCCCTAGGCCCTGCACCCTCTCCCCTTGGCCTGCTGCTTGTCTCTCGGATTCGCGCAAATAAATTGGTACCACAAGCGAACTATGATACATAGCGAAATGAGAGAAGTCACAAAATCAACCGTAATGTCAAGCAAATTATAGAAAAAAAACAATCTAAATCCGTTAAGTAGTTCTCTCGTTCGCTAGCTAAGAGGAAGTAAGATACGCCTCAAGGCCCCGCACCCTCTCCCCTTGGCCCACTGCGTGTCTCTCAGATTCGCGCAAATAAACAGGTACTGCAAGCAAACCATGATACTTAGCACAATGAGAGAAGTCGCAAAATCAACCGGAATATCCAAGTAAATTGTAGAGAAAAACCCAATCTAAATCTGTTAAGTAGTTCTCTTGTGAAAAGCGGACGGACAGACAGACAGTCAGACAGACAGATGTTGAATTTTATATATAGAGAGATTAGCATGGTCGCACAGTGTTTAACACTACTTATTGCCTTGCACATCCAGCATTCTGGGTTTGAGCCCCTTGCCTAGTTGTTGCCTGTATAAAGTTTGCACGTTCTCCTTGTGTCTGCATGGGTCTTCTTCCAACATCTCCAAAGACAGGTCAGGTATATTCCGTGCTGTCCTCGTGTGGGTCTGTGTGTGAGTAGAACCTGTGGTGGACTAGTGCTCAGCCCAGGACTATTCTCTGTCTTTTGTCCAGTCATCACCTCCGACAAAAATGAAATGGATAAAGCATGTCTGATGATTTTATTTATTCAGTGTGCATAAGCCCAGGTCCCAGGATCGGAGGAGTGCGTTATATTATTATTTGAATAAGCACTTTGTTAATGGGCACATAATGGCAGTAAATTACCATCAAACAGCTTTTCTCATTTCAATGCTTATTCTAGTTTTTTTGCACTTCATGTGTTTACCTTCTGAGGAAAACGATTTCAAATCTTCTTTTTATTTTATAAATGCTTCCATCTTTTATATGCAGAGTTGCAAAAACTACTCAAATGAGTAAAAGTCAAAGTGTTTTGGCAAACTTTTACTTTCGCTGATTTAAGTATATCAGTTTAAAATACTTGCGTAAAAGTAAAAAAGTATCTGCTTTCAAAAGTACTCAACTACCAAAAGTAAAAGTGCATTTTATAATATTGGGTGCAAGGCTTTTTCTAGAGAACAAAATAAATGTATTTTCAAACAACACTCATACAATGTTTCTGTTAAAGAAAAGCATTCTGCAATAATGAAACGTGCAAATGCAGTTCTGCCTTCGATAACTGCAGTCCTTGTCATGGTGATGATGGTACTAGTGAGTGTGGATATGACGTGCACTGTGACTCCCCTACTGGGATACCCGGCAGCAGTGGATAAGGCAGCCCTACTCCAGCCAGAAGAATAATAAAACAAAATGTAATCGTAACAATAACAATAGCTCACGACATTATCACTTGAGTAGTTGCACAATATAAAAAACTGAGTGAAAATAAACACAGATTGGGATTATTATACTTCACTGAAGTAAAGATGGACTTTAGAAAGGTGATAATTACATTAAATAGTAATACAACCATTTCACAATTTCTGTTTTTTATCATTAATAAGAATTCTTTCTTTCAGTTTGGCACCCAAATTTATTTTTAAATTACCCACTCGAGCACTCATCTAAACTATACAATTCACCACAACTAAGCTCAAGGTATATTATTAACCCTCCAGCATATTATATATTCATATTTTTAATGCAGTCCTATAGATAATTTAAATTCTAAAGAATAACATTTTCCCACACATAATAGCATTAAACCAGCTTACCGTAATCACCTTTAATAAAACATATTAAAATGGTAATTACAAATCTGAGAGTTGATGTTCTAAAGAACAATGCTCTGGACATGGGTCAATTCCGTTAAATTTATATGGCCATCCTGAATTGCATAAAGAGCTAATAATAAGGGCACTTGGGAATAATGTAATTCGCATATTTTTAAATTCAGAGGAAAACAGAAAAACAGATCACCAGTAATTTACCTTATTACCCTATTATTCTGGAATTTTGCCTTAATAATAATAATGGTAGTAATAATAAATTTTATTATGGGAGAAGTTTGGAGAGACCATTGAAAACGACAATCAATTGGGCTCAAAGAGGTTCTAGCAAGCCTTCAGGCGAGTGCTTGAGTTACTGCCTCAAGTGGAGGAGTTTAAGTACCTCAGGGCCTTGTTCATGAGTGAGGGGAAAATGGATGCTGGGATTGACAGATGGATTTTGGCAGCAAGCACAATTATGAGGTCGCTATGCCGATGTAGTGGTGAAGAAGGAGCTGAGTCAGAAGTCGAAGCTCCCAATTTACCAGTCGATCTACGTCCTTGCCCTTGCCTATGGTCATGAGCTTTGGGTAATGACAGAAAGAATGAGATTATGGGTGCAAGTGGCCGAAATGAGCTTTCTCCGCTGGGTGGCTGGGCTCACCTTTAGAGATTGGGAAAGAAGCACAGACATCTGGAAGAAGCTTGGAGTATGGCTGCTGATCCTCCAGATTGAGAAGAGCTGATTGAGGTAGTTTGGGCATTTGATACGTATGTCTCCTGGATGCCTGCCAGTAGAGGTGGACTCACGACCAGCTAGGAGGAGACCCCAGAGAAGACCCAGGGCTTGTTGAGAGGATTATATAAGTATGAGTTAGCAAGTGTGGCTGGGGAAAAGGATGTATGGACCTCACTGCTAAGACTGTTGCCCCTGTGACCCGGCTTCGATTAAATGGTGGGAAATGAAACTATATTGCTCAAAAAAAAATTAAAGGAACACTTCTTAATCAGAGTATGCCATCAAGGCATTGAAACTTTGGGATATTGATCTGGTAAGTTAAGTAGCAGAGGGAGTTGATAATTAGTTTCAGCTGCTATGGTGTTAATGAAATTAACAACAGGCTCACTAGAGGGGCAACAATGAGATGACCCCCAAAACAGAAATGGTTTAACAGGTGGAGGCCACTGACATTTTTCCCTCTTCATCTTTTCCGACTGTTTTTTCACTGACTTTGCATTTGGGTATGGTCAGTGTCCCTACTGGTAGCATGAGGTGATACCTGGACCCTACAGAGGTTGCACAGGTAGTCAACTTCTCCAGGATGGCACATCAATACGTGCCATTACCAGAAGGTTTGCTCCCAGTACAATCTCAAGGGCATGGAGGAGATTCCAGGAAACAGGAAGTTACTCTCGGAAAGTTGAACAGGGCCATAGAAGGTCCTTAACCCATCAGCAGGACCGGTATCTGCTCCTTTGGGTAAGGAGGAACAGGATGAGTACTGCCAGAGCCCTACAAAATTACCTCCAGCAGGCCACTGGTGTGAATGTCTCTGACCAAACAATCAGAAACAGATTTTATGAGGGTGGCCTGAGGGCCCGACATCCTCTAGTGGGCCATAAAATTCCAGAATTGGCAGGTCCACCACTGGTGCCCTGTGCTTTTCACAGATGAAAGCAGGTTCATCCTGAGCACATGTGACAGACGTGAAAGGGTCTGTAGAAGTCATGGAGAATGTTATGCTGCCTGTAACATCGTTCAGCATTACCAGTTTGGTAGTGGGTCAGTGATGGTCTAGGGAGGTATATCCATGGAGGGACACACAGACCTCTACAGGCTAGACAATGGCACCTTGACTGCCATTAGGTATCGGGATGAAATCCTTGGACCCATTGTCACACTCTATGCTGGTGCAGTGGGTCCTGGGTTCCTCCTGGTGCACATCAATGCCCGGCCTCATGTGGTGAGAGTATGCAGACAGTTCCTGGAGGATCAAGGATTTGATACCATTGACTGGCCCTCACACTCGCCTGACCTAAATCCAATAGAGCACCTCTGGGACATTATGTTTTGGTCCATCCAACACCACCAGGTTGCACCTCCGTCTGTCCAGGAGCTCAGTGATGCACTACTCCAGATCTGGGAGGAGATCCCCCAGAACACCATCTGTCGTCTTATTAGGATCATGCCCCAACATTGTCAGGCATGCATACAAGCACATGGGGGCCATACAAACTACTGAGTACGATTTGGAGTTTTTGTAATGAAACTTCAGCAAAGTGGACTAGACTGCTGCATCATTTTTTCACTTTAATTTTCGGGGTGTCTTTGAATTCAGCCCTCTGTAGGCTGATAATTTTCATTTCCATCAAACAATGTGGCATCCTTTCTTTCCTAACACTTTACCCTGTCCATAGCAGTATATCCAGCAGGATTTTTTAACATTGAGATCTGATGTGTTTTCATAGTGTTCCTTTAATTTTTTTGAGCATTTTTGATAGATAGATAGATAGATAGATAGATAGATAGATAGATAGATAGATAGATAGATAGATAGATAGATAGATAGATAGATAGATAGATAGATAGATAGATAGATAGATAGAGCACCTTTCCTATACTCATATGGCTGCTTTAGAGTGCCACACATGTACAGCCTTATCTGTACGTGTACAGCTGCTTTAGGCAATTAGACATACAAGCTCAGCATAAGTAGACCAAACGTTTAAGGTACACCTGTGCCAATCACCAAAGCAGGTGCCCGCTGACCATGCTGTTTTTACTGAGGATGTCTGTTCTCAGCTGCTTACCCCTGTCGGATTGTGCCAGTCACCCACACAGGGTGCTCTTACCACTATACCTTGAATATATTAATTACGGAGATTCCTGTGTTTGTTATTTCTGTTCTTTCATTCATAGTGTTCTAAAATGAAATTGCAAAAAGTGATGAAAGCTGGAAGGATCAAACAGACGACACTCATTACTGAACGTCTAATTACTGATCTTGTTTGTGGCGGTGGCCCATTGCTTAACACTAAAGTCTATAGTTAGATATAGATTATTGAAGGGGGTCGATGGCAACACTCCATTTTGTTAAAGAGTTACAGACACACTTTTTACTTCATGATATTCTACTCTGCTGTTTCTGTGCCTCTCTTAATAGAGAAGAGAACTTGCGTCTTTTCTCTGGAGAAGATTCTGCCCAAAATCTGTGATAAAAATGAAATTCATCACTTTTACTTCCCATAACATACTACTGAAACAAAACCTTGCCACTTCAAATTAAATGTATTCATTAAGTTTTAAGGCATTTTTTTCATATTTCCATTGATACCCAACTGACCCTCTTTGTAAACCACAAACCATTGCGCTTAAATTAACAATGCATGTTTTCAGGATAAAATGAATGTATAGCATGTTTGTGTGGATAACACACATTCACACTTAAAAATACCGACATTATCCTGTCAAACTGATGCCATTCAAGCTGCTAGTGCATGCGGAAACCTCTCCATCAGTAAATTGTTTCTGCTTCTTGAAGTTTTCCCAGCTGCTCGAGTGCAAATGGCAGAGGATCAGTTCATCAGCATCTTACTGCTCTTGATGTTTTACGTCTTAACAGGTAAATTAAATAATTTTTGTAACCATAAATATGTAAAGTGCAAACAAAAGTTTATCTAGATATGAATGAAGCACCCAGTGGCATGTAAGCTATTATGCATAGATTAAGAAAACTTGTGCTCAGTATTTACCTTACACTAAACCAACCTCACAGCTCCATTATCTGAAGTTTAGAATGAATCGCTATATTACTGACACCCTAATTTATTAGGGTGACTGGACGTCCCGGTGACAACGTCAGTCCCGATTTCAGGCTATACATTACAATAAATAACTGAAGAAAAACAAAATGCCGTGGTTTTAACAGGCTGCCTATCTAATAAGTGCTGCAAACAGAAACAAACATCATTACAACACATTTCAAACAGAGCACACAAAACTCTGATGTAATTTACACATAACAACGTGGCCCAAATTCAGAGGGGACATCTTAATTAGGAACTTGTGTGACATTTCAACAGTATTGTGCAGAGAACTCAACAGCAGATGATAAAACCATACTGCAGTACTGGCACTTACGTTTCTTTAACTTCATTTTCAGAAAATGTTTTTTTAACCCATGCCTTGATCCCTCTCTGTTGATGCTGAGATAAAGCAGGCATGGAGTTCATGCGAGAGTGCTATACTTACTACACAAGTGTTCTGGATTTTGGTCACCCAGAGTGCCACATTCACCTGATACCCATAATGGTCTGGTGCTGTAATAACGTTTGTCTTTCACTTCTGTTATTCCCTAACAATTTTCTTACCTGAATACGTCTGCACATCCCATGAAAACTACTACAGCCAGACATGCTCAAGCAAAGGAGGAATTACTTCAAAGGATTTTTACTGAGATTATGTTAATTGGCAAGTGCAAATTGTCATTGTGTGTGAATATGGTGTGTGCGTGTGTGTGTGTGACTGTGAGTGAGAGTGAAAATAGTTCCCATCATGGACTAGAATCTTGTCCAGTCCTTTTTCCAGCCTTTTGGACCAGGCGAAGGGGATGCCCATGTAACACCTGGCTTCAACAGATAGATGTTCATTTCCGGAGGGTGGGAAAGGACCACATGTCTGCCTCGGGGGTCGCCAACCAGGATCTCGAGCTATTTCATTGTGTGGTGGGTGTGGCAATGCGTTGTACTTGTGCATGCTCCCCAAGCTGACCTGAAATGGAAAGAGAAGGTTCTAGAGCCCATCTACTGATCTCAGTCCATTAAGGCTGTAGCAGTGCTACCGTGGGAAGAACTTTATTTCCCAGCAGCCCAAGGGGGATTACCTGCTGCTGGGGACAAAAGAGGCCACAGAGAAAGTTGAAAAGGGGGGCCAGACGGAGCAACAGGAGATCATGTTTTTCTGTATCCTGTCCAACATGTTGTCTGAAAAGTTAATTGTTCCTTGGATCATTTCACGTTAGATGAATGGACTGTCTCAGGACTACTTGTAGGACTGTTTCACTTTATTTTCTACTGAAGCTATTCTCAAGATTCTCATCTTCATTCCAAACCATTTCACCTGCTTTTGCTGTATTGTACTGTATAAGGACAATGTTGTGAGTGTTTATTATTGTGGTTCATTGTTATTGTATGTTACAACTGTATCGCCATAGGGGAAAGGGGAGATTTGTCTAATTGTTGTTGTTGTTGTGTACTGGGTTTTCATTTAATATATTATTTATTTTGCTAGACAACAACCCCCCCCCCCACCCCAGCCTGCGCTACACACTAGCCACTTCGTGTCTCTGCCGCTCATGGTGTGAAGAGGGGGGCTGAACTCCTCTGAAACCCCCTCTTAAACAGTGATACAATGGGAAACAAATACAGTTTTTGTTTTACCTCCTCTTTGCTCGATCAGCTGCTGGTTGCTGCTGCTGTTGTGCTGCATGATCTCCATCTTGCGTGGCACTTTGACCATTTAAAAGCCTGTACAGCAGCTGTCCTACTCTTTGTCTTTTATTTCCAGCCCCGCCGTGGTTAAATCTCTTGGCACAAAGTATCATCTCGCGGGACGTGAGCTCTTGATATTTTTTAGTTTATAATTTAAAAACTGAATAAGAATCTGAAAATATAACAACATCACATTAAAGTTCGATAAAGTCTGAAAAGAATGATACCAAACATATCATATGTAGGTTTTAAAATAAGCCCAATTTAAAGCGTGACAAAAAATGTGACAAAAACGTCACATAAAATCGTTGCACTTTTAGGCTTAGGATTTTATATTTATGGAGTATATTCATTGATTTTGTGTCTCTGCTTGTGAGTGCGTGCAGGTCGGGCCAAGGCTGGGAGCATTCCTGGAATATCCACCAAAAAACTAAATAAATCACTGTCTCTTCAAGGGTGTGAATCTTAGCAGCCACCGGAAACGCTACAAGGGCTACAGTGTCTGCACAACCCTTGAATGTACCTGAATGTTACACTATACATACAATTCCTAACTTGTTTTAATTTTGCTTAAGATTAAGTTATGAATTAAAAGCCAGCCTTTCTATAGATTAATCAAAATCGCTTCCTGACTGCCATGGTGTCTGATGCTCTTCTCCAATAAAGCTGTTACACTTCATATTGACTGGTTCTTTGCCTAAACACTTGTCTATATCAGATTGACAAATATACTGCTCGTTTATGTTTTAATTAAAAATAAAGCAAAAACATTGTTTTTAATTACCAGTTAGTTTACATGACCATTACTAAAAGCGGTAAACTGCAAGTGTTCCAAATCGAATCTGAACAGATTTCAGCTAACCTGCTTGGTTTACGGGTTATTGAGAATGCCGACAAACTGACGAAATTGGCTGTAAGGTTATTTTCTATGGAATCATGACCAGGACATCAGTAAACGTGAGATAAAACATAAAGTTTTAATAGTTTTCATGATTTCCAGTCTTTGACCTAGGCACTTAATGGTAGATAGAGGCAATATAATTCATTATACTATATATACAATGTTGACACTTTTTTCACTTTTTATTTACATGATTGATGTACCTTGTCATTATGAATCTCTTTCATGCATTTGATTTGAATAAGAATTGACAAAAAGCATTAATTTTCACTTCAATGTCTAATACAGTATGGCAGCTACCAGAAGAAAGTTACCAAAAGTCCTCAAAATCTAATCATCTCTGTGCATGAGTGTAAGAAACAGCATTTCTGGTTTGAGCATTATGGAGGACACAGACATTCTGACATTCTGACATTTTTATTTTTTATTTTTATTTGCATAGAGCAACCAGGGAAGAGGAAAAGAGGAAGGCCTAAGAGAAGGTTTATGGATGTGGTGAGAAAGGACATGCAGGTGATGGGTGTAACAGAACAAGATGCATAGGACAGAAAGGTATGGAAGAAGATGATCCGCTGTGGTGACCCCTAATGGGAGCAGCCAAAAGAAGAAGAAGAAGAAGAATGATCATCAGCACCCTGTCCAGGACTGACCCCAGCCAAAGAATGGACTCTGACTCCCGTATCTCTGAACTGGATTTAGTGGGCTTGAGAAATGTTCTGATTTCCTCCCACAGCTCAAAATGATGCTAAACTGGCGCCGGTGTGTGTGTGTGTATGGTGTGTGTCTGTGATGGACTGGCTCACTGTCCCGATGGTGCTCGATGATTGCTGGGATAGGCTCCAGCTGCCCCTTGACCCTGCTCTGGATAAACGGGTTTGGAAAATGGATGGACGTTATGTCATGTCATGTCATGTTAATTAGTGTCTTATTGTGTGCACTTTCTCAAAATGATCAGTTAACAGAACATAAATTGAGTATTCTGTAGATTTCCCTGAAAGAGGATCAACTTTTTATTGTTCTTTCATATAAATGGACATTTAAATAAAGAACTTCACAAAAGAGATCAATCAGTTGATTTTAATTTTACGTGTCAGCTTTTATGGTGAACACTTTCATAAAATGCCTTAGAAAAGCAATCAAATAAATGGCCTTTTATTTCATATATTGCCTCTTTATATTTACAATTAATTAATATTTCATCCTTCTGTTTTCTAACCTGGATGGAAACATAGCTACTTATAACAGTGAAGTGAGTGCCTGACAATCGTTGAGCCCACTCACTCACAGAGCTACCAGCTAACCTGAGACACATATCTGTGGGAGGAAAACTCTGGCAGACATTGGGGGACAACATGCGGACATCTAATATGTTAGAGCCAGGACTCAAAGTCAGGAGTCTAGACAGAGGCGGCCTTAGGGGTATGCGGGGCCTAGGGCTGACCAACCCCACGCAGGGCCGGTTACGTCAAACGCTGTTACCGATATACGTAGACTGTATAAACATGCATGCAAATTTAATCAAAATAATGTTAACATACCCCACATTTTCTAATTACAGTATTCAGCTAAATTTTTGCAAGATAACACGTGGACTTTATCAAAATAGAACTGGAGAATATAACTTGACAAATCTGCTCGAACAGGACAGGCTGACCTCAAAAGCAGGGCCCCCTTAGGTACGGGGGCCTGGGGCGGTCACCCCACTTGCCACCCCCAAACTCCGCTCTTGAGTCTAGAGCTGTGACACAGCAGTACTAACCACTGTGCCACCATGCAGCGCAGTTGTCAACTAATTTCATGCAGGTATTACAGTAGTTAAATGTTTTCAAACAATCAAATATCCGATCATTACTTCATGAAGTACCATTGACAAGGCACTCTCTCGAAAAATGAATCACTAAAAATGAGCCATTTCATTTACAGTATGTGATCACTTTCAGGATATGTTTTTAAAAGTAATTATAGTCTTTTAAATGGTCTATATTATCACAAAGCGCTTCATAAAATCATCGGCAATTGTCTCCAACAGCTCCTTTCACAGTGATCATTTGCAAAATATGCTTTTAAAGAAAATCAGCTATCTACTTTGACTTCATATAGCGCCTTTATTTCACAACAGCAATTAACGTGACTGATTCTTATTTCCTTGCACTTTTTTATATTGTTTTCTGCATGTTTTCATTAAGTGAATTCGCCAATCTGCATACATGAAGCGAGCGCAGCAGTACAGGCACACCTGGCCACATGTGCCACCAAGTAGCCATCACCTGGTCACATACATGAACAGCACACATCCTCTCCTCTATTAGGATTAAATGACAGAAGAACGAGCATTCGTGTCACTGACACATCGTGAACGAGCAGCCTCAGTGGAGATCCAAAGCACAAGGCAGAAGAGATGTTTTAATCCCAAAATAACATTAAGTGGATAAGCCACTTCATAAATGGATGAATGAAGTCTGATGGATGAAAATCATTCCGGATGGCCTCGGGCAGTTGGAACAGAAGAAAAAATGAAAAAAATCCAAACAGGCAGGTTACCGTTACTGAAATGCATTTTGAATTCGATATTAGTGACTGTGGCAGAGAAAAGGGATCCATAAACGGTGAAGTAGTGGATTAAGTGGTGTGTGATATTTAGAATATTCAGAATGTCTTCTATACAGTAATAGTCCTTTCTCTAATAAACGCCATCCCATGATGGTTTAAAGATACACAACTATGTTACAACTGTTTAAGTCTATAACTATAAATATATAACTAATGGCATATGTATTTATTATAAAGAAGATATGAAGCTCAGAGAGGCTCATCCCAGACAGGATACACACACCCAGCATCATCTCCACAGAGCAGACGTAAGGTTTTGCTGCAATGGCTCAGATTTCCAAAGGATCATCTGGGAAATGTAATGTTTTCAAGAGTCACTGTGGGAATAAAGGTGACCTAAAAGTGCCTTCCAAAAGAAAGAAAGAGCCTCCTAAGGGACTTCACCTCTTCAGTCAGTCAAGCCAGGAATTAGGAGAGGAGAAGAGGCAAGGGTTCAGCCAGCAAGGTGTTCAAGAAAGAACATGCAGGGGAATTGGGGAAAAGGAAGGCTGGAAAATAGGAAGGAGACCATGAATGAGATTAGATAAGTTAAGGAAGGCATTTGTTATTTTGGTAACCTCATTTGTATTTTCTTTACTCCTCTTTCCCTTTATCATCAATGATATTGTTTTGTTGTTCAGTAAATTCCCCTTCTTAACCCTAAACTGTCCTACTTTGGTGTCTTCCATGAATCATTTGGAGAGCTTTGTCATTTTACATAAATACCATATAATATAAATACTGTGGGATCCCCACAGACATTTGCACCACAGCAGTCCCAAGTTCAAATACACTTATTTTTTATTTAACACGGTACCTTTCAACAAGTCTTGTTTTCCCAGTCTGTAACAATTCAAAGCACAATTCTTTTCTTATTCTATTTTTGTTCCTCCACAGCAAGTGTTGTCCACTTTCTCTCAACAGCAACTCCCCAAGTGAGGTGAGGCGACTATGGCCAACCTGGCAGTACTTCCGGTGCCACAACATTGCACAGAGGAAGCACTTCTGGGTCAGGCAGAAGCCCCCACGAAGCAGAGATGCCTGATCTTGGCAGCACTCATGGCACCCACAAAGGCTGCCCAATGAGACTATGATACCCATGTTGTCCCCAAGGTCAACAAGGGTAGGCTGCCATCACTCATGGGTGGAGTCCACAGCTGGTGGTCTCCCCTGTCTTCCCACTATATGGGCTTTCTGGCAAGGCTAGGATCCATCCATCCGATTCGGGAGCCCAGTCCATCCTTGTCATCCATTACTATAAATATATATATACTCTAGATAGATAGATAGATAGATAGATAGATAGATAGATAGATAGATAGATAGATAGATAGATAGATAGATAGATAGATAGATAGATAGATAGATAGATAGATAGATAGATAGATAGATAGATAGATATGAAAAGAGACATGTTGGAAGGTGTTTTGTTAAATAAAAAAAGTTTATTTGAACTCTTGACTTTTGTGGTGAAATTGTGTCTGGGGTTTAGGGCTCTGTTATGCCCTCTCAGTCAGTGGCGTAGCTAGTGGTGGCATTATTGGCCAAAAGGCTCAGTGCAATTCATGTGTAAGCAGCGGGGTTTGGAAAAATATCACTCATGAATGAAAAAAGTAAAATTCTCTGATTTTTATCCACAAATGCTTCAAAAATAATTTTCAGACTGTCCTTCTGTGACGGCATCAGACACAGCAGTTGAAATTTATGAGGCAATAACAAAAATAAACATAAACATTACACCAATAATAATTTCTGGGAAGATAAACCCAGATAAATTTTGTTTCGGTATCAATCCGAATGCGTTCTTGCTCTGTGTAGAAAACATCCCCATCTATCACTTGTACACTACACTGGTTCTGGTTTTCACAGCATAATTATATTAAACTAATAATTAGAACACGGCTTATTAGTGCGTCTATACTATATTCTTGTCTAGTTGATGCTTAAAAATAAATTATATGTGGAAAATTATTGCTGTTTATCTATACATGATTAAATCTATGTAAAATTTATCTTAATTTTTCTCTATACATCATTTTAATTTTCTACTTAAATAGGTTAACATATTCAGATATGTTGGAGGGTGGCAAACTAAAGCACTGCCCCGCCCCAAGTGGCACAAACTCAAGCTACGCCACTGTCCTCAGTTGCTATGTCTCTGTCATTCTGTCATTTCAACAGATGGCGCATCACACATATTTTTAGTAATAAAATGCACTCCATTTGTCATTCCAATGGATAGCACATCACAAATATGTACACTGCTGTTACAAATTCAATACCAAATGGCATATAACAGAGACATATGTATTATATGGTGCATTACAAATGTTAATGCTGAGATCTACGTTGAGTAATTAGATTTCAACCCATCTTAGATTGGTAGCATTTTATATATAATAGTTTTTTAGGGTCTGTCCATCTAGCATGCAATTACTCATGAAGTACTGGGACTAGAACCTTGATCTTGGTCTTAACCAAAAGCCTAATAATTATGGTAATGCAAAAAACTTGATCTTGGTCTTAACTGAAAGCTTATGACCTGATTATTATTGTAATGCAAAAAAAATGAAGACTGTAGCAACCTCAGCAAACTGATCTGCTTGTGCTCATACAGTACCTTGCTTATGGCAAAGTGATAAGCAAACAAAGTGACATAGCAGAAAGAATAAAAAGACAAGCAACATCTGCTGAGCGCCAAGAGGAGAATATGGTATGCGAGAACAACAAAGACAAAGAAATGCATGCAACCAGGGGTCTGTGTTTAGGTACTGGGGCTAGACTGATGAGCGTCATTTTTGGGATTCAGAATACAAGAATGACAAAGACAAAAGAAATGCATACAGCGGGCTATGGCTGTTATTGTTGGTGGAGGTAGAAATACATCATTCAGGACAGGTCTTAGACTATAAGAGGTCCTAGTGTGTGGCTTGCTATCACCAGGGACACTAGAAAGCCACCCACTGGGGGAACTGTACTCTAACATAATGGAGATACATAATGGATGGTATCATTATTCTTAGGAATAGAGTCAAATTAATTGTGAATGGTGGGGAGTCCCCAAAGCCATTAGGTGACAGCAGGGAGACCCATTAAATCATTAGTTACTCCCTGCTCCCCACTGCAACGGACAAGTGTCCTCATTTGGAGTTTTTGAGTGTAGGGGCGCTTGGGACTGATAGGTGGAGGGAGTTCTTAAAGCACAGCTCTAGAATTTCCCTAAGCCATTATTGATTCCTGAAGTAACATAGGAGCTTCCCCCCGAAATAGTGTCCAGCCAAGGTTTAATCGTCCCATCGAACCATAAGGCAAAGGAGCCTGGAGTTGAAAGTGGAGTTGGAGTAAGAGGTGGAAGGAAAAGAGGCCAACAGAAGGAGGGAAGGTGCAAATTGTAAGTAGAAAGAGACCATCTGAGTTATCATTTGTGCAAGCAAACCAACTTGACTGACAGGGACCTAACGTTGTATAGGAAGGCCCAGGGTGGCTGTATATTTGTTAATTATGTTGTATCTTGTGTCTCCAACACCCTTTACCTTTCTGTTATTTTTTATTTTTCATATAATAAACACCTCTCTTTTTTATAGTTTATAGTTATATGTGTTTGGGACCAGCTCAAGAGCACCTCCTTATGGTCACTATACGTTATATACATAGCTACAATTCAAGTCAGCGATTTGAACTGGCAGCCTTCTGATTTTTAGAGAAAGTGTGTGCATTGAACAGATTGTGAATAAACAGAAACTAAAGTTTACATTCATTTAAATATTTTTAAGATAAAATGTTTGTTTTTAGCCTTCAATAAACACACAACCACACACCTACAGGTGTATAGTCCCTTTAAGTGTGGGCTCTTGCACAAAGGCAATGGATCAATCAAAGCAATTAGCAGGGCTGCACAAGACAAAAGGAAATGTTGCCTCACTCGTTTTTTTTTAGTTCATTGGTTTTGAATATCGGCCAACAGAAAACTGGATTGATGTTAACTAACTGATGTAATGGAAGACCCTGCACTGTCGGGAGGCTTTAAATCCCAACTGTTCTTCAATGTACAGCTCACTCTCTGCCTCTGCCATATATTTTCTTCTGCGCTCCACTCAGTACAAAACAAAGGAAGGTCACCGCAATGGCGTCATAACACCGAAGTGCCTCACTACTTACTCTGTGCACACAATTTGCTTGTTCTTCCTGCATCTTTTGAGGATTTTTATCTCATACTGTCAATAACTGGCAGCCCCAAATTGGTCATGTTCATTTGTGTGCCATGAGATGGCCTTGTACCTGATTCTGCATGGATCCAGCAGCTCAAACTGGAGCAAATAGATTCAAAGGTAAATGGGTAGATGGACCATCATGGCTTTTAAGTCTGCATTGGTGAAAGGTTTAGGTAATAATTTTGCTGCGCGATCTTCTGCTACATGACAAGAAGCCCAGAGTAAAGTCGTGAAGATGATTCTGGAACACACCACAAGATAGTGCAATGGAGCGAGCTGAGCGGATAATGTCGTCATACTGGGCTCGTCTTGTGCAGCTGGCTGGGGTTAGTACTCCTTTGGAAAGCCAACATTTCTCCTGCCTGACTTCCAATAGAACAGACTGTGAGTTTTCTGCTAACGACCTTTCCGGTCATGGTGTACGACAGAGCTTCAGCCCGTTTACCTGTTATCTGTGACACAAATGCATGAGCACTTTTTAATGTTATGTTTGACCCTACGTCCCTTAACACACTGTGTGAGTGTGGGTGGGTTAGCATGAAGGGGCCCCTGAATGAACTGGTACTTTCTTCTGGGTACTACTGAGATAGCAATGCCTTAAAACCTTCATTTAGTGTATGCTGATTTGAGAACACTATGGAATGTTCTGAAAATCATATCAGAAAAATAAAAATGATCAGAATTAAATTACTTAAATTGCCTGGTTTGAAAATCTACAAGCATTATGACATACCTGACTGAGGTAAATGAATACAATGCATTAATATTATTATCATTATTACTGTCATTATTTTTATAATATTATGATGACCCCTTCATGGTTTGTTAACACCTTGTCTCCAGTGCTGCAAGGACAGGCTCCGAACACTGGCCCTGAACTCGATTAAGCTGGTTTGACAAAGCTGTGTTACTGTATATCAACAGTTTGCTTTCATCTTTCAATTTTAAGCATGCCTGGGAGATTTTCTCAACCTAAATTTTCATCTCCTCTTTTCTGTCGTGAACCTGGGCCTAACTTCACTGCATATACTGCATGTATACACACACACAAACACAAACACATATATACTGTGAGGTTTCTGAACTCTTTTGGGATGTCCCCCCAGTATATATATATATATATATATATATATATATATATATATATATATATATATATATATATATATATATATATATATATATCTTCATCTTTTTTTGGCTGCTCCCATTAGGGGTTGCCACAGCGGATCATCTTGTCTTGAGTATATATATATACTGTATATATAGACAACAAGGGGCAATCAGAAAGTTCCCAGAATCGTGACCTGTTGTAACTGGTCTACAGATGTGCTGCGCACCCTTCCACAACAATGTGTGCGTAATCTGATCTTTCACTCTCCCGCTACATCACAATACCGAGAACTTTTTGACTGCCCCTTGTATATATGGGGCAAAATCTAAGTAATCAATGTAGACCTCAGCATTAACATTTGCAGTGTACCATGCAATGTGTATGTCTCTCTTATATGTCATTTGGATTGGGGCTAGTAAAAGCAGTGTTAATGTTTGCAATGTGCCATTTGTTGGAATGATAAATGCAATCCATTTTATTACTAAAAATGTTTGTGATGTGCCATCTTTTAGAATGGTAGAGACATAGCAACTAGATGGACACATTGACAGGCACTTATCCTTTTATTAAGGTGGATATATAAATAAAAAGGATGGGGGAGAGAGCATCGGCAGGGCACTACCTTCACCAGGATTCTACAGGGTAGCCCTCCTGGGAGGCTGTGGCACCATGGATTCAAGCAGGGCACGCTGGGAGTTGGAGTGTGGCACAGCCCTGTTGGGTTCCATGTTGGCCGCCAGGGGGAGCTGCAGAGCCTGGGGTTGATTCCAGGTCTGATTAATGAGCCACCTGAAACACTCCCAGGGTCTGCTTAAAAGGAGCCGCCTCACTCCATTTGAAGAGGCAGAGTTGGGAGGAAGAGGGACAAAGCTTACCAAGAGTAGGAGTGGAAGCAGATGACAAGGAGAGAAGAAGAAGAAGAAGAAGAAGAAGAAGAAGAAGAAGAAGAAGATAGGACTGTATTTGGTACTTGATGTACAGTGTTGAGGCTTCCTGTGTGTAAATAAACATGTTCTGTGCTGTGCTGAACTCATGTCGTATATTTATATAAAATGAAGGACAGCAAGGTGCTGAGATGCACTACAGGGGTGTCTGTCTCCTGTATGGGAGTTGGACTGGACCACTGCCTGGACAGGTGGCCAAGGAGTTCCCAACGTGAAAGGTGTATTAAAGGTGGTTAGAGGAGGTCAAGGATCCATCCATTAGTTCTCCAGACCCCTCAGGAGCATCGGGAGGCTGCAGCCATGTTCAAGCCAAATAAATGTACCTGCCTGTTTAAAAAGATGGTTGCCACCTGCCTATTTAAGAAGATGGCTACCTTCCTTCCAAAGGATCAGGGATGACTTGGAACCATTGGCCAGCCCACTGCAGCTTCCCAATTGTGGCAACCTAAGTTCGCATGCTAGCCTGAGTTGTGCTGTAGTTCCATAGGTGGTCCTGTTTTTTGCTGGACCCCAAAGAACTGATTGATAGGCCATTTGTATATGGGGAGTGTGTATGCCGGGCGGCATGGTGGTGCAGTGGGTAGCGCTGCTGCCTCGCAGTTGGGAGACCTGGGGACCTGGGTTCGCTTCCCGGGTCCTCCCTGCGTGGAGTTTGCATGTTCTTCCCGTGTCTGCATGGGTTTCCTCCGGGCACTCCAGTTTCCTCCCACAGTCCAAAGACATGTGGTTAGGTGGATTGGCAATTCTAAATTGGCCTTAGTGTGTGCTTGGTGTGTGGGTGTGTTTGTGTGTGTCCTGCGGTGGGTTGGCACCCTGCCTGGGATTGGTTCCTGCCTTGTGCCCTGTGTTGGCTGGGATTGGCTCCGAAATTTTGCCGCCCCCTAAAAGTGCTGCCCGGGGCGGGCCGCCCCTGCCGCCCCCACTACACTACGCCACTGACTCAGAAGGATTTACCAGTTTACCAAAGGATCAGCATCTACAATCACTCGCTTAGACTCATCATTCAAAGGGGGAGAACTCCATTCAGACTAGGAGACCATTGTGCCAGCATGTTCCCTAATCATAGATAACTGAGCGAAACATGACCCAAACCCGCCATACTTAACTCACCTACCATTCAAATGGGAGCCAATTAATGTGAATCCATGAACTGAAGGGCTCGCTGCTCCTTTACAAAATTTCTTGGCCCTTATCGACCTTTGCTAAACAACTGTAATGTGAAGATCGCCCTCCAGCAGTAATTTCTGAGGTTGGTTTTAAAAACCTTGACAATCTGTAACTAAATAAGGGAATATGGCTAATTTTACCTTTAACATGGTTGCTATTACCGAGCTATCATTTATCTACCAATCAAGTTCCTGGTTGTAGAGGGCCAGAGCCTGTACGACTGACCACATGTCCAACCCAGTATATGGTGCCAGTCCACAGCAGATCCCAATTCACATCTGGAATCACTCATGCTGGGAGGTTCAGGCTTTTGCTCGGTGGTGTTGTGGCCAACCGCCACTCTCCAATCGTGAATTTCTAGGAGACAAAGAGGCTGTCCCATCTCAGTGAGCCACAAAGGGAGGATGCTCCATGCTGGGTGATTGGGAAAACAGCAATGCAATGCCACACGTGGGACATTAGCCTGGCTTAGCAAGTGCTCCCATACAAGGATTACCACACTCGACTGGGACAATTCAGAGTCACAAATCCACCAATCACAAATCTGGATGCACAAAGAAAAACAGAAAAGCCCCACAGGCACCAGGAGAACATGCAAATGTTCATACACAGTGACCAGCACGAGATTCACTTGTTAACTGCCGTACCACCCTCTAAACAAGCAACACAATTGAAATAAATGTCTTCAAACGTTGAGAAAGAAAACTTAATTTGGCCTTTCTGGTACCAAAGTCCTGATGTTGCCAAAGCGGCTTGTAAGGCAGGATTCTCATTAACGTCATCTTTAATTGTCTCATTAGCTCACATTAGCAGAGGCGCTTGGCTTGGGAGGTTGGGCTGACTAGCAGGTTGTCGGTGGGGAGTGAGGTCTGATTGTTTGATTACATTTAATTCATTCACTGCTGTTTTGTTCTATGATTATGCTTTGATTGCTATTGTTAATTACAGCACCTGGCTTTGTTTATTGGTTAATGAATTTTTAATCGTTTATCCGTAGGGGTAGAGGCACCCAGAGTAGAAGCGCCTCAGATCTTGAAGCGTCCCGCTAGAACACATGCAGGACGAGTGAACAGAGAGCGGCCTGTAGTTTAATAATGCTTGCTTATGGCTCAGGACGTCTTCACAGGCCTAGCGCCCTGTGTTCCACTCCTGCACCTGGATGTTGTGCTTGTCGAGTTTGTACCTCTCTCTTTGTCTGCGTGGGGTTTTCCATTTTTGATCCACCTCCCAAAGACATGCAGATTAGGTTGACTGGCAGATTGGCCCCAGAATTACTGTGTGCAGGTTTACTCTGCAATAGATGTCCAGAGCTGTGTGCTTCAGCCACTGTGACTGTGCCCAGGGTTAAGTGGTATGACCAACAGAGGGTGTATTAGCACCCTCTAAACTCTGAATACAACTTCACTGAAACAGTTCTGGGTTCAAATATGTATTTTATTCAACAAGGTACCTTTAATAGGTTTCTTCTTAGCAAAATACAACACAGCAAAGCAAACTCCTTCTCTTCTTCCTCCTTCACTCTCCCCAGGCTAGTGTTGTCCAATTCCTCTCCGTAGTCTGTCTAGCCTGGATGAGATCGAGTGGCTTCTTTTATGTATGGCCCGGTGAGTCAGTGTCAGTGCGTGTTGACACTCCATCATTCACGTGAGCAGTCTCAGTGCCAGCAGCAGGGCAGCCTATATAAAGTGAAGGCCGGTCACAGTCACACAATCAGTATCCTAGTGTGGGCTATCTAAAGGAGTAATGAAATTAGCATGAATCTACTGGGCCGATGTTAGCAAGCACTATATGGTGCTACTGTATATACAGTGTATAATTGACTATGAGCACAGGTAAGAGGAAAGGAGAACAGGGGCAACAGAGGTAAGCACACACAGCTCTACAGTATCTTTATATGTATGTATCTTGGTTCAATTGTCTGTGCAAAACATAATAATTGTGTGCTTGGGCAACAAGAGAGGAGAATGGGGGCAACAGAGGCAAAGACACACAGGTCGCTTCATACCCTGTCTGGCTGGATTGTCAGATGTTCCATCTTACTGTACATGCACACTAGCAAAGATGGTCAGCTTGCCTCCTTCCTGATAATTTGTCCTCCACTTATTATCACACACATGTTCTCACTCGCACCTCAGTCTGGCAGAGACAGAAAAAAGCGCACTGGTCACAAATCAAGTGCAAAGTTAAAGTGGAAAGTAGTCACCCCCATAAACCCACAGGAGCAAAGATAACCTGATTGGTTTTAACCCCATGATGAGATGACCTCAACGGGACACTCACCTAATTAAATAACCAATTAATATTACAACCAACAGCACAGAAAAGTAATGAAAAACAAAAGTACAAATCCGCTCAAAGCAAAGAACGCATTCCAGCATGAAAGGACAGCAGGCTACTAAGTGGTTACACTTCATCAAGGCAAAATCCATACTAAGTGATGCAGTTGGCAGCCTATAAAAATGTCTGGATGAGATACTGGGACAGCTTGGCTATTAGCTAACAAATGGGCCGGGTGGGCTTGACGGACTCATCTGGTTTACAAAACATCTTATGTTTGTCAGGAATCTGACCTCATATGCAAAGTTTCCCTCTTGAAACAACTAAAGTTCTATCAATCTATTATATAGTGCCTTTCACATCTATCTATCTATCTATCTATCTATCTATCTATCTATCTATCTATCTATCTATCTATCTATCTATCTATCTATCTATCTATCTATCTATCTATCTATCTATCTATCTATCTATCTATCTATCTATCTCTGTTTCATTGATTCCATGTAGTGCCTTTTATATCTACTGTATATCTAACCATTGAAAAAGTTGATAGCAGCATCATGTGCGAATGGGCCCTCAGGGCATAATGCACTTGGCAGCTTTTAGAAAAGCCAACTACATGAACATGAGAAAACAGAGAAACAGGCGGCCAGGAGATGACCTCAGTGGTGGGACAAATTCTCCTCACTGGCTTTGCATGTGACCCTTAGAAACAAGGGCTTACCCTGTCTGTGTTTATCTATAGATGATTATCATATAAATACCATATTAAAAAAATTTTAGCAGTGGATAAGTGTTCTACTAAATACTTTATATGCGTGAATTACAATAAAATTTATCATGAAAACTAGACAAATAAAAGTATAAATATACATGGAAAACTGGTGTAGATACAGTAAATTAAATTTATGTACAACATTACACATTCAAATCCCACCACTTGGTCACTAGGGAAATTAAAATAAGTCAACCCCACTCCAGTCGATTCAGTCAACAAATTCTTATATGGCATTGTTCACGCTTACTCTATGAAACCTTGCAACGTTTATTTATACAAATATATTAAGATGAAGACACACTACAACAGAAACCAATCTGAAAGATTATCGTCAGCAAATCAAAACAATATAAAGCTCATTATTATTATCAGTGAGATTTGGGCAGATGCTATATGAGAAGAAGGTAAAAATTCCAAAAAATACAAAAATTCCAGGATTAATAATGTGACTGCTGCTGCAGGGGGATGCGAATGTTCTTCACAAATCCCCTCTTAAACAGTTTTTCAATAGGAAGCAAACAGACTCTTACAGCTCCTCTTTGCAGGATCAGCTGCAGGCTTGCCGCACAACATGCTACTTAAACATTTAAAAGACCGAGCCACAGCTGTCCTGAGGTCTCACTCTCCTGTCTCTCTTCCCCCAGACTCCCTCTGCTCCAGCCGCTGCTTCCGAGCTGCTGTGCACCATTGATGAAGAAGAATTTGTGTTCTTTTGAGCAGGAGTCAGGGCCGATGCATCAAGTTTGACAACTATTCCTTGAGAGGCCTGATTGGATCTGAAAGAAACTTGTGTTTATATCTGCTAGAACAGCAATAAAGTTTCTACTCCTTGGAAAACCTGCCATACTCTTCTGTGCAAATTTGTGACCCAAACTTGACAATATAAACCTCAGAGTGTCCCACAGTCAGCTGTAACAAGCACCGCTCTGATGACCTTGGCCAACTGGCTGGTCTCCCCTATTCTTACCTCTTGGTTGATTCTATTGCATCTCTATAATGTATACATTTTGAGTAGCATGCATTATGAGAGGTGCCATGCAGAATTAATTTCACCTATATGGTGAAAGTGGGCATGCACACCACAGCGTGTATGCTGTTGTGTGTTACCCTGGTAGCCAGGCTCACTGGCTCAATCATTATGAGGCCAAATCCCACTTCTGCCTGCTTGTCTAATCCTAAACAAGTCATAATTGTGCACTGCATTTGTACCACTCTCTGATGTTTTTACTCTATAAATGTAACACTCTTTTTTGAATGCTGTTCTCCATTGAAGAGCCCGTCAAGCCACCTTCTGACTCAGTTCAAGCAGTGACGGGTATCTGCTCTGAAGGAGGTGCCACTCTATCACTGGGCACACGTACAAAGTATACAGGATATTCAAGAAAACACCACATAGACAAAGGGGGTGCACCATGCCATCCTCAGAAAAGGATCATTAAATAACTAGTAGCAGGCATGTCATTTCCAGCTATCCTGAATGAGAAAATAAGTGGATTTTCAGGAACGTTCCTATGCTGTAATTATTCAGCCGTTAATCACTTTATGGAAATGCACAGTATGAAAGGCACTATAAAAAGAAGGCCTTTGATTGATGATGCCTTTCTCTTCTGCAAATTGTTTTGCCCAAGATGCTCATTGCTGTTTGTTGTCAGATCCACACATGCTTATTTTTTTGTTGTTCTACAAACAAAGAGTTTGGTGGCAATATGTAATTGATGGTGTCACAGCAATAATGCTCATTTGAAGCAAAATTCATGAGAAAGAAAGGAACAGGAGAAGCTCGAAAAAATGCTCAAATTCCTTGACACACATTCTTTGCAGCATAAAGCTCAAAGTGATGTCAATTATTCTGTAAACAATGTACTTCTCTTTAAATAAAAATCTTCACATTCCAAACAAAGAAAGATGGAAATGAGCGTTGGGGCTGTGGCAGGGTTTGCACTCTGCGCTCTTTTCACTCCTGTCACACTCCCTGGTTCACTATCATCTCACTCTGCTGGTGTCAGATTGGTATTTCCTTCACGTCGCCTTTTACTCTGTTCTGCAGTTTTAAATTCCCGTCTCCATCTCTTCATCACTCTGTATTCTAATTAGGTAATTAAGACAGCCTCCGGGAAAGCTTTTACCTAAACAGTCTTTTGCAAAAATAAAATAATGCAAAGCAAGGTTTGTCAGTTGATAGCCTTTTGTTTACACTGAATTGTCTTAAAACATAAAGTAACAGCTGTAAAGTAGCAAACACATACACTTGGCTTATTTATTTAAATGATTAAAATTCAATACAGTAGTGCAGTAAATGATTAAAGAGAAAATAAAAAACACAGAGCTAATTCCTAGAGGATTGTCTTTAATAGACATGCCCTCTACAGGCGGTAAGGGGAAACACACATACAGACGGAGAAGTCTGACACCAACACAGTGAAATCAAAATGCAGCCGGATGAGCAACAATATAGGTGCACAGAAACACAATTCTGAGAAGAAACAGGCCCAAGAATCCAATCCAACACACAGGCCGAAGGTAGTGAGAGCCCGGCAAACAGCAGACTGAGGCAGACAGTGCAAAGGCCTCTGAACCTTTAAGGAAGAATTTCTGTGGGTACCTGAATAGGCAACAGGGCTCAGTGCCTGCATAGCACAAAGTCATGGGTACAGGCTTCACCCCTGGCTTGCGAACTGTTTAACCGTGTGTGTATGTATACTTGAAGTTTTAGGACTTGCACTCACGGAGCAAATTAGTAGAAACACTACAACAGTACTGGGTAGGGCCTCCGTTAGCTCTCAGAACAGCCTCATTCATTCATGGCATTGATTCCACAAAATCCTCCTTTGAGATTGTGTTTCATGTTGACGTGAGTGCATCACCCAGTTTGTACAGATTTATCAGCTGCACATTCACGCTGCAAATCTCCCGTTCTACCATATCCCATAGGTGTTCTGTTGGATTTGGATCAGGTGACTGGGATGGCCTCTGAAGAATACTGAACTCATGGTCATGTTTATGAAACCAGTTTGAGACAACATTTGCTTTGTGATGTGGTGCATTATCATGCTTGAAGTAGCCATTTGTCAGCAGCAATACTCAAATAGGTTGTGTAATACAAGCAATGATTGTTTAGTATTAACAGGCCCACACCATTACACCACCAGCCTGGACTGTTGACACAAGGCAGGTTGGGTGCCTGGGTTCATGCTGAAAGTGCCAAATTCTGACCCTACCATCTGTGTGCCTCAGTAGAAACTGAGGCTCATCGGATCAGGCTATGCTTTTCTGGTCTTCAATTGAACAGTTTTGATGATCCTGTGCCTCTTACAGCCTCAACTTTCTGTTCCTGACTAACAGGAGGGGTACCTGACATGGTCTTCTGTTGCTGTAGCCCTTCTGCTTCAATGTGCTGTGCATTCTGAGATGCTGTTCTGGTCAGCACAGTTGTACAGACTGGTTATCTGAGTTACTGGAGCCTTTCTGTCAGCTTGAACCAGTCTGGCCTTTCTTTTCTGATCTCGCTGACCAACAAGGCATTTGTGTCCACAGATCTGCCTGCCACTGACTGGATGCTTCTTGTTTTTCACAACATTCTGAGTAAATCACCAGGAGGCCACCAGTTACAGAAATGCTCAGATCAGCCCAAGTGGCACCAACAATTACGTTGTGGTCGAAATCACCGAGATCCCATTTTTTTCCTTATTCTAGTGTTTGATGTGAACATTAACTGATGCTTGTGACCTGTATCTGCACTATTTTATGCATTGTGTTGCTGCCACATGATTGGCTGATTTGACAATTGCATGGATAAGCAGGTGCACAGGTGTTCTTAATAATTTGCTCAGTAAGTTAATACTGTTATTATGAAGCTCTTTAAGAATTAACATTAGAGTAGAATGAGGGGCTCAAAGCCCAATTTAGGGACAGAAAAAGTACCACTCTCTGAAAACATTTCATCACATTGGTGAGGTTGGTGAGTGCGTGAAAATGTTTTCAAAGGCACAATCCATTCAATCCATTCATTTACACAATGTATAGAGATCCGCCTCATTTAGTGTCGCAAGTATAGTCAACTTTGGTTTCTTCATTTTTATTCTAATTTCCTTAAATAGCAGTCCATCATCAGGGACACATAACTGACAACTTCCAGATCATGTAAATATTCTGATAATACTGTAAGGTTTCTAAACTCTTTTAGGGCTCCCCCCAATGGGATGACACACCAAAGATCGTCCCGAAGCACAATCGCCGTGTCTGTGGAAGACAGCTTATCCATTGCCAGGCCAACTGCAGGCTCCCAGCGCTGTAGCAGCTCGAAAACAAATCCTAAAAGATCGTGGTCGTGCTATGAGCACCTGTCACCAATGGGTGATGCAAGGACCATTATAAATGCAGGGAATAGTATTACTTGTCCACTAACCTGGTCATGACCCTGCCTGATTGCTGTGTCTGTGTATAGGAGAGTGGTAGATCACGCTACAATAAATAACAGCGTTATTCAAGCTGAATAAAGCTGGTTTTGCTAAAGTACTGAGACTCAGCCTTGTGTTTTGGGGTGCAAGACAAGGTCTCACACGTCACAATACATTAAGAATAATAATAGTAAGATTGCATAATGAAGCCACTTTTGTAGTGTCTGCATTATTTGTAGATGAATTATTAGCCTTCCAAGCCATTCTGTTTAAGCCATTTATCCATAGATCCATTTATCACGAAAGGTGCCATATAAGAGAAAAAAAAAGAATGTCATTTAACAACTTGAACCAAATTTGTCAATTAATTCCTAAAGAAAATATAATGATAAAAGTGGAAATCAGATGATAATGCTCATTGAAATGCTCATTTTTTTATCCACGCTTACACACACACACACACCATATATAGTTACCATAAGAGCAACTGATGCATCAGCTGTTTAGATTCTGGGTCACCAGCTGAGACGGGTTATCAGGTAAGCAAATCAGCTTGAAACAATAAACCAAAAGGCTCACACGTGAAAAGCGACTGCAGAGAAGAGAAGCTGCTACACTGCTGCAGAGCCTGGGTGACGGATCAAGCTTCCTTATCAGCACCATGGCCATTTCCACACCGGCAATCCAAAGCAGATTTCTCAGCGTGTGCCAGTTTCGGTAAGCTCTATCCTTGCTTCTATACACTCGGCCAAACAGGTTCCCTCCAGATTGTCGTCTCTTTGGTTGTGTTTTAGCTATCAGAGACTGCATATAGATAATAGTAATTTATGTTATGGTTAATTCAGTTAGGGACTCTTCCTTTTATATTTATGTATGTATCTATTTATTTTTAAGGTCTATTTGTTTGTTCATTTATTTATCAGTTTCCTTTATAATTGTAATTCTTTCTCTTACATCTTGTAAAGCACTCTGGGCTACATTTCATTTTACATTTACACTTCACTTTTAGCCACACTTTGTGCAAATATAAATAGATGCTGCTATTGTTGTTATGAATTGTGGCTGTTATCACTGAAGCTTTATTTATTTCATGAAGCATAATCAGATATGCAGATCATTTTCTTCATTGTGGTAGACACTTGTCTACAGCCTGCCATTATGAATGGCACCATGCATAATAAACACCACCCCAGAACATTTTGAAGGAATATATAGAATGTCCATGGAGAGTGTGTACTAAATATAGCAAAGACACAATAAGTACCTCCCTAAAGCCAGACATCTTTCCAGAGGAAGAGTTTGAACTTGCAAGGCAACTCTTAGTGACTGAGCTGCACTCTCTGTCTAGTAAAAGTGATGTACACTAAAATGGACAGGTGCAGGTAAGTGTAGCCAATTCAGTACCACCAAAGTATCAGTTTGCCATTTGAACTTCTCTACTGCACCGTCTGATGTTCCTATTAGGAGTGCGACTCCACCGGGGCTGTTGCTTTGTCTCCTATCCTACAGGATATCAAGGCACAGCTGGGGAGAAGTGGAGGTCCAGCTGTGGCCTTAGTATTATGTCACTGCTTTTTGTAGATGATATCACCCTGTTGGCTTCATCGGGCTGTGAACTCCAGTCAGCATTAGGATGGTTTGTGACCAAATATGAACTGGCAGGGATAAGGATCAGTACCCCCCAATCTGAGGCCATGGTCCTCAGTAGGAAAAAGGTGGACTGTCCTCTCCCTCAGTGGGAGGTGAGTTACTGTCTCAAGAGTTTAAGCACCTTGGGGTCTTGTTCAAGTGTGAAGGAAAAAGGGATGGTGACATCGACAGACAAATATAGGGGTGGTGAGTGCAGTTATGCAGTCACTATACCAGTCTGTAGTGGTGAAGACGTAGCTGAGGCAGAAGGTGAAGCTCTCAATTTACCAGTTGATCTACGTCCCTACTCTCAACTATGGTCATAAATAATTCAAGCTTGGGGGTTTGGTAAAAATAATGAGGGAAATGCATCATAATGTAATGCTCAGGGATCAAACTAGGATTTCCTGATTGAAAAGCAAGCATGCTACCTTTCACACCACCATCATAACCCGTATGGTTCTCTTTCTCAGACGACAGGCCATATACAAGTAGTATTTCATGCCACTCGTTCTGACCCTGAGCCACCCTTATTCCAACTAAGAGGGGCAAAGTCCAATGTAATGTGTCAAGAACATAACATCTGGTGAGACATAGCTGTGTGACACATTTCAACAGAACAAGCTGACTCCGTGCTTTGTACAGCAGATATGGAGATCTTGGCAGTACGGTTTATAAAGAGAATGATGACAACTGCTGGAAAGCCATTGGACACACTGGAGCAGTGAAGGAGAGACTTGTGCCAATTAGAACACTTTGGCATAATGCTGAAATGCATCATGGGTACATAGATTCTCCAGTGTTCTGTTGTGAATGGCATCATGAGTACTTAGTTTTTAATGCCCAGGTTTCCTTCTTTAAATTAAAGCGTGGTCAGATAGAACCTAACTTATGTGGTTTCTATTAAGTTAGATCTTTTTTAGATAGATAGATAGATAGATAGATAGATAGATAGATAGATAGATAGATAGATAGATAGATAGATAGATAGATAGATAGATAGATAGATAGATAGATAGATAGATAGATAGATAGATAGATAGATAGATAGATAGATAGATAGATAGATAGATACTTTATTAATCCCAAGTGTAAATTCACATACCCCAGCAGCATACTGATAAAAACAATATTAAATTAAAGAGTGATAAAAAATGCAGGTAAAACAGACAATAACTTTGTATAATGTTAACCCCCCGGGTGGAATTGAAGAGTCGCATAGTGTGGGGGAGGAACAATCTCCTCAGTCTGTCAGTGGAGCAGGACATTGACGGCAGTCTGTCACTGAAGCTGCTCCTCTGTCTGGAGATAATACTGTTTAGTGGATGCAGTGGATTCTCCATGATTGACAGGAGCCTGCTTAGCACCCGTCGCTCTGCCACGGATGTCAAACTGTCCAGCTCCGTGCCCACAATAGAGCCTGTCTTCCTCACCAGTTTGTCCAGGCGTAAGATTTTTTGTTTAAATTAAAAATTATTCTACTTTTTTAAATCATAGTGATGTCACTATAAATATTCCTGCACGATATGTTTTAATGTGGAATGGCGGGGCAGCAGTAGGATGGCAGCTTTACAATTCCAGGCAACAGGATGTAATTTTGGTCCCCCAAGGAGTTTGCAGCTTAATTCAGATTTTCTCCTGCTACTCCAGTTACCTTCCATACCTCAATATGTGCCTCTTGGGTTTCTTTGTGTCTTTAAATGAGTTCAGATATATGCACGAATGGGATTGCTGTCATGTCCAGGGTTGGTTTCTGGTGATACTAAATAAATACTGAGGTCCACATAAGCCAATGTTGGAATACTGTACATACATTCAACATTTACACTCACCAATAGCATTGGACACAAGACATGAACCAACTCTGAACTGCACTCTATCACTGGGCACAACCAGACACACAGCCACATTCCTTCATACTGAGAGACTTTAGGGTTACCAGTTAACACAACTTGCACATCTTTGAGACCTGGGAAGAACACTGAAGTAGCAGGAGAAAAAACAAAGATGAGGGGAAATTTTTCATAACCATTGAAATGTAAAATGCATTGGTCTGTCAGACACAACATGACAGGTTCAATCCCTACCAATCCACCACTGTGGAACCCTGATATATTACTTCACCTGCTGGTGCCCACATTAAAAAATATAGAAGCAATTTCCCTATACCATGCCCATAAACCATTTTTGGTGTTTCTCTCATGAAAGGTGTACATATGTGAAGCTGATGGTATAAATGGTGGCATGCTGGCACAGTGGTAACCATGTGTGCCTCAGAAATCCTGAATCCTATATCACTATGCTCACCTTATACTGACATAGTCTTTCTTGAGGGCCTCTGGTTTCCTCTCACATCTCAGATAGCATTCCTTTCAGGTTAACTGACCCAACGTGAGTTTGCCTTGCAATGGATATGAGCTCCATTGAAGGGTTGGATGTATGCCTTGTTCCTGCCTTGTGCCTGCTGTTGCCAAGCTCTGTGACTCTGAACTGGATTAAACTGGTTTGAGAATGTGTGTGTGTGTGTGTATGTATGTAAAATTCACAATCATATATGTGCCCTGTCTTTCAAATCCTTTACTGTTTCATACATACTGTAATGGCGCTGAAAACTTGCATCGGCCACTCAAGAGAATGTCATGATTTGTTATAATGCTGTGTCACACAAGTGCACATGGGGGCGGTTTACAGGCTCAAATACTGTTATTTGTCAGCCAGACCGGGGTTGGCACTCTAACCTGATCCTCTCTCCTCTTATCCCTTTGGAGCCCAGCCAAAGACCCTGCCTCTCAATGACATCACCATTGATCCACCCACTGCTGACATCACTTCCAGTCAACCTTGATGACATCATTTCCACTACCCAGAATTCCGCTTCCTGCCACATCAATTTCTTTTCCAGCTGTCCTGACTCCACCTCTTCCTCCTACTCACCATATTTATAGAGTAGTCTCAGTCTGTTAGTCAGTTCAATTGTGAATTCCACTTTGTAAAACATGTTTTCTTTGCTCTGCTGTTTTGTTTGTATATGGGGTGGCCATCCGCAAACCTTTTTCAGTCTGCTGCCTGATATTTTATCAAAGCTGATTATTTAATATAATTTTATACTTGTGTTGAGATTTTTGAGGTTGAGGATTTTGCTTTTTTTATTAATTGTTTGAAATTCTTTATGGTTTAGATGTTTTGTTTTGCAGCGTATTGGACACCATTTTAGCTCCTCAATTGCCATTATCTCGAGATCATCTTCTCCATATTTCTAGTGGCACATGACCTGTGCTTAGTTGACATGATGAGGTTATCATATCCCCCAAAAAGTTTTGTGCAGACTCTACTCGCATGTTACTTTCACGTTTGTCCTCTTTGCTTGTTCTCTAACTTTGTACTTTGTCTCTTGTGTGGGCCCCAGTTTCCTTTAGTTCTCGATCCTTTTTATTGTTTTCCTGCACACATCTTCAAAAGGTTTACCAGAACACAGAATGAGCTAGCATTTCATCATGCAAAAGACCAGCTTCAGTGCCAGCAGCAGCCACTAGTGTGGCTAGAGCTCATGGTCATTTAAAAGACAACAGGCTACCTAAAAGAGGCCCGTAAAGAACAAAAGTCCATTGGCACAATCTGCCGGAGCTACATCAGCATGACAAGAAGACCTGCAGTCCAACTCAGCAAAGTATCAAGTGCTGCAGAGATCTAAAATGAACTTGCTTGGCTCTTCTCAGGAGTTACTGGAGAGGCTTGAAGTTTGATGACATTTGTGGCATCAGGACAGGAAGGAAGCCAACTGATAGACTGCTACCTCTGCAGCTCCACCACTGCTTCTTTAACTGCTTGAGCGCATGGTTGCCAGCAGGGCTTCAGGCTCATGGAGATGGGGGAAAGTGGAACAGATTGAGTTGCCACTGACTCCAGGTTAGGAGTGAGTGGCATTTAGGGGGCATCTCAGAACCCCAAACCCTTGACAATACTGCACAACCACTAGTCACAAGTTCAAATAACCTTTTATTTACAATAATAACTTTAAAGGTCTTCTGCAAAGCACAATTCTTTTTACTTTTCTTTCTCTTGGTCTGTTTCTTTCTCATTCCCTCCAAGCAAGACTCTGACTCTGAAATATGGGGGCCTCTTTTATAGCAGACTTGAGAGTACTTCTGCTGCCAGGACACTGCATGAAGGAAGCCTCCCAATATAGTAACAATCCTTCCCTGTAGCTTCCCCTGGTGGCACCCAAGGAACCCAGAAGGGCTGCCTAATGGGACTACAATTTCCATTATGCCCTGTGGGTGTGTGCATGGGTGCACCAGTGCAGGAATGCTGCCACATAGCTTATTAGGGGGGCATACAGTCCTGGGAGGCTGCCTTCCTCAGCCCATCCATTTTATTGGAACAGGAAGATCATCAGTCCCCGTCAGGACATCAATCAAGGGTTGTCTCCCATCACGGGTGTGAATCAGAGCCGCTGGTAAAACTATGCAGGCAAAGCATAATGTAGATTGTGGAGGCGTTAGAGAGCAGCTGTTGAGGGAGAGTCTCAAAGCTGAAATCCAGACCTGGAACACGATTTTCAGCATTAGTTCAGTGAAAGAATAAAAATAATGTTATTTATACAGCACCTCAAGAAAAAGAGCCAAGAGATCCTTTACAGTTCCACACAAAGAGGTTCAGCTATTCACATACTGTATAATGAACAGATCACCGCACAGAAGTGCAGTGCTTAACACCCCTGCTGTATCACATGACAGTGCTGCACTCAGCATCTCTGACAACATACCGCTAAAGACCCCTACTAAGGTGCCTTTGTCACCGAGCACAGAACTGCAGTGGAAATGAAGACCACCCAGCCATTCATTACAAGGTCTTGAAAAGGAGAAAAGGACTTTAAAGGAAGGACTATGCAATGGCACTGATCACATGCATCAGCCTGGGGATGATTCACCAAAACAATGAGTTGGCATTCCATCATGCAAATGAGCAGCTTCAGAGCCTGCTGCAGGGGAGCCCATAAAAACAGAAATCCTGCAAAAGTTGAATGAAAATTTCAACTGGTATGGTAACAGCAAGTGGTCCTTTTAAGAACATAAGACAACCTTAAATAATGATGCAAAGAGTGAGAATCCATTTAAACACCACAGTGGTGCAGCACTACAATACAAACCTGCACTGCAATGGACTGGCATCCTATTTAAGGATTGGTCCCTGCATTGGGCCAAACATTGCCAGATTAGTCAGCCTTGACCATTAATTGGAATACGATGATATGAAAATAGAAAAGCAGTATGGCTTTGGGACACTGGTGCTTCAGGACCATGGACAGTTCCAAGCCTGTCATAAATAGCCCCAAACCTAAGTACAGATTTATCATATACAGTAATCCCTCACTATATCGCGCTTCGCCTTTCGCAGCTTCACTCTATTGCGGATTTTATATGTAAGCATATTTAAATATATATCGCGGATTTTTTGCTGGTTCGCGGATTTCTGCGGACAATGGGTCTTTTAATTTCTGGTACATGCTTCCTCAGTTGGTTTGCCCAGTTGATTTCATACAAGGGACGCTATTGGCAGATGGCTGAGAAGAAACCCAACTTACTTTTCTCTCTCTCTCTCTTGCGCTGACTTTCTCTGATCCTGACGTAGGGGGATTGAGCAGGGGGGCTGTTCGCACACCTAGACGATACGGACGCTAGTCTAAAAATGCTGAAAGATTATCTTCACGTTGCTGCCTTCTGTGCAGCTGCTTTGTATACTTAAAAGCTCGAAGGGCACGTATTGATTTTTGATTGTTTGTTTTTCTCTCTCTCTCTCTCTCTCTGCTCCTGACAGAGGGGTGTGAGCTGCCGCCTTCAACAGCTTTGTGCCGCGGTACTTAAAAGCGAAACAGCCCTATTGATTTGTTTGCTTTCCTCTCTCTTTCTGACAGTCTCTGCTCCTGACGCGCACTCCTTTGAAGAGGAAGATATGTTTGCATTCTTTTAATTGTGAGACGGAACTGTCATCTCTGTCTTGTCATGGAGCACAGTTTAAACTTTTGAAAAAGAGACAAATGTTTGTTTGCAGTGTTTGAATAACGTTCCTGTCTCTCTACAACCTCCTGTGTTTCTGTGCAAATCTGTGACCCAAGCATGACAATATAAACATAACCATATAAACTCATGGTTTCTACTTCGCGGATTTTCACCTTTCGCAGGGGGGTCTGGAGCGCAACCCCCGCGATGGAGGAGGGATTACTGTACTGTATATGTCTTTATAAATGTTTGTTTTGACTGCTCTAAATGAAGTCAAGGCTTCACTCTCCTTTTTTACTTTTTCGAGGTGGATTGGCCTTCTCTGTCTCAAAACTTCATCACGTGAGCTAACTGGCCGAAGAAAAAGTGGAAAGCAAAGACCATCGTCTGTCACACAGTTTGCCTCCCTTGCTTCTTCCATCCAGTCCATATTGTGTTATTCATGGAAGTGCCCTAATCCTCTCCTCCACTACCTTATTAAACAAACAATGTGCATTTGACACATATATGTAACTTTTATTTAAAAAATGTAAAAAAAAAATGCATGACTGCCTTCTGGAACGTTTCCCTGAATAATGCAATTGCAAATGTGAGCTAATGCAAGTCATAAAGTATTAATTGATCAGGTTCCTTTTGTGAAGCAAACAAAAATCATTAGTAAGCATATTTCTTCTATTTGTGTGGAGCTGCAATATTTGGCGGTGTGAAGACTGCCACGCTTCTCCATTAAAATATTAATGGAAGTTGTTTCTGGCAGGAGGCAGAAAACACTTTGCTTCTGTCGGTTTAGTACAAGCCTGCCTTCGACTCCTTACTCAAGTGTTCTGCCAGAAGTTAATGCACCCAAAAAGGAGGTCAGTCGCTGTTGGTGCATATTCGAGGCCACCTTTAAAACAGAGTGGCAGAGTGGATTGCACTTTCAAAAGCAAAATTGAAATTGAAATTTAGTTTGCTTCAAGCATCAAAACTGGCTTTGTTAGCAATTTGGCTGTTCCGATGATTGATACGCATGACGCAAGCTCAAAGGCTTACAGACACCATCAAGAAGGTGCCTTCTTTCACTTTATCATGATGGTGATTATAAATAATAGAAATAATTATGTTGATACTATTTTATTTCAGGGCAGAATGGTGGTGCAGTGGTAGTGCTGCTGCCTCACAGTTAGGAGACCCGGGTTCGCTTGCCGGGTCCTCCCTGTGTGGAGCATGCATGTTCTCCCCGTGTCTGCATGGGTTTCCTCCCACAGTCCAAAAGTTAGGTGTATTGGCGATCCTAAATTGTCCCTAGTGTGTGTGTGGGCTGGTGCCCTGCCCGCAGTTTGTTGGCTGGGATTGGCTCCCGTGACCCTGTGGTTAGGATATAGTGGGATGGATGGATGTTTTACTTCAATAATTTCACAATGAGGACACTGCTTCCTCATCAAGCCAGTGTACTGGGTTTGAATTTCACACCAGCCATTGCCTGAGAGAAGTTTGCATGTTCTCCTTGTGTGCTCCCAGTGTGTGTGGATTTCCAAAGCTGTGCATTAGGTGTCGGAGTAGGCACCACAGTAAATCTGTATTCTGTCCAGGGCTGTTTGCTACTGTGTGCCCAGTGTTGCAGACATGACTGTACAGTAAGTGACAAGAAATTGGATTAAATATGTTTGAGAAGGCGTGTGTGTATGATTTCACAATAATGGATGTGCACTGCCTTTCAAATCCTCTTACCTACAAAGCAGCAGACATGGCTGTGGCACATAGATGGTCACTTCCAAAAGGTGGGACTGGGCCCACATGTTTACTTGGGGGGGGGGTCCCGAGCTGTATTGTCATGTGGTGGGTGTGACCATGTGTTTTACCAGTGCATGCTCCTAAACCTGACCTGACCATGGCTCTTTTACTTTACAAATGCAAGCACAACATGTTTCCTTTCTACCAGAGTTAAATGAACACTTACAAGTGCCTGCTTGGCTCCACCAGAACCACAAGCACACACTGGGGACGTTGATTTACTCTGCCAGTTCAACTGTGTCTGCTCACACTTGTTAAGTAAAGGCTTTACAAATGCAAACGGTCATCCTGTATTTACATACCATACATTTACATAACACTACACTAATACCGCCTTTTGTGCTTGAAACAACATAAGTTCTTTATGGAATGGACTCCACAAGATGTTGGAAATATTCCTTTGAAATCGGGTCCATGTCAACATGATGGCATCACACAGTTTCTGCAGATTTTTCAGCTACACATTCAATGCTGTTAATCTCCTGTTCTACTGCACCTCAAAGGTATTGTGTTGGATTCAGATCCGGTGACTGAGAAGTCCACTGAAGAACACTGAACTCAATCTCATGTTCATGAAACCAGTTTGAAATGACTCAAGCTGGAAATAGCTATTAGAAGATGGGAAATTTAGAGCTTTGAAGGGATGCAGATGCTCAGCAACAATATTCAAATAGTCCAAGGCATTCAGGCAATGAATGACTGGTATTAATGGGCCCAAAATGTGCCAAGCAAGTATTTCCCACACCATTACACCACCATCACCAGCACCAGCCTGGACTGTTGACACAAGGCAAGTTACACTCAAAAAAAAATGGAGCCACAGCAATTCTGCAGAGTGATGCCACAAGGGAACCACTTTTGCTTCCCAAAAGACCAATCCACAAGAAGGTTCCAGAAAGAACCTTTCTTTATTTAGATCTATTAACAGGCTCTATTAGTAAATAACCATGGATATATGTGAAATACCATTGGCTTGTGATTTTAAAAGGACTCTGGCTGCATATGTATATGAAACACAGGCTAAGTCCTGGCTTTCTTAATCTGTTAGTGTCCCGCTAGAGTCCTACTAGGTTACATGAAAGACATACAAAGTGATAGGAAGAAGAAGAAGAAGAATGACAGCCCTGGAATCTGCTCTGTTAAGCAAAAGCTTCTGACATGATAGATACTGGTGTAGCAAAACATGTGGCTGGCAGCAACCTCTGCAAGGTTTTTGTGTCTCTCTCTTATGGCAAATTGCATAGACAAACGAATCAAGAGGTGACACTGCTAAGAGAAAAAGAAGAGCAGGAACATCTGCTGAGCATGAAGCAAATGACATGATAGGAAAAGGAAGAATGACAGCCCTGGGATCCTCTGTCTCATTCAAAAGCTTATGACATGATAGGCACTAGAGAAGCAACCTCTGCAAAGTTATCAGGGTTTGAGTCTTTCATGTGGCAAACTGCATAGACAAAGTCATCAGGAAGGTGACAGAAAGAAAGAGAAGAGTGGTGACATCTGCTGAGCGTGAAGCAAATTGCAGAAGCTGATTATGTGATAGCAAATAATAATAATAGTAATAACTTTATTTATATAGCACCTTATCATACCTTTACATGCAACTCAAGGAGCTTTCCACAGATTACTCAACAAAAAAACAAAGATATATAACATTTACTTAGATTATTATCATTAATTAATACTATGATTATTTGTAATTAATGTAAGTATACTAAATACAAAATCAACCAGGTATTGTTAAGCAAAATGTAACCACTAAAGTGAAAAACAAATCTTCACTCTTGTCAGAAAAAGGTTTTCTAAATAAAATAGTATTTTAAATAGAAAGTAAAATAGAAGAGGGACACCTCTGGCATCCGCTGCATTCAACCTCCTGGCAGTGCAGTGTGGCATAGTGGTTAAGGCTTTGGACTTCAAACCCTGAGGTGGTGGGTTCAAATCCCACTACTGACACTGTGTAACCATGAGCAGGTCACTTGACCTGCCTGAGCTCCAATAGGAAAACCAAAATGAAATGGAACCTGATTGTATCATAATGTCTCCTTGGAAAAATGTGTCAGCCAAAGAAGTAAATGTACTGGGGCTGGAACCCTGATCTGGGCAGGCCAGGTGGTTTCTATTATATACTACAGTATATTATAAGTATTAAAGTTTGGCAACTTCTGGGTTGACAGATTTTGATGAGGTGTCACAGTGCACTCCTATGGTATACCGTACTGAAGCCCTGTGTCCAATAACATGTGCCAATAAATATCAAAGGCAGTTATTAATCACAGATACAAGTCTTCGGTGGGTACCATAAGCATCTCACACCTCAGTAAAAACAATAAAAAAGAGAGCCCTGGGTTTCTTTCAGAAAGACCTGATCTAAACTCCGATTTTCAAAGAACTGTCTGTGAGTTTTGTAAAGTGTCTTTCTTTTTTGACTAAAATTGATTTTCAGTGACTGCGTTCTTAAGAATTAATTATAAACTCTTTGAAATCACTTAAGTGTTTTTGGTCTGGTGCCTCCAGACATATTGGTATAAGAAAGCCCCCATATATGATATACCACTTGACTTGTCTTGATGTCTAATAATGTGAGATATTGAGCTTTTAAGGGTTCTCCCATATATTTGGCCTTCTATATTTTCCCATATTTTTAGGCCATTTTTTGGACCATATTCTGAGCAGGAAATGACAACCTTATAGAGTAAACCAATAGGTGTCTCTGGCAGATGTGATCAGAAGAACATGTGCACGCCACATCAACAGACCCCAGGGGCTCACCCCCTAATGGAATATGAAGGGTCAAAGGCTCCTTTTCAAAAAACTTTGGGAAAAAATGGAAATGTGGAGTGTCGTTTAATGCTATTTCAAGGTTGCTGATCATGAATAGAATAAGATTTTTGATATGTGACTCTTTACCGGTGGGCCCAGCCCTCAAAGAGTGACACCCAGAAACTTATAAATGACAAATTTCAAATATAAGCTTGTAGGGTATGGTTTAAGACTATTTCAAGCTCATAGTATGAGCACGAATACAATGTTATTTCTGATTTTTTTTATTACAATCAGGAACATTTAAACTTTAAACATTTAAATTGAAGCAAACTTTTTAATATCTCAAAATCCGACAGAACTATTCTTGTTTATAATGTACTTCTACCTTATAAAGCTATACATTTCTTATGATCACCCTGAATTATGGCGGCTTATGTTAAGTCATATTTTTTTAATTATTATTAAATTGGCTCAGCATCATGTGTATGTGTCTCCTGTCCTGATGTTCCTTCTAGAGTTTGTTCCTCTGGGATATTTATGAGGTGTTGTTTAGGACATAAATCACTCTCAACTTTGCATACACTCTATACTGAAACGCTTACATTGCATACTGAAACATTTAGACGATATACTGAATCGCATACACTGCATGGTGAAATGCATACTGAAACAGATACAATACATACTGTAATGTATAAAGTGTACCATGAAACACTTATATTTATATTATACTAAAATATGTACACTGCATACTGAGATGCTTACACTATATACTGAGTTGCATACACTGTACACTGAAACGCACAGACCATATAGTAACAGGCATACGTCATATACTAATTCAGTATATCATGTCAATGGTTCAGTATGCAGTGTATGTGTTTCAGTATAAGGTGTGTTTCCATGGGCAGTGTATGTGTTTCAGTATACAGTTTAAATTTTTCTGTATGCACTGTATGCCTTTTTAGTATACAGTGTAAGCACATCAGCACAAAGTGTATGCAGAGTTGAGAATGATTTGTGTCCTCCTCGAAATTCTCAACCCTCATCTTGGCCCTCAGTTGGACTAAAGTTGCTCAGCAGTAAGACAGTCTTATTAACAGGGTGGTCCAGACCTCCCTGAGCACAGCAACCGACTTCAGCTATTTCTAGAAAATTCCTAGGCCAGCTGTGAAACAGCTGTACTCCTCCTAAATTGTCCGGGGTCTCTCCTTAGTAGATCAGTAGTGCAACACCAACAATGCAGAGTAGTGGAATTTATGGATGCATGGATAGACTGCTGTGGTCCAATGAATGACTTGTACATAATGGGGGGTGAGGTGTAGTATTTAGCTTCACTTCATTATTTGTACCACTGTACAAAGCAAATTGCCTTCCTGAACTGCCTCCATAAGTATTTATAAAAAAAAAAGAGCTGATAGAGAATGAGAAAAACACAAGCCACCATTTGACAAATTAGCAGCCTAGAGACTCCAGCACTTCTACTCCAGAATCAGGAAATATTTACATTTACATTTGTTTGCTTAGCAGATGCTAAAACCGTTGGGTTATTCACAATATTTAAATGACAGAATTCCTCACGACTTCTTCATTCTGCTCTTTCAATTGACTATTTATGAACTATCATCCAGTTTCACAATACAAAGCATACTGCCTCCTAGTGGACACCCCTGGGAAAACAGAAGCATATACAGAGCAATACAAGGCAAGACCATAGTCAGCCAGGCTGAGTTTACACCCAAAGACAATGGATTTACTCGGAGACATGTTACTGTGCAATGCTCACTGCCATCTGAAAGGCCTATTTAATTTGCAGTGCCCATTTTTGCCCATATTTGTTAGGTTGAGGCTTTGATTAGTGCTTTGTTGAAATAAATGGAGTTGATTCATCTTGAAACAATGCACTAATTTCATTTTGCTTTGTTTACCACTTTATGCTAAGAGATTTGTCATTTCTGGAATTCAGAATGACCTATTCAGATAGATAGATAGATAGATAGATAGATAGATAGATAGATAGATAGATAGATAGATAGATAGATAGATAGATAGATAGATAGATAGATAGATAGATAGATAGATAGATAGATAGATAGATAGATAGATAGATAGAGAAAAAACAGCTCTTTAGATGACAGGTAGAGATGTTGCAGGTTTGTTTCCACCAAACTGAATGTTTTTTTTGTCTTTGTTACATAAAAATCAACACAAGTCTATTCTGACTTGACTTCCAAAGTGATTGCAATTTAAATGGGATTGTTTGAACATTTTTATCAGTGATCTGTCATATTTATCCACAGATCATTTTTCTCTGTAAACTGCGGTTTCGTGGCATTTCATTACAACTGATGGACTGTTAAGCGCTCTGCATTGCAGGTAATATTAGGCGTAAAGAATGACTGATGGTACAAAACTGCTGCTCCGAATCGTACTCCTGGAAATGAGATGAGACATTGCAGTGAATCTGTCCCGCTCTACACGCACAATGTTGTTGCTGTAATACCAGCAGAAATTATTTTTGCTGTCACCATTCGCTCTTGCCACTGCACAGGTGGCTGCACAAAAACACTTAACTTCTGGTCAAAGGGCACATTGGCTAAAAGATACACTGCTGGACATGTGTGATGTCTGGTGGCTTTTAAATAGCAGCTGATTGAGACAAAGCACCCCTTTTGTCACAAGTGTTCCCCTTATACCCCTAAAATATAAAGAATAAAGCACAAGAATAAGGCAGTGACTCCTCCTGCCACCATCATTGCCTCCCAGTAACTAGAGAGTTCTATTCTAGATAGATAGATAGATAGATAGATAGATAGATAGATAGATAGATAGATAGATAGATAGATAGATAGATAGATAGATAGATAGATAGATAGATAGATAGATAGATAGATAGATAGATAGATAGATAGATAGATAGATAGATAGATAGATAGATAGATAGATAGATAGATAGATAGATAGATACTTTATTAATCCCAAGGGGAAATTCACATACTCCAGCAGCAGCATACTGATAAAGAACAATATTAAATTAAAAAGTGATAAAAATGCAGGTAAAAACAGACAATAACTTTGAATAATGTTAACGTTTACCCCCCTGGGTGGAACTGAAGAGTCGCATAGTGTGGGGGAGGAACGATCTCCTCAGTCTGTCAGTGGAGCAGGACAGTGACAGCAGTCTGTCGCTGAAGCTGCTCCTTTGTCTGGAGATGATACTTTTTAGTGGATGCAGTGGATTCTCCATAATTGACAGGAACCTGCTCAGCACCCGTCGCTCTGCCACGGATGTCAAACTGTCCAGCTCCGTGCCTACAATAGAGCCTGCCTTCCTCACCAGTTTGTCCAGGCATGAGGCATCCTTCTTCTTTATGCACACCACTGCGTAGAAGTGGGCACTCGCCACAACTGTCTGATAGAACATCTGCAGCATCTTATTGCAGATGTTGAAGGACGGCAGTCTTCTAAGGAAATATAGTCGGCTCCGTCCTCTCTTGCACAGAGAATCAGTATTGGCAGTCCAGACCAATTTATCATCCAGCTGCACTCCCAGGTATTTATAGGTCTGTACCCTCTGCACACAGAGTCTCCTCTGATAATCACGGGGTCCAGGAGGGGCCTGGGTCTCCTAAAATCCACCACCAGTTCCTTGGTTTTGCTGGTGTTCAGGCATAAGTGGTTTGAGTCGCACCATTTAACAAAGTCCTTTGATAGTTCCTATACTCCTCCTCCTGCCCACTCCTGATGCAGCCCACGATAGCAGTGTCGTCAGCAAACTTTTGCACGTGGCAGGACTCCGAGTTGTATTGGAAGTCCGATGTATATAGGCTGAACAGGACCGGAGAAAGTACAGTCCCCTGCGGCGCTCCTGTGTTGCTGACCTCAATGTCAGACCTTCTAGTGTGTCTATTGGTGATTATGGTTGCGACTCTGATGTCAACTCTTGAACTAAATGATAGCAGGTCTTCCTCTCCATTTCTCCTTAGGCTGCCCCCTGCACTGAGGTTCAGAGCCGTCAGTCAATCACCTCCATCCCCAATCATCTGTTACATCTGCAGAATACACCAATAGCAAGCATCTCACCTAAGCCACACCCACCTACCTCATTTATCAATTGCCACACCCCAAATGCTGAAGCTGCCCATTTACAAACTTCACTTAACCTGGAAACAGATTACATGATGTTTAGTCAGAGGATATGTCCAACTTGACAACTGATGTTGCTGATCTCATCGCCTGAAGATGCCATTTTACACAACTAAGAATTTCAGGGGATGGCAAACTACATAACTCCGTCACAACTTTCCAGGACAATATCCATTTTACTAACAGATAACAACATGCTGCTAGACCACACCTGTCCAGGTATTAAGAGTTCAGCTGCAATCTCTGCCCTTTTTATTTTCCAATCTGTCAAGGTATGTAAAACAAGAGACATCAGACAGGCAAGACCCTCAAAAACGCCCTTTCTCCTGTTTACTTGCCACTACCTTACATGCATCTCACTTTGAGGTGAGTGCATTGGTTGTCTGCTTTTGCATACGCAGTGACAAACCCTACAATTTAAGACAAAATGAAACCTCATAGCCTGGTCTGAATGAATCGCTGAGGATGTCAAATTACATGACTTCTGGTCATTAGCGTACGACACAACTTACCCCAACTCGTAACTGTGTAGCTTGACAGAGCGTTTAACTGGTGAGAAAATTATTAGACAGAAGCGAAGCTCAATTAAACACTTAGATGAGCTCACAGCGAATGACCACCACATCATAACTATTACTGCTTACAAATAAAATGTCCATGAAAACTACAAACAAGGGAAAGTATATATAAGAGTAAGGATGGAGCACCCAGTGAAGTCAGCCAGTGTGCCTTGTCTTGAGTTCCTGATGGGGCCAGCAAGCTGCTAAGGGGCTTCACCTCTGACGGACACAACTGTTCACAAGTAGGAAAGCCTTCATCTTGTGCTGGAATGAGAGCCACCAGTCTGTGGAGGTCACACTGCTTGTTTAACTCCCATGTAATTGGATGTTTGGTGATGAGGTCACCAAGATTAGCTGTCATGTTGGGTTCAGATTCTGATTCTATGATGTTCAATGCATCGAGGAAAGGTTGGTTTGAGCAAGATGTGTGTATGTGTGTCTGTGAAAACCGTCGTACCGACGTACAACCAATAACTTCTGAACAAAACTGAGTAATCTTCTTCAGACAAGTTGCATCGTGTTTGTCTCGGTATGGGCTCCAAGTCCATTTTCTGGTCCAGCATTTATCTCCGTATCTTTCAAAATCTAGACCTACTGTATGTCCAGTAATAACTTGTTTGTTTAATCGGGATTTCTGTTATATCTGCCTGCTCTGTTTAGTCATGGACCAAGCCTGTTGGCTTGAAAACTTTATTGCACAAGTAGTTATTGAGATACATGATGTATTAAAATTTGCATACATGAACACAGGGAGGCACACACAAGTGTGCACAAAAGCACACAAATTCATAAGTGAAGATAGCTGACAGCTTATATTCTCTGTTAGGGGACATGCTGGATGAAGAAGAATAATAAAAGAACACACACACACAGACTTGTAAAGATGAATGTGTACAGAGACTTTAAGCCAGCCCTGTACTGGTCTGCATATCTGTGCAGCTCATTTACTTCATTTGACCCAATGGCCTTACCTGGCCAGTACGTCCTGATTATGGAAGGACTGGGTGAGAGAGTATTTTCAAGCCTATTTCTCCCTTGGACTGACAGAGGGCAGCCCCCTTGGTCTTCAGTGGGGCCACTAGTGATGAGCATGGGAGCTCAACCCTGCTGGGGTCTGTGGCCACCACCAAGGGGTGCATGGATGTTTTCAGGCCCTATTTGGCAGCACTTCTGCCACACCCAGAAGTGCTGCCGGGATAAGCTCATTGGGCACCAAAGGGGCCAGTCCCCTCCATTCAACGACCAGACTTGGGAGGAAGAGGACAAAGCCTTTGGAGGAGTGGAGATGGAAGGACTTGCGGCAAAGAAGGGACTCTGTTGGTGCTTTACTGTGTGTCCTGGATTATTGTAAGTAAACCGTGTGCTGTGTGGCAAAGTCGTGTCCTGCCTGTCTGTGTCGGGAATAGGGCAGAAGTACGTGCCCTGGGCTTCACAGTATTTAGTTTCAAATTAAACATTATTTAAGTTGTCCACTTCATTCAATTTACTGTTCATTTTACTCTACATTTCTTTGAGTACATAATAAATATCACATAAGTACTTGATTCTATATTATTGCACAGTACAATCAATTGCAGTAGATTGTAAAATCTTCCATTGAATAATTTCCTGCGGTATCAGTAAAATGAAATTTACATGGAAGTACTGCACGGACCATTCCACATGGATGTGTAAATGTGTCCTGAGCAAATCAATCTTGGTCTCACGCTGTATTATTATTGGTGTATTTGTCTTGCAAACTCAGCAAAGCTCTCTTCTACTCACATACACACACACATACACACACACACACACGCACACAGACGTGCACATTTACACATCATTTCCAATATGTAGGCAGAGCCAGTTAATCGTTCCATTTCTCTTTGTGCTTAAAGCTCTGTTATAAGTTACAAGGCTACACCCTATCTCTAACCCTAACCCTAACCAATTTGGGCCTGTGCGTTTAATCACAAAAGTAGTAACTTTTTTTCTTTCAAAAACATTATAAAATAATGAACATTCACAATTTAACAAATAATCAGGTTGTACAAGTGGATATGTTTGAGGTGGTTTGACTGAGAAGGTTCAAGCTGGCCAGTTAAAATATACATTTTCAGGTAAGGTGTCCTGTGGTGTAAAGCGGATGCCCAGTAACAGACACCATTCCATGTATGCCCTCCCTCATATATGTATGTATGCACACACGATGTAGCACATATACATTCACGTGCAGGCAGGTGCACCACAGTTTAACACATGTGTACCTGCATTGTTATTGACACACAAAGAAACTGCCAGTGTTAAATTAGTGTTAAAACAACCCATCAAAAGTGTATTTGTGGAAACACTGTTTTCATATACAGTATACACTATAGCAATGTGTTGAAGGAAACAAACAATGCACTTAATGGCTATATGTTTGTGTCTAAGGGTTTGGACTTCAAACCCTGAGGTTGTGTGTTAAAACCCTGCTACTGACACTGTCACTTCACCTGCCTGGGCTCCAAGTGGAAGACAACAAAAGAAATGCAAGCAACTGTTTCATAAAATGGTGTAAGTCGCCTTGGATAAAGGCATCAGCCAAATGAGGAAATAATACTGTGCAGGTATAGATGTTCACCCTTTTATTCACTCACAAGCACATTTTATTCATGCATGTATATACACATGTATATGCCTCTATGGTTATTCATAGGCCTGGCACACACCCACACTTTTATGTAGACCCAAAAATGCACACAAATGCCAACTTAACAATGACCTGCATGTATAAGCACTGTCACAGACGGGTCCTTGCCCAGCCAGGATGCATCTTTCCTGAGAGAACCGGGGGAGCAGGCCTGGGTAAAACATTACACCCCCCGGGACACTAGATGGCACCCCCCATGGGTTGCAGTGGTGCCTCAGACTCCCACATGGGAGATGGAGCTGTCTACAGCCCTGTTGGGATCCAGGGGCACTGCCAGGGGGTGCTGCAGAAGTAGGTCATCAAGCACCTGGAGCACTTCCAGGTAACGTATAAAAGGAGCCAGCTGACAGTACCTGTAGAGCCAGAGTCAGGAAGAGGGAGATGAAGCTTGCCGAGAAGGAGTGGAGGAGAGAAGAAAAGAGAGAAAAAGAAAAGCATTGTGTGCTGTTGTGCCTGTGGGAAACAGGGAAGGCGTTTCCCATGAGGTGAAGAAAAATAAAAACATTTGTGTTTTTTTATCAGTGTACCTCCTGCGTCTGTCTGTATTGGGATGGGTGGCTGGCACGCCCTCTACACTTGTCACAGCGCATTAAAAAGTAAACACGCACACTGGCACAGTTTCTCACACACACACATGTGCATGAGAGCGCAGCCACAGTTCTAATTATTCTCACTTGAAGGAAAACAAGATGTCTGCACAGCCCTTTTTCTTATGCAGGGTGGCAGATTCTTTTCAGCAGAAGCCATGCAATGGCGAGGGCTTCCCTGCACCATACACACACACATATACACACACACACACACACAGTGCCACATTATTGCCGACAACAAAGCCAGGGGCAGCTAAATCTGGGACAAGTCAAGAAGTAGTTGTAGAGACAATGAGCTCATTAACTGAGAGCAGGGCCTTCGGAAAAAGTAAGCAATCATGTCCAGTCACTGCAGTGGCAGACATGCAAGAAGACAACCGTGACAAGTGTGAACTTGTCACCTAAATACCGCTCTCCGCTTTATCAAGAAATCAATGAGCGGCTACAAACAGACAGTATTCACATGTGTGCGACCACAGCAGAGTGGCCGGCTCAACTTCACAGACTGCCATATTCACGCTTTCCAACCCCAAATGCCCATGCCAAATTTATCTCATTACTGGTCAGAAACAAAAAAAGGAAAACTGATGTGTCTCTTATTAAAGTAAACTTGGTTGGGGCTGCAGAGGGGTCACTTTAAAGGCACCACCAGAAAAAGGATAACAACGAACTGGATAATCCGGATGAGCACAGTTGCAGTGCTCTGTATTTTAAGGCTTTTGCCTGAACTGCTTGCAATGTATTCTGAGTAGCCAGTCAGAGGGAAGCAAGAAAGGAAAATACTAAAAAAAAAAAATCCTCCTTCTCTCCAGAGAGCGTCTCACATTGCATCCATTTTCAAACCAAATTAAAACTGGGTGCATTGAAAGTGCAGCAGCAGGAGCTTGCATGGTTCTGTTTGGTTGCTTGTACAGCAGCATTACTGTACTCCTTTACTGTCTGATTCTCCCGGCTCTATACTATCTTGATCAACTCTCACTGCTCATCAATCAAACATTTATTGCGAAAACTTCATTCAATTAACAGGTCCCTGTAAGATGGAGTCTGTTCCAGCAGAATTGGACAGGGTAGTAATACTCATTGATGATGGCACCAGAGAGTGGTAATGTGTGACAATAATGATCCCATGAAGGCAGGAATGAATCCTGGAGAAGGCAAGCACACACTCACCCACACTCCTAATGTGGGAGGAAACCTGGAATACCCAAAGAAAAAGACACACATTCACACTGAGGAGAACACAGGACTATAAAGCTGTGAATCAACATACGTCCATTTCCAATTGTCACACACATACGCATGGACCCAAAGAAGGTAATTCCAGGCCAGGCCAGGGGATGACAGGGTGCAGTAAACCTTGCTCTTTTATCTCTGCAGACCGGACACGGGAAATTCTGCCTGATTCTGGCCCTATGGCGTCACTTCTAGCTCTGAGGATGTCACTTCCGGTTCCAGCCCCAATGACATCACTTCCTCTTTAACTTCAGTTCTGTTTTGGACTCAACTCTGTACACATCTGTGCAACTTATATTTGCCTTTTGCAGCCAGGCTTTAAGTATACGGGTGGCTGCCCTAAGCCTTTCTTTGTGCGTCAAGACTGTTCTTTTTCACATGATGTACATGACAAATTGTATTCCCAAGCACTTTACACAAAGTTAAACGACAGACGAGGCAGGGAAGCACTACAGAAAACCATTGGAGATGCGGCTCCATATTAAATTTGAGAGATACAGGAGCTGAGGAACAGAGAACTGTTGGGAATGCTCTCTCCTGATGGATTCTTCTGCTTTGTTCGTATGAGAAGGTAATAAATAAGGTGAATGGGGAGAAGGTGTCACATTATTGTGTGCTCCCTTGTCAGGTTGGATTAAACCTATAAACTTGACTTGAAAAATAAGGAATAAAATAAGGAATACTCCGGCTGCCTTCTGAGCTGTGATCACAGCTTTTCAGTGTCGGATGCTGACGTCACTTCACTGCTCAGTGTAGCAGGGTCACTTGCCAACTCTCCTATGTGATTATTCAATTGGATTTTCAGCACTTTGCCTCCACACATTCTCAAGGAGTGATTCTGAGCAACCAAACAGAAAATCTTAACTAGCCTGAGCTGCAGACAGATGCTCTGATTCTGCCTATTGTTTGCTCTCATTATCAGGCAACTGGATGTTCATCAGGAATCAAAGATTATGAAGAGGAAAATGGTGGCCCTTGGTTAGTCAAGCAACTTACTGTATATAGCACCATTCATGACCAAAAAAGGATAAGGCAAAGCCCAAGATTACAAACATCAAGTAAACATTTGTAGGCATTCAGAAAAAATAAAATCATTAAACTTTGCCTATTCTGCACAAAGAAACCAAATCTCAGACCTAACAAGCCCAGTTTTTAGAAAGAAGAGATGATAGCTTTAGCCCTGACCTTTTTGGCCATCTCTTCAAAATAAAGTCTGCAAAAAGCAGCCCAAGACTTTCCTGCTAGAAGTGCAGCACATCAGAGTAGGTACAGTTTTTGCATCATTATTAGTTTTTCTTTCTTGCTCATAAATAATTGCCATACTGACAATTGTAACATGCGATGTTATCAGCAGAGCCATTTTCTATGTTACTCTGAGTTTGCTCTTCACTGGGGGCGTGGCTCTGTGTGGTGGGTGTGGCTGTGTGTATTGGGAGTGGCTACATGAGTGTGGAGATCACGACGAATGGCAAATTCATTTGTGTCCAAATTCATCAACAGGTAAACCAAACACTCTTGAGCAATTTTGGTTTTAAGTTTTGGTTTGGTCTTTTTGACTGCTGAAGCCGTACAAGTTTGTTTAGCTTGCCCTTGTCCTGCCTCAGAATAGGTAGGTGAAACTTATCAGAGAAGAACCAGAAGATACTCGTAAAGGCAAAAACAAACAAACACAAATAAAAAAAAGCAATCAAAACCTTGAAAAGACAAAAACAAGGCAAGAAGACAAAACAAAGAAAGACAAATACAAAAGTGTAGCAATTAGAGATTTTTTTTTTGATATTGTATCCAAAGAGCAGATAAAGAAATGAGCTCCTAATTGACCTTTTATCACATTGTGCTGAGGAACTGGAAAAAAAACAAAAAAGCTCTAATTGCGACTCTTTTGTATTTGTCTTTCTTTGTTTTTGACTTTGATTCTTGCCCCTTGTCTGGGTTTTGATTGCTTTTTTTATTTGTATTTGCTTTTACAAATATCTTCTGGTACTTCTCTGATAAGTTTCACCGACCAGTTCTCAATGGAGTAGTCAGGCAGGCAGGAAGGATTAGGCTGTCATGATCAGCTTTAATTTTTGGGACTGTGTTCACATTTAATTAAAGTTAATATAGTTTATTCTGGGCAGCACCGTGGTGCAGTGGTAGCGCTGCTGTCTCAGAGCAAGGTACGCATCCTGAGTCCTTGCTGCGTAAAGTGTGCTTGCTCTCCTGGTGTCTGTATGGGTTTCCTCCGGGTGCTCTAGTTTTTTTAGGTGAACTGGCAATGATAAATTGGCCATAGATTGTGATTGGTTTGTGTGTGTGTTCACCCTGCAATGGACTGGCACCCTGTCCAGGGTTTGTTCCTGCCATGTGCCCTATGCTATCTGAGATAGGATCCAGCCCCTCCAACTGTCAGGATTAAGCAGGTTAGAAAGTGATGTGACATATTTTACCGTCTTCACCACCAGATTTTTGGTCCAACATTAGGGTTCAATCCCATGTTTCTAGAGGCATGGCCTACAACAGGGGTTCCCAACAAGTAGCATTGAGTGAGGTGCTTTGTCTGAGTTTATTACGGTGCAATCTGCGTTTTGCAGTGTGCCATCATTTGTAGGTTGTTTATTAGTTAGTGCTACTCCTGTCCTATGATAAGAAAACAATCAAGCTTTGTGCATGAGAAGACATGCAATATGCCTTCTCAGCTGATCACAACAAGGCCCTCCCGTGATTGCTTCTAATGAGGATGGAACGTGGTAGGTGTATGCTGCAGGTTTGGTGAGGATTTAAACATCTTACATAAAACCTTCACATTTTTATTTTCTGTTTGAATTAAAGATTTTAAAAAAAGACTTTTTGTCTATTTTTTCAGTGAGGTGGAGAAATTCATGGAAGGGTAGAAGTCAACAGACAGCAGCCATGACATAAACCATCAGGCTGATACATTGTGTCACTCTAAAGATGCAAAAGGATCAGCTGAAAAAAAATGCAAAGCTAAAAGAGTTTAAAATAAAAATGTGCACCCAGATAGGTTCTGGAATAACACAGAGAAGGTGATGTCAAAAGAGCCATTGGATAAGTACAGATGCAAATCATATCACTGTTTATGTTGGTACAGCCAGTGTACTTATGGGAGTAAAATACTTCAGACGAAGAAAGAATGGATGTAGCGTGTAGCTGTCTGAGTAAGTCAAACAACACTTGGCACAGACAACAACCATTCTTTATGAACTCACTTAATTCAGTCTGTCATCACAGGGGCCAGAGCCCACCCTGGCAGAGAACCAACCCAAGACAGCAAAACACTGAACCACATTATATTTTTGACATTAATCTCAGTGCAGCTACCTAGGAAAAAAAGTAAGTGATCCTCTAAAACACTGTGCCATATAAAAGAGTAAAGAAACACACCCGTGACTCCACGTAAAGCTTTGAGGAGCATATCCAACAATCTCTAATTAAATAAGGCCCAGGAATTGACATGAAACAAACAAACAGCACATTGATCCAAAGGTTCCAGAACTCTGATAGTAATTCAAATCAAATGTTAACAACTTTAATGTTGAAAAAGACTGCAGAAATGAAAGCAACTTGAGAGATAATATTTACCTGTCTGACATTAATCTATTTCCAACAACAGTTTAATAGATCAGATTGAAGATAAATTAACTTAATGGGACTGTAGTGTGAAAGCATATAAAGGAAAATGATAGATAGATAGATAGATAGATAGATAGATAGATAGATAGATAGATAGATAGATAGATAGATAGATAGATAGATAGATAGATAGATAGATAGATAGATAGATAGATAGATAGATAGATAGATAGATAGATAGATAGATAGATAGATAGATAGATAGATAGATAGATAGATAGATAGATAATTTTGTTATACTAGCACAGAAAGCTGCAGGGAAAAAAAAACAAGAGACTGATGGTTTTGGAAAAAGGTGCCATCACCTACCAGGCGAAGCCCGGCTGCTGATTATTATTACTGGCATCATTAGTAATTGGTGTGATAGTGGGGCTATAATTCATGATCATCCAAAGAGTAAGCTTAGTAGCGCTGTCTCAGGAGAACTATGTCTACTCATGTGGAAATGCAGGCTTTCCATATATTTTGATTTTAATGATCCAATGTGAAGGATGAGACTCGATTAAAGCACACGTTTCAGGAATATTCATGTAGCTACAAAGCAGCATCTCTTAACATGCATGGGCTCTCACCCAAAAAAATGCTTTTAACTAGTTTGGTTCTTAGAGAAGCAAAAAAAAACAACTTTGTATGGTGAACACCAGTCCAGGACAAAAGGAGAATTATTAAATTCACAAAGTCATACAATACAGATTGGGAAGGAGAACGAATCTTAAATACCACACCACAGTTTGTTATGATGAAATGAACTATTCATGAGCATTACTATATATAAATACAATTCTCAAACACACTTATTCCACATCAGTACTGTAGGAGGCTGGGACCAATTCTGGCAGCACTGGATTCAAGGGAGGAAGCAGTCATGGACAAGGCACCAGTTCATTGAAAGATAAAGATATACAAAACATACACATTATCTGGATTGCCATATAGACAGACAGGCAAAACAGATAGATAGATAGATAGATAGATAGATAGATAGATAGATAGATAGATAGATAGATAGATAGATAGATAGATAGATAGATAGATAGATAGATAGATAGATAGATAGATAGATAGATAGATAGATAGATAGATAGATAGATAGATAGATCTTACAATATATTAGTATATTGGCGATTCTAAATTGGCCCTAGTGTGTGCTTGGTGTGTGGGTGTGTTTGTGTGTGTCCTGCGGTGGGTTGGCACCCTGCCTGGGATTGGTTCCCTGCCTTGTGCCCTGTGTTGGCTGGGATTGGCTCCAGCGGACCCCCGTGACCCTGTTTGGATTCAGCGGGTTGGAAAATGGATGGATGGATGGATAACAAATCTAATAAAATAATAAATATTAAATATATATTGTCATATGAGTGAGCTAAGTGAGCTAAGCTCTGACAGGGACCAATTTTGGGAGTTTACACTGGGGAAGGAATGGGGTGTTACACTCACTGACCTAATTTCCTGTGATGTGCTTTTGAATGGAGAAGTGTCCAGAAGAGGAACAGTGACATGATCTCCAGTTTGCCTCTGAACCCACCCCTTTCCAGCTTCCTGCTTTAAAAGAGAGCCATGGATGGCAACAGATTCAGCACTGGAAGACACATGAGTGACATCGACCATGTGTTTTTGCCTCGATCTTTTTTCACCTTGTGTTATATTAAATTGGCAATTAAAAATGGTCTGTTATTGGGACAAACAATCTTTTGTATGACAATCTTTTTTATAGCATACAAGTGAACGGAGACTTAGATTATTCTTCATTATACATTTTCTGATTTATAAATAGTTCAGCCACTTGTTCACACTGCCTTCCTAGGCATATAATAGCATATAATAGGATAGATAGATAGATAGATAGATAGATAGATAGATAGATAGATAGATAGATAGATAGATAGATAGATAGATAGATAGATAGATAGATAGATAGATAGATAGATAGATAGATAGATAGATAGATAGATAGATAGATAGATAGATGGATATTCTCATTTTATGCCTCAATAAGTGGACAGGCAGTTCTGACTATCACTGCATCTTAAATTTCTCTCCACCGATTAAAATTCCAAATTAAATGGAGTAATCAGAGTATACAGGCAGTAATCAAGTACTTGAGAAGACTGTCCTGCAAACATTCATAGAAGAAAACTGCTGAACTGTGATTTTTAATGGGCCTTGCTTTTAAAAGGGAAATAAATTGAACATGGTCATGGTGCTCAAACTATATTTCAGTGGTGTTTTGTTGTGCAACACAGATTGTGTGCAACCTTTCTCTGAAGGAATGCTCTGTCTCTCACATACCGAGTATTAGTAGCCAGTAACATTTTGCACAAATGGGCAGCACTTAGTGACCATGAAAACCATCTCAGAGCTCTTCATAAAGTGCTCATCGGTAATCAGGTAAAGTGGTTTATGAATGGTACCAGTCATGAAAGACAATATATTGATTCACTTTCACACACTGCACTCGTGATGCAGATCATTCTGCAGAGGCGGTCAGTATAAAAAGGTCTATTATATAAAAGTACTGATTGATTGATCAAAATATTTTGATGCTGTAGCTAAAGCGCTCTTTGTTTACTGTTAATCTCTTGGTTGTTTGCAGTGATTGAAGTGGAAAAAAGAAGAGATGGCACTCCAGGTGTTTCAGCTCTTTCAGAAGTTTCAAGTTGGATAGATTTAAAGCTTGAAGGCCCAAAATAAATTGTGAGAACTCCGAGATAGTCCTAGCCCACTGCAAGCACTGGGTGTAAATATTTAAGAACACTCACATAATATTCAGAACACAGAAGAAAGAAATCTAATAAAAATGTTTCAATTTCCTAATATCTCAGTATATGGCCATTAGGACTTTATATATAGTATACATTAATATATGTACAGTTAATTAATTGACAATATTTTTTTTTATAAATGGGTTCTAAGTTCAACCCTGAATTGTTCAGTCTGTGTGGAGTTTATATGTTCTCTCCGTGCCTGTGTGTGTCTCTCTTGTTACTACAACTGACTTTGAGCGACTTGTCACTCCTCGTGCCAGTGCTAAAATAAGTCGCTTTAGAAAATCACTACATCTTTAGAAATGTAATATTTTGTCAAGAGTATATACTGGGCCGTGTTTTGTGTATGTACCATTAAGTTTGATAGACACTTTAAGCCATGTTACATACACCAATATATACGCAGTACAGAGAGGATTGTGACTGCAGCATTGCCTGTTGGCCTACATGTAGACATTTCATTTAGGTCCATTCCAGAGATTCTTAGTAAGTGCCTCAAGGAAGTCAGGGGCTTGCAGAAGACAACAGCTTAATGGAACTGCCGTGTTCTAGCCAGATAAGCAGCATAAAGATGTAAAATTATGCATCTCCCTCATCACAGAGAGACTGGACTTAGGTAGAGAACTTGGCAGCTTGTTGCCAGAAGGCAAGATTAGCATTAACCAGGGATGAATTGTAGTCCGCGTACGGGGCAGACTCAGAGAGGGAGTCTCAGTTTGCCAGATTAGTGAGGAGTGAGTGGACCAAGATACCTGGCCACAGTTTAAGTAAACCCGCATTTAGGCGAGCTAGCAGGGAATCTCAATTATCCTGCTATTCCCTCAGGTCTCTCCTCAGCTCTGTTTTCTGTGTTTCAAAGGCACAGTTTAAAATAAACTAACCCAAAAAGCCTCTGAATGAATTATTGATATCTCTAAAGCTGATGATGAATATGCAAAATCACCCACCATTGAACTTAATAATAAAAAAAGCAGAATTCAGCTCATTGACCACAAGGAAAGCACAGCAACTAACACTTAACTTACAATAATCTTATTACAAGTACAGGGAAAACGCTAGTAAGATTTTGGCACAACAAGCTCAGTGCCATCTCAGAGATAATAAAGACAAAATATATACAGTATATATAAAAACAAATAAAAATGGAGCTGGCTAACTCTCAAAGCTTTTCTGAGATTCAACACACCGTCAAATCTTTATAGGACAGTGACTGGAACGTCCCCAGCCCAGCAGAATTTGATTAAAAGCTGTCTAGTCACTTAAGTCAGTTGATGCTAATTGTACTCAAGAACACAAAAGACAAATAGCCTGCTACCTAAAATATCCTAACACGGGGTCACGGGGGTCTGCTGGAGCCAATCACAGCCAACACAGGGTGCCAGTCCACCACAGGGCACACACACACCCACACACCAAGCATGCACCTAACCTGCATGTCTTTGGACTGTGGGAAGAAACCAGAGCACCCGGAGGAAACCCACGCAGACACGGGGAGAACATGCAAACTTCACGCAGGGAGGACCAGGGAAGTGAATCCAAGTTTCCTTACTGCGAGGCAACAGCACTACCACTGTGCCACCGTGCCGCCCACCTAAAATGCTATTCTTCTTCTTCTTTTGGCTGCTCCCATTAGGGGTTGCCACAGCGGATCATCTTCTTCCATATCTTTCTGTCCTCTGCATCTTGCTCTGTTACACCCATCACCTGCATGTCCTCTCTCACTACATCCATAAACTTTCACTTAGGCCTTCCTCTATTCCTCTTCCCCCGGCAGCTCTATCCTTAGCATCCTTCTCCCAATATACCCAGCATCTCTCCTCTGCACATTTCCAAACCAACGCAATCTCACCTTTCTGACTGTCTCCCAACCGTCCAACTTGAGCTGACCCTTTAATGTACTCATTTCTAATCCTATCCATCCTCGTCACACTCAATGCAAATCTTGGCATCTTTAACTCTGCTACCTCCAGCTCTGTCTCCTGCCTTCTGGTCAATGCCACCGTCTCCAACCCATATAACATAGCTGGTCTCACTACCGTCCGGTAGACCTTCCCTTTCACTCTTGCTGATACCCGTCTATCATAAATTACTCCTGACACTCTTCTCCACCCATTCCACCCTGCCTGCACTCTCTTTTTCACCTGTCTTCCACAATCCCCATTACTCTGTACTGTTGATCCCAAGTATTTACTTACCCAAGTATTAACTCTACTCCCTGCATCCTCACCATTCTATTGACCTCCCTCTCATTTACACACATGTATTCTGTCTTGTTCCTACTGATTTTCATTCCTCTCCTCTCTAGAGCATATCTCCACCTCTCCAGGGTCTCCTCAACCTGCTCCTACTATTGCTACAGATCACAATGTCATCAGCAAACATCATAGTCAACGGGGACTCCTCTCTAATCTCGTCTGTCAACTTGTCCATCACCATTGCAAATAAGAAAGGGCTCAGATCCGATCCCTGATGTAATCCCACCTCCACCTTGAATGCATCCGTCACTCCTACCGCAGACCTCACCACTGTCACACTTCCCTCGTACATATCCTGTACAATTCTTACGTACTTCTCTGCCACTCCCGACTTCCTCATACAATACCAGAGCTCCTCTTGAGGCACCCTGTCATATGTTTTCTCGCAGGTCCATGAAGACGCAATGCAACTCCTCCTGGCCTTCTCTAAACTTCTCCATCAACATCCTCAGAGCAAAAATTGCATCTGTGGTGCTCATTCTTGGCATGAAACGATGCTGCTGCTCACTAATCATCACCTCACTTCTTAACCCTAGCCTCCACTACTCTTTCCATAACTTCATGCTGTGGCTCATTAATTTTATTCCCCTGTAGTTACTGCAGTCCTGCAAATCCCTCTTATTCTTAACTATTGGCAGCAGTACACTTCTTCTCCACTCCTCAGGCATCCTCTCACTTCCAAGATTCCATTAAATAATCTGGTTAAAAACTCCACTGCCATCTCGCCTAAACACCTCCATGCTTCCATAGGTATGTCATCTGGACCAACAGCCTTTCCATTTTTCATCCTCTTCATAGCTGTCATTACTTCCTCCTTGCTAATCCATTGCATTTCCTGATTCAATATCTCCACATTAACCAACCTCTTCTCTCTCTCGTTCTCTTGATTCATCAGCCTCTCAAAGTACTCATTCCATCTGCTCAAAACACTCTCCTCTCTTGTGAGTATGTTTCCATCTTTATCCTTTATTACCCTAACCTGCTGCACATATTTCCCAGCTTGGTTCCTCTGTCTAGCCAATCGGTAAAGGTCCTTTTCTCCCTCCTTAGTGTCCAACCTCTCATACAACTCATCATACACCTTTTCTTTAGCCTTCACCACCTCTCTCTTCACCTTGCACCTTATCTCCTTGTACTCTTGTCTACTTTCTGCATCTCTCTGACTATTCCACTTCTTCTTTGCCATCCTCTTCCTCTGTATACTCTCCTGTATTTCCTCATTCCACCACCAGGTTTCCTTTTCCTCCTTCCTCTGTCCAGGTGTCATGCCACCCTTCTTGCTGTCACCCTTACTACATCTGCTGTAGTTTCCCAGTTGTCTGGTAACTCTTCACTACCACCCAGTGCCTGTCTCACCTCCTCCCTAAACTCAACCTTGCAGTCTTCCTTTTTCAGCTTCCACCATTTGATCCTTGGCTCTGCCCTCACTCTTTTCCTCTTCTTGATCTCCAACGTCATCCTACAGACCACCATCCTATGCTGCTTAACTACACTTTCCCCTGCCACTACTTTGCAGTCTTCAGTCTCTTTCAGATTGATTCTTCTGCATAGGATGTAATCTACCTGTGTGCATCTTCCTCCACTCTTGTACGTCACCCTATGTTCCTCCCTCTTCTTAAAATACATTTTCACCACAGCCATGTCCATCCTTTTGGCAAAATCCACTATCTTCTGACCTTCTTCATTCCTCTCCTTTACACCATACCTACCCACCACCTCCTCGTCTCTTCTGTTCCCTTCACCAACATGTCCATTGAAATCCGCTCCAATCACCACTTTCTATCCCTTGGGTACACTGTTTATCACTTCATCCAACTCACTCCAAAAATCTTCTTTCTCATCCATTCCACACCCAACTTGCGGTGCATATGCACTAACAACATTCATCATCACACCTCCAATTTCCAGCTTTATAATCATTACTCTGTCTGACACTCTTTTCACCTCCAAAACACTCTTGACATACTGTTCCTTCAGAATAACTCCTTACCAATTTCTCCTCCCATCCACACCATGATAGAACAATTTGAATCCAACTCCAATCCACCTGGCCTTACTCCCCTTCCATTTAGTCTCTTGCACACACAATATATCAACCTTCCTTCTCTCCATCATATCTGCTAACTCTCTCCCCTTACCAGTCATATTGCCCACATTCAAAGTTCCTACCCTCAGTTCCACTCTCATTACTTTCCTCCTCTCCTCCTGCCTCCGGACACGTCTCCCCGCTCTTCTTCTCCTTCGGCCAAAAGTAGCCCAATTTCCACCAGCACCCTGTTGACTAACAGTACTGGTGGCGGTCGTTGTTAACCTGGGGCTCGACCGATCCGGTATGGAAATTTGCATTGTTGTCCGCATATTGATTTGGCAAAATTTTACACCGGATGCCCTTCCTGACATAACCCTCCCCATTTATCCGGGCTTGGGACTGGCACAAAGAAACACACTGGTATGTGCATCCCCTGTGGCTGGGTTGCCCACCTAAAATGTTAATAATAAATAAAAACCCTCTAGAATGGGCATCCTACAGACCAATACTGATCAAAAATTTTAAGATATTGGCAAAGACTAGACAAAAAAGAATGGAAAAAGTTCTTCCACTGTTAATTTTGCAAGGTCAGATGACATTTGTTAAAGGAAAGGAAATCATTTCAAACGTATGCTTAATGTGCAACATAATATATTCTTCTACAGCCAGTGAGCTTCATAAGGCAGTGCTATTTCTTAGTACACAGGAAGCGTTTTGTTAGAGTCAAATTGAGATATTTATTTAATGCATTATATAAATTCAAGTTTGGGTTCACCTTATGTGCACGGAATAAACTATTTAAAGCATCGGCTCATGTTGGTTTAGACTGGGTGGAAAAAGATGGTGCTGTCCCCTGTCTCCTGTGGCATTTGTTAGTGCTATTGAACGTCTCACTAACTTTAATGATTATCAAAAATGTATCTGTCATTTTGTCAATGTGTTTGTAATTTTTCATTACCAATTCATATTCATCACTACCAGTTGTTTTAGGAATATTCAAGGAATTCCACAAAATTTCCAGATTGAGGTTTCCTTGCACTTCTACTGCATTTGATCAGTTTCTGTCTCACAACAGTTCAAATATCTTACAATTACAATCTCCAATAAATAAATAAAGATCTACTAGCCGACGCCCACCATAGCATACGGTGGTGTAAGAATAGGAATGGAAAATGGTGAGAAAGGAATTCAGAAATCAAGATGTTAATAGGTGTTTTGGTGGAGACGACAGATAATGAGTCGAAAGATCTAACCCTAGAAAAAGCCACATACAACTGACTATGGCTGAAGACTGGTTGTTGTAGATTAACGCAAATCTTTGCAAATGTTTGTCCTTGGGACTTGTTGATAGTCATGGAGAAGGCGAGTTTGAGTGGGAATTGTGTGCATTTAAATGTTAAAGGGAGATTGGTGTCAGAAGGAAGGAGAGAGGTTCTGGGAATGAAGATTGTTTAAGAATTTTGGATAGCGATCAGTTTGCACTCAATAATATTTGTTTGTATTGGGGTAATGATGAGTCTTGTTCTGTTGCAAAGACCTTTGGATGGCATAATATTTCGGAGGAGCATAACTACAGCTCCCAACTTCAGATGAAGGATATGGGGAGGCATGCCAGTTGGTGTGAGGGTGTGTAAAAACTCCTGTGGGTACGTTAGTTGATCATTAGGATCATCACTGACTACTGTATCTACACTCTTGAAGGTCACTTTTTCACCCTGTATAAGATCAAGAAGTTTGTTGTTAATATGTAGAGAATCATCGTTTGTGACGCTCAGTATTGTTCTTGCAGCAAGTTCTTGGGGAGTCACAGTTGAGCAATTAATATCACCGTAAAGTTGAGCAACTGGGTCTTGTTGTTGTGGTAAACATTGAGAAGGTAGTTCTGCCGATAGTTTTGTTGCATCTATCTTGGACTTCCTGGAAATGTGGATGGTAATATGATCATTTTGCCTACACGTATGTTGTTATTTTCAGTGTTTGCTTGCAGTGCATCTGATAGTCCTTTGTATTGTTCCAAGCGCAGATCTTGTTGATCTAATCTGAGAGTTGAGACACATGCCCTCTGTTTAAACATACGCATCTATGACGTACTGTTGGAATAGTTTGTCGCTGCAGTGCAAAATACTAAATGTATTCCTCATTGCTAATCTGTATGCATAAAATTGGCATTGAGTAAGCCTTATTTGCTTGCCGGTTCTTTTATCGGGAACGTGTTGTAAATCTTTGTGCCAGCCAATGTCTCCGTAAGGGATAAAAGTGGTTAAACCATAAGATGATGTTGTACAAAAACCCATCAACAGAGAAGATACTGTCATTCATTTTATAACAAAGGCTTAGGAAACAACCGTCACAGTATAACGAAAATAGGAAGGAGCGAGACCAATAGCAAGGAGCGAAACCAATGCCAATGGTCGACAGAGTACGTTCCTGTAGCAGGCTACAGAAAAGACTCCCAGGCACACACATGGCTGAAGTGAAAGGTCACGCGGTCAGGCTAGATAGAGGACGGTGACGTGACACCAATGGGGTCATGAGAGAGGAGCGGAGAACGCGGTAGTCCGAAGGAGAAATAGGAATCGAGAAAAGTGGTGTGGGGGTATATGGGAGGCCTCAGGCAGCGTGGGGAAGGGTTTGGACGACCAGGAATAGGAATCGAGAAATGCTGTGTCGGCTGTGTGTGGGCAGAACCCGCTTTTGAACAGGAAGCAGGACGAACCAGAAGAGAAGTATATGTAAGAGATTTAAATCTACTTTTTGTAACCCTTTGGAAAGTGTTAACCTATACATTAATATGTGATTATATCCTCACATTGTAGTAATTAGGACAATTAATGTTACCAAAATGAACATCCTCCCAGAGGTTTAAAATCAATTTCAGAATGTTCCTGTATATTAATAAATCCTTCATTACACAACTGTAACCACATTTATTTGGAATGTTACAAAGATGTAAGAGGGTGGGGTATATTGTTGAATCTGCTTTTAGACAAATATTCTACAATTATAACTTAAAAATGAATGTTTCTGCATGCAGAAGTTATATATTGAAGTGTGATTTATACATTTAAAAATATAATAATATTGCAGAAAGAAATGCACACCTGAGGAAGTATGCACTATGTGTACTGTAGCTTGGTGCATTATTCATTTATAAAATGCACAGATAGATAGATAGATAGATAGATAGATAGATAGATAGATAGATAGATAGATAGATAGATAGATAGATAGATAGATAGATAGATAGATAGATGATGGAACATTATAACTCTTTTCATTATGGCAACATGAACCTCTTAACATTGTAACTGTAAATAAAACAACACTTTATTGACTATATTTTGCCCATGGGTTGAATGCATAATCTTCTTTTCTTAAATAATGCAGAGGGAGCCTAAAATGCCCCTTTTGTACCTGAGCAGGGCCCCTATAATTAGAAGTTAACCTTCACTACCCTAAATTGAACACAGCAATGTGCTCCTTTGCCAACAAAGGACAGTATGTTGCCTATTAGATTCATGTTACCAATGGCCACTATTCATTAAATTGAATGTAAAGAGAAACAAGTAATGGGGTGGAGTCTCCAAGAGAGAAAAGGTAACACAACTGGAAACATCCAGACAGCTATAACTAAAAAAAACATGATACCAAACACATAAAGTTACACCTAAAACTCAAACTGGATGATCAGAACATACATTACATAACTATTATAATGTTTGAAAAATTCTTCATGGTCAGTGGATTTTAAGTTGTTTGTATGTACAGTACTCAGTGAACTCAGAATTAAATCTGCTGCTGGGAAAGACGCCGGCTCAGTCGACAACGAATGGAATAAACCTGTCAGGATGGAGGACGTGTGTCTTGTATATATGTATAACACCATAATGGTGATGGGAGCTAACCAATTGATCACTCTTTTCCAATAAATAAGACATAAACGTGGTAAATAAAACCAAAACGTTGTGACACTTACACGTGTCGTTTATGTGAGTTTCTTAAATCCCATCGAATGTCTTAGATGTCTGCTTTAACTAGCTGAAGTCCATTTCCGTTCCTTGCGCGGTGTTTGCTAACAATATACAGTATCTGATTGTGTATTCAATAGTGAAACATTCACTCCTCGTAAGACGATCGTTCTGAGGGTGGCGTAGTGTTAAGCGCTGCAGCCCTTGATCTGTCACCCTGGGTTGGAATCCTTCTCAGGTCACTTTGAATGCCCTCCCTATTGCGCGGTGCGCTTTTCTCCGGTTTTCCTCGCACTTCCCAAGCCACGTGGGTGTACGCGACTGGCTCGGGGATGGACTGGCGCCCCGCCCAGGCTTGGGTGTTCGCCTTGAGCTCAGTTGTGTCCTGAATTGTGCTAACCTTGTTTTAAAATGTTATCTCACTTTACCCTGGCTGAACAGAAGTGCTGTCACTATTTTAAGAATATTACATCGATTTTAAGAGTCGAGCTGCATTATTTAAGACGGAGGGTGGGGGAGGCGTTGGTATGACGAGAAAAGCCATGCCTTTACAGAAGTATTGACGCCGCCTTCATTCTGGGTGTAAGTATCGCCTGCGGCGTACGTCGGGGTTTAATGTATAAACGTTTTCAGTACAGTGAAAATCGGTATGGATGTATTTTGAAATGACTGTAATGACACCACGTACTGCATACGTACTGAAATCTTTTCATCCGATAGCACTAGATAAACATTACTTAACATGCCGCAAGTCTTCCCTCGGGACGGATGGAGGAACATTATTTTATAAAAATTATCAGGGACGCGGCATATACTCAGCTGAGATTCATTTTCTAGTTAAAAAGTAGGCTCAATAATGTTAAAAAGAAAATGGGAACTGGATCTGTACAAATTCCTTGCGGTCCTGTCGTCCTCACTACATGCTGCTCTAATTTGCCGAGAGTTTGTGTGCACTAATTGAGTCAGGGATTAGTGGAAGAGAGTGCAATGAAATCCCTTTGGATTCCCCGGCAGTTGCTGTTGTGAACACATTATGCAAATGACCTTATCAAAGATACCCCGATTCTGCCCTTGGTAGGAAAAAGAAAATCTAACCTTATCTAAAGTTTGAGGCGATCAGAGCAGGTTTTCAAGGCGTGAATAAGTATTGGCCATATTATTTTCTTAAGTCTCTTTTCATAATTCATCCTCATTACAATCGCAGAGTTTAGAGCAGCCTATTTTAAAATCCCTTTTGGGATTGTTACTGATATCGATCGTTATAGTCATCATATTTTAAATATTTTATTTTGAAAAAAAAAACAAAAACGTATTCCCATTGCCAGGATAGGTCAGCACGGTGGCTCAGCAGTCGGCTGTACTCACATTGGGATAAAATAAAAAACCTGCGCTAAAATCTCCTTCCGTTCGTTGTCAATCTAGAGTTTGCACATTTGTCAATGAGTGCTCCACTTTTGTCTCCCGCACCTTAGTTAAAAGTGGGAGTTACATTTGTAGACCACATAAATCGGTTCAATTGAGTGCGCTTTACGACAGGCTGGCACCCCATCCAGGGTTGGTTCCTGATGCAAACGTCTGCTGTTCCCGCAGTCCTATAATCGGATTATGTGGATTGAGAATAAAAGGATGGATACTGCAGGATTTCGATTAAAGATCATTTTATGTTATATATTTTAAAATGAATAACAAACTGAGTTTTGATCCACTCCATCTTCTTATAGGTTTTTAACACTTAGACCAAAATCTCACTAGTCGACGTTTGTAGTAGAACTACAGCGGTCCAGTGATCGAGTTAAACAGCACGTAGTGGAACAAGTCTGGACATTTGTGTTTCTTTCTCTCTGACATGAGTTCAGTGCTCTCATTGTAGATGCCGGTTCTTCTGTTATATAAAGCAGGGTGCATCTGACGGCTGAAAACGGAATGGAGCAGCGATACATCTTTGCGTATGCAGTCAGATGATTTTTTATGAGTTCGCACAGCCCTGGCACGCTCCACGCACGCCGAGGTTGCTTATTGAAATAAAGTCAAGATAAATAAAAATTACACAAACACAAATAAGCAAAGAATTGTGTGAATTTTAAGACAAAACAATCCTCACATTGAGCATGCCTATATCCGTGTTACGTATGAATACTCGTGTAGCTCATCTCCTGCAAAGATCATTCAACTGAAACCCGCCGCACGCAAAACTGGGAGATTTTAAGAGCATATATACGCCGTGCAACATAAAATGTAAAGGAATGTTGTCATACCTGGACAAATAGGCAGCCGGGGATTTGAAATTAAAGGCAGTCCACCTCCGGCAGACGCGGCAATAGCTTCAAGACGGCATTTACAATAGCTCCTTTCCGTGTATTCCGCTCGATTTTAATGAGCTTCTTTCTTTTTGTTACAATGTAGTGCTCTCGTGACTCAGTAAGGAGGGATGTTTGGAAATGACACACATGTAATTACATACTTAAGACATCGGAACTCGTGATGAACAATGTGCACTGACACGAAGAAACACCGGATCAGTCGTGTGAATCCATGTGGTGGAAGTCCAAACGCTTCACTCCAGACCTTTAATAAAACAGGTCAGGAATTGTCCGCTGAAGTAGTCGCATTAAAAATAGCTGTCCGACAACTTCGGTGCTGAAACAAGTGTAATGGGAGGCGCTTTCCTGCTTATTCTCTACTCAGCTCCTTGTGTATTAAGATCAAAATTAGCCCTGTTATGACTTACCGGTGGAAATTCTGCATGAAGCTGCTGTCTTTAATCTTGTAATGCCCAGATTTACTAGCAATGAGAAATGACTGATATTAGCTGAACGCACTCCCCCGTTGGAGCGGGGCTGAGCCTCTAAATCGTAGCTGCGGATCCCCAAGGCTGTCGGATTTCAGATGAAATGCACCAGAAGCGAGGTGATAGTTGGCTGCCAAGCTATTCTAGTGAATTTCGCGAAGAACTGGCTCTATAGTATACTGATGTCACTCCTCGGTTTAAGACATCCGTCGCCTTGTAGTGCGTGATGACTCACAACAATTCAAATTTGATGTTGTCCGATAGCCAGGAGTCACCGAAATACCAGCCTGCTTAGGAGTGCGTGAAAACAGCAACAACAACACGTTACCCTGGTTTATAACTGGCGTTCTGATTGCGTGCTATACATTATTATCTCGATCGGTGCGCACCCATTTGAAGTTGAAAGCCGGACGTCGTTAATAAATTAGGAAATGTAATTTGACATCCCACAGGTGTTTCTGCATGTCCCACCGATGTTGCCAACTCAGTTCACATTGCCAGTTGGGTTTGTTGGAGATATCTTCCACTATACCCCCCGTTTTCATGTATTTGCAAGATCGTGTTAAATACGTTAAAGCTTACCAGCCACCAGCAGCAGTGAACGAGCTGGCGTCTCATCAATCCCTCGTAACATATGCTGTACTCCCAGTTTATGCTGGCTTTGAGCTGGAGGCTGCGCAGGTCGAGTATTTAAGGTTTAAAGTCAAAGAGCAAAAGAATTACTGCACGTCCTCGGCTCACGTCCCACTCTGAGAAACTCCAGATCCTTGAAGGCTACAGAATGTGGTCGACTCAAGCCGAACAGAATGCCAGTCAGGCGACAACAGACAACGTTGACTCAAGAAAAAGGCGTCCGAGCGATCGGTGCAAATTCCATTCACTCGGCTTGCTACTCCCAGTCTGACGTGCGTGCACATTAACGGGGAAGCCGTCCTTTTATCTGGGCTTCCTTTCCGCGTCTGCAGGCAAACGCTCTCCTCTGGCGACCGGAGCTTCGCGGCATTCGTGAGCGGCCACTGCAACGCGTCTCCCAGTGATCGCGCAGGATATTACAGCGCTCCGCTAATGCAGCCGCTGTCAGGGATATGAAATACTGCTTATTGCCAGGAGGCTCCGAGTACTAAATAATCTGGAATGTGTCCATTGATGAGAATCGGCTTCTCCCTGCAAAGGGGCTTGGACAGTGTTCGAGCAGCGAAGTAGAGCGTGGATGTCTATCTAGATAGTTGGAGTTTTAGAGAGAGAGGATGCTGCCGTGAAATTTTTTTTCATCCAAAAATAATAAATCAGTATCTCTTAATTTGAATGTCTATCAAATTCACAACTCGGGATGCTAGCCTCTGTTATGTAAACTTATTTTGAATGCATCTGTAAGGATTATTATTCCAGTCTATTTATTATTATTCTTGATGTTATATAGCCCCTTACTTACCAAACATTAACATATATTAATAAAGCAAAAAGAAGCGTATTTACTATAAAGTTGTCAAAGTCAAGGCAAACTAGAGTAGCATGCCCTTAATAATTTCATCTGCTTAATCCACTGCAATACCATCCGATTCTGTCAGTGCGTGTATCAATCTTAAGACATGGTTTGGACTTTACGAGGTGCTTCAACGGTTCCCGCTGTGAAATGGGCCGTGTAACACCGTTTTATCGATACATTAACATAATATCCCGCTTTCAATTAATAATCGCATGACTCTACGCCAGTTCATAATACCGGATGTCTTAAGCAGCTACACCAAGTTAAGCAGCTTTCAAATTGAAATGTCACATGACTCCGTTCCGTGCTTTTCTGCCTATATGATTTTTGACATGTAGCTGTACAGCTGTTTCCTTCGGACTTCCAAGTGAAATTAATAATTGCCCCCAAAATATTACGTTATTATGTGTTTGCCATTTTAAGGATGAAGATGTTATAATCAGCAATTTATTACAATTGTGGCCGTGACTATTTTGACACCTAATCACAGTGACTTTCAAGCCCTTAATAGATAACAGCGAGCTATTAGCGAGAAGGTGCACGGCTAATTATTGGGTCGGCTGCATTCTGCTCTGTTGAAAATATATCAGTATATTCTCAAAAACAATCGTCTCCAATGTCTCCATTTGGCAGGTGTGCATTTAGACAGAACACGCCTCCAATATTGACCACATCTGGCCGCTTGTTGTTTTATTGTCAATGTGTTTAAAACCAGAGCTATTGTGCTGCCGGAGTGCCGCGGAGTTTCGCGCCGCCACCTAGAGATCTTAGATGGAAGGAAACATATATTGGTTTTAAAACGCTGCGCAAAAATTAATTGTGTAATAAAGAGATTTTTAAGTTGTGTATAGTCCTTTTGTCACCAGGCATTTAACCCGAAATTTCCTACTGCCAGTCTTGTTCTCGCATGATGCTTTCTTGCTATTCCTTCGCATACTTAGTTTTTGCCTTAAAACAAATCAAATGTTATGCCGTAAAAAATTCTTCACTTCATCATATCGCACACGCAAATCACCACACACTCGCCCGTCGCCCATTAATTTAACTTGCCCATTTTACGGACTAACGATGAAATCAGTGGATCCAGAAAATAAAATCCTCGCGGATAAACGGGGAAGCACTTTTAACCGAACTGCGCCAGCCTGACAGTTCTGTCCATGCATTCATCTAAACCCGAGTTAGGAACGGCGGCCCCCGGAGCCTACCCCGGCAGCATGGATGGAGCGACAGTCCATAGTCGGCCTCAAGCTCGCACACACCAGCACTCACTCATACTACGCTCTCAGAAGTAACGGTTCATCAATGGCACTTTACCAGGCTGTGTGGTTCTTAACAGAACCATTTTATTCTGGGGAAGGGGTCTTAGCGTATAATTAGAAGTCCTTAATGTACTGTAGGCTACCGGGATACTAACAGATCAAGACAACAGAACTTAACATGTGTTATTGTATGCAACCAAATTCATTTAAAAGCCAGGACCCCTCTGGTATTTCACAAATGTGTTATCATCTCTCCATCCATCAATTTGTTTAACCCGTTTATCTAGGGGTCGCGGGGCAGCTGGAGCATCTCTCGGCAACCACCAGGCGCTGGTGTTATAATCTATTCATGGTCACTTCTGGAACCTGTTACAGATCTAAATTAATAAATCGATCTTTCTGGAACCTTCATATGCATGGATAGTTCTTTTAGGAACCAAAACTGATCCCCCTGTGGCACGACTTTGAAGAACCGCTTTGGCGCCTTTATTTTTAACAGTGTAGGACAGTAAATAGCCGCACACCAGTCAAGTAACGATTTGAAATTGGAGAAAAAGAACACACAGGAACAGGAGCAAAGTCTACCCAGGCAGTACCAGAGTCCGAATTCGAATCGAGGTCTACAAAGCCAGGGTTCAATGTGGACACTTCTGTCATCGCTAACAGATTATTTACTGCCATAAATGTGTAAAAAGTGACGAGTATACTTCAGGCGACCTCGAATGTTTGTTCGCAGAATGGCATATATTGATGTGTGGTTTAGACAAATCCATTTGAACAATTTAGAGCACCATAAAAGTTAATTGAATATTTTCGACACCTAAGACCACGACTTTTCATCCACCAGGGCTCTGTCCTTGTCTTCGTCATACTTCCGCCATGTATACTTGAAGCGCTCATTCGTTCATTTGTTAATCTATTTTACGGGATTGTGGAGAGCTGAACATACCTTAGCAGCATCGAAATGAAATCTGGACGGCTGGTGCACCGCAGGACTCACACACACACACAACTGAGCCCAAACCTGGAGATTCCAGTCAATCACATGAATGCCTTTGAAATGAAGAGGAAACAAATGCACGTTAAACTATCGCTCTTTCACAGAGTACACCATCTCTTTACAAAGCGCAGAATACTCCAGTACTCCATGCAATATGATTTAACGCATCAGGATAATAAAACGTTCTCCCGGTGCCTACTTTCCTTTTCTCCATGCATCCCTAAGACGTGCGTAGGTTTTTTTTTTTCTTTTTACATCTTTTAATTGGGTCCCGTGAGTGAATGTTCGTGTCTGCAATGGCCTTGTGCCCTGAACTGAAATAAATGGGTTCGAAAACGCATGTGAGATAGCACATTGCATTGCAACATTTCCAATATATTATATATCAATCATAGAGTAATGAGCATATCCTTAGGGAAAATATATAGGGATAAAGTAATGGATAATTCAAAATGCTGAAGGGAAAACTAGAGTTTTCATGTGCGATATGAACCTGAATACCATGTGGGGCATTAGGCACAACCCACGATGAGGGTTCCAGAGAGGAGGAGAAACAACACACTCTTAAAAATAATGGTTTTAAAATAGCACTTCACTGGGATGTGCAGATCTTCTTAGAAGAGCAAAAAGCTGTTTCATTCAGGATCCTTTGCATATGAAATTGGCTCTTAGGCGTTTGAAAAAGGTTCCTAATATGCGGACAACACAGGCACCTTTAAGGCACAGTAGGCTACCAAAGTAGTTTGGGCTGCGCCTGCGTGATACTGGCCCGCGAAAACCTAATGGTACAGCACACTCCGTGCTCTAACTGCTCCTGAAGTGTCCTTTTAAAATCAGGACCCCATAAGGTATATTACAAATCATCGATTCATATTATGGAATTCGTTACGTGTCTAAATACATACATGTTCTTTCTAGAACCTTCGTGTGGATGCTTTTTGTGAGAACCAGAACTGACTGCCCTATGAAATCCGTCTAAAGAACCACTTTGGCACTGTTATTTATAAGCGTGAGCCTCAATCACCGGCCTTTCGAACGATTTATAGATTTGTCGCTTTCTGTTGATATGTTACGTTTTTGGTTAACGAAACACCAGAATGATGATAACCTACAGTATAATACAACCTGTATTTATGCGTTATTTTTAAATATTAGGGGGCTGCGTGCACCGGTAAAAAGACACTTCTGGTGGAAACAATAACTTAATTTTTAACTTTCCATACTTGTCATAAGTAGCTATTGAGACTTGACAGTATTGTAAGAAAACTATGCGCCCCAGCACTAAAAACAATGCCACTCCTTACAACATGTTTAATCAGTAGGTAAAATTTTGAAAAATGTAGTTAAAGGCATATAAGGAGTAAGCAGTGAGAAAATCGATCAAAAAATAGGCTATTTGGAACCACGAGGAAGGAGCCAGCCGTGGACGCGTTGCCAAATTTGAATAAAGATAATTATAATAATAACACTGGTCAACAAGCATTTTGCTACTGGGATTCTTTCACCTGTACTTTAACAAATTTCACTTGCTGACTCCAAATCTGAAAACCGTTTTCGTCCAGCACGTCCCATTTTTTAGTTATGATGCCAGGTCTTGGACAACTAGGGTGACTGGACAGAAAAGGCGATGCATTTCAGCATTTAAGAAATAAGTTTGGTCTCGAGAAAAGTGAAGCCCAAATTAAGGAAGGTGTTTTTTCTGGCCCTGAAATCCGTGAACTGATGCTTGACGATGAGTTCAAAAGGAAACTGAAGCCAACTGAATCAGCACCCTCATTCGTGCAGGTTGTCCAGAATTTTCTTGACAGTCACAGAGCAGAGAATTATACTGAGCTTGTGGAGAATACGCTGAAAGTATATTAGCTTACGGGAGCCAGAATGTCACTGAAGATGCATTTTTTACATTCTCATCTCGACTTTTTTTCCACCAAATCTAAGCGATGTCAGAGATGAGTATGGGGAAGGATTTCATCAAGATATAAAGGTGATGAAAAACTGATATCGGTGGAAATTCACTCCGAGCATGATGGGTGACTACTGTTGGTTCTTACAAAGACAGACGGATGTGCAGTACAAGCGCAAAAGCGAGTGCCTCCAACATTTTTGGGCACGCTGACCTCACTTTTATATTGAGGTAAATTGACATAAATATTCTTTAACGTGTCTCTGGTGTCGTCTTCTGGTTTGTTTTCAGAATAAACACATCAAAATAATTTTGGTGGGACATAGTCCAAATACCAGATATTGTGTTGCTATATTATATTGATATTAAAAAGTGTCAAAACATCAATGATGCGTATTTCAAAAACTTGACTTGCTAGCTTAATTCCGATTTCATATATGAAATCAGTGTAAAAAACTTAATAAAGAGATGTTCTGAAGTTCCCAGTAGCAAACAAAAAATATTTTTTATAGACCAGTGTAATCCACCTTAAAAGGACAATTGTCTGCGTGTTTCCGTTCGGTTGCTATGTCACTGTCATTCCAGTAGATGGCGTATCATAAACACTAACACTGCTTTTACGAGCATACCAAATGTCATATAACATATACGTATTGTATCCATCCATCCATTTTCCAACCCGCTGAATCCGAACACAGGGTCACGGGGGTCTGCTGGAGCCAATCCCAGCCAACACAGGGCACAAGGCAGGAAACAATCCCGGGCAGGGTGCCAACCCACCGCAGGACACACACAAACACACCCACACACCAAGCACACACTAGGGCCAATTTAGAATCGCCAATCCACCTAACCTGCATGTCTTTGGACTGTGGGAGGAAACCGGAGCGCCCGGAGGAAACCCACGCAGACACGGGGAGAACATGCAAACTCCACGCAGGGAGGACCCGGGAAGCGAACCCGGGTCCCCAGGTCTCCCAACTGCGAGGCAGCAGCGCTACCCACTGCGCCACCGTGCCGCCCCTTACGTATTGTATGGCGCACTGCAAACCGTTACGTTGAGATCTCCGTTGACTTCTTATATTTTAGCCCGTCTTAGACTGGTAGCACAACTAGAAGTAAATAATAATAATAATAATAATAATAATAATAACGCCTTTAAGTTGATATTTATTTAGTAGCACAACTGGCAGGAAATTACACTGATGCTTTAAACATTAAAATAGTCCCGACTAAATACTATTTTAGATAGATAGATAGATAGATAGATAGATAGATAGATAGATAGATAGATAGATAGATAGATAGATAGATAGATAGATAGATAGATAGATAGATAGATATGAAAGGAAACATGTTTGAAGGTGTTTTGTTAAATAAAAAAGTTTATTTGAACTCTTGACTTTTGTGGTAAAGTTATGTCTGGGGTTTAGGGCTCTGTTTTGCCCCCTCAGTTGCTATGTCTCTGTCATTCTGTCATTTCAACAGATGGTGCATCACATATATTTTTAGTAACAAAATGCACTGCATTTGTCATTCCAATGAACAGCATATCACAAACATGTACACTGCTGTTACAAAACCCATATCAAATGGCACATAACAGAGACATATGCATTACAAAAGTTAATACTGAGGTCTAAGTTGAATACTTAGATTTTAACCCATCTTAGATTGGTAGCATTTTATATATAATAGTTTTTTTTTAGGGTCTGTCCATCTAGCATGCAATTACTCATGAAGTACCGGGGCTAGAACCTTGATCTTGGTCTTAACCAAAAGACTGATAATTATGGTAATGCCAAAAAATGAAGATTGTAGTAACCTCAGCAAACTGATCTGCTTGTGCTCATACCTTGCTTATGGCAAAGTGATAAGCAAACAAAGTGAAGTAGCAGAAAGAATAAATAGACAAGCGACATCTGCTGAGCTTTCTTATACGTTCGAGGGACGTGTTGACTTTAAAGAGATCTAGTAAGGATAAGTGCGGGTGCTCTGATTCCCGTTTAGTTCAGTGTTTAACCTCAGTTTTGCTCCAAAATAGATTAAAATGAAAAAGTGGGTTAAAAACTTCATATGCATGGTCAAATTGAATACTTAGAAGAGCACTTCCATGCGGATATCCCTTGATAGAATTATTTATGCTATTTAATCAGTATTTAATAGCGATCTCCACGATGGCCTTCGGGGTCCATTGCGCGGCTTAGTTGAACTGACGAGTCTGAACTAGCTTGGTGTGAGAGTGTTTCGGTGGTGTGTGAGTGAAAGGTGCCCACTCCAAGTTTGTCTTGTGCACCCAAATTTTGGGTTATGACCATCCCAAATTCCCTGACCATGTGCTGAATGAAGCTTGTTCTGCTCCCGACTGCCCCGGCTTCTAATGCCAATAGGACAGACTCTGGGTTCAAGTGACCCTTTAGGTGTTCAGATAATAAATGGACATCTTTAATGTGATGTTTTGTTTTTTTCAATATAATCGAGTATAGCGGCTGCTTCCTTATGTTTTTTTATACTCAGAGGAATCATTTTTCTTTGTAGATGTTACATATCTTTTTAAATTAGAAGTTTATTATAAAACTCAGTGTCTTGAATAGACATATTCTGTAAATATTTGAAGGCAATTCCTGAAACCCTCCTCTCAGAGGCTTTTGCAGTTGAGGGCGTTTTATTTTTTCTACACTTTTACAATAACCATGATTAGCATTAACAATTTAAGAGTTTGTCATTTTTGCATTCAACATTATAAAACCATTTCTTCCTCGTATTAACATACAGGTATGATTAAAAGTCGCGTTTGTAGGATAGGCTTGCAGGTATTCCTTCGGTGTAATGGGCACAGCAAATTACAGACGAGTTCTGTCCAAGATGAATGCTCTATACGTAAGTGACGTAACCTAATTGTACGTTACAATAAAGCTTTGGGAGGTTTGCGTCTCATCTTCTGAGTAATACGTTCTGTGAATTCATAGCCGCATTTCTTATTTGTAATTTATACTGTAACGAGTTAATGTATAAATTGGGCTGCCAGCCAGACCCGTCCATTACAATTACAGTTCGAGCTTCTAACAAAAGGGTTTGATTGAGAAGTACAAGAACGGGGAGGGGAGGGGGTCGCCCATAAAACACGTCTATAAAAACATCGAGCTCCGCACGATAAAGCAGGAGCGAGGAGCACAAGAAGAAAAACGACGAAATCCATCATTTCGCGCTTCCTGCTTATCGGAAAAGCGAAACAAATGGTTATTTTTAAAATTAAAACAATAACAGCAGCACGCTGCAGGCGGAGAGACGCGTTTCACTGGGTGAATGGCGTCCCCCACCAGAGCAGGAATACAACTGCTGGCGCTTGAAATGGCAGGAAATGCTTGATTTAGTTGTCCTATGGTGATGAAGACGTTCGCACTTTAACCACATTGAGAGGTGACACAGGTAGCCGCAAAAAGGTGGAGAGATGGTGATATTATGAAAAAATCGTCACACGGAAAGAATGAAGGAGAAGGTCCACCGATCATCAGCAAGCAAACAATATGCAATTCAATTTTTTCGTTTCCAAGAATTAATACACGTTTCAGTTCGGGCACTAAAACATTAACCCTTTACAGAAGGCGGTAATATTGAATTTTCTCCAAATATATTCTCTGTTTCCCTTTATACATTTATTTTCCGCAAAAGCACATGTCGCCAAGCGGTGGCATAAAGGACTTTATATGCCATAGCAAGTGGCTGGGGTCGGGATGTGACCCCGCCGCAGAAAGGTTGCAATCAGAGTAGCTGTCAGGGTGAGAGATTTTCAAAGTGATCAAATGAGCAATTAGTTCAATAAAATGCAAACGTAGTTCCGACAAGCTTATGTTATTAAGGCGATACCTTTTATGAGGGCGTCGAGGTGGATGAAAAGTGAAATGTTAATTTCGTGGTCAATAATTATATGCTTTAACCAGCAGATAACCCTTACCTATACATCATATATAAATTGCTTTATGAAAAAGTGTAAAGTTCCCGTGGAGGATTGGGAGCTTTATGGAAGGCATTATCAAAAGACTGGGTGCCAATACTTTGGGCACATTCATTCAGAGTGGATCACTTAATTTCTCAGCATGTCTTGAGGATATGGGTGGAACAACAGACCACTGGGATAAATACACACACATTGAAAGGACATGCAAACACGATGAGGACCAATACAGAAAACTGACAGATTGGTTCAATATTTTCAATTTGTATGTCTTTGCAAAATACAATAGTCAAAACCTTGGTGACAGTTGCGCAGAATAATAAAAAAAAAGAAATTTTCTCTATTCTGGGTGGCTTGATCCCTTGTGTAGCTATAAGCAATATCAAACTGCAAGTCTCCAGGCTAATAACAATCCAAATATACAACTATAAGCAGCAGGTCCACAAAACCAATTGGCCGCCTTATGTTTTCTGGCAGAAAACACATCATATTCTCCTCTTTTCATTAAACCTGCCGCACTATGAGCTCTCTCTATCTCCTGATTAGACTCAGGGCAGCGGTCCAGCAATGCTTGTACATGAAAGAGGAGTGTATTTCTGTGTCCACTTTGCAGTTCTCATGCTGCAGTTCGTTTTACTCCTAGTGAACTATAAAACAGGCACTGCCATGTGCAGCTCTGTAAGGACTCATAGTTGCAACCCTCATATCTATAATAATGCCAAGAGGTGCAAAAAATGTTTAATTTATTAAACAGATAACAAAACACAAGGAAGGGATCAGCATAGGATGTATATACAGTACATGGCATAAAAGTAGACAAAATAGGAAAACAACAAAATGTTTTCACATCATGGCCTACCTCAAGGATGTTGTTCCTTGTCCCTGTCCAGTGGGGTGGCTTGGCTGCTTGCCCACCTATCAAGTGTTCTTTTTCCTGAAAATAGGGTGATAACATAGTATATAATCAGTGTCTTTCAGACTTCCCTTTCTTTAGTAGGATCTTATTAGATATTATAGATAGATAGATAGATAGATAGATAGATAGATAGATAGATAGATAGATAGATAGATAGATAGATAGATAGATAGATAGATAGATAGATAGATAGATAGATAGATAGATAGATAGATAGATAGATAGATAGATAGATAGATAGATAGATAGATAGATAGATAGGGATCACAGAAACACCACATGAAAAAGGTGAAGTAATGACATCCCAGTTACAAATTCAGCTGCAGAGGTGAGTCATGTGAGGTTGAATGCCAATTAGTAGTATGTGTCAGCTATAAAAGATGTCTGACAATTAGCACTTGATTTGTGAGTTTTGAGGTGAAGGTTTTGTACTTCTGGTTACTGTTGAGTTATCTTTCACCCTGTTTCATACATCCAGACAGTTTTACTTTTGGAGAAAATCAAATGATAATCAGAATTCCAAATGCCCCTTACCAAATTTTTAATTTGATAGGGGATTCATAACAATATGGACAGCCTTCACATGGCAGTTATTAGATTTAATGATGTCTCTGTATGTTTACTGTATATAATAATGGCCAAGGAATATGAAGCCATTTTACAGAACCAGTACGCCCAGTAGTGCAAAGACTATTCCATGATGATAATGTCCCCATAAACACCTCTAAACTTCATGAACACCCAAATGAACTCAACAGTTTTCCATGGCCTTCCCAATCACTTGACTGCAACAGGTGGAAAGCTGAGAGAGCCAGCCTGCCGGCGTTTTGTAATTTGCAATACCCTTCTAGATGCAGTTTAGAAGTCTGCCTGCTTTCTTGGCTAAGGAACACAAATTATCTTTAACAAAGCTAGATAAGCAATCAATTTTGACTCAGAGACCCCCAGGGTTGTATGAGGGTTAGAAACAGAGATGAGCAGGACTCTGAACAATTCCTCACCAGTGACACAGGTCTAAATATCACTGAAACATTATGTACAGTTCAAAAGTAAAGAGTTGAAAGCAAATTTTCATCTCCTACATTCTAAAATTAAGGGATGGCTTTACTTGTTGAAGAATGATATAATATCCACAACACACAGATCAGGACTTGTACACATCATTTGAGAAGGAATGAGTCCTTCTAAAGGTAAATGGTGCACCCTACTCTTTATTAGGTCCTCCGTATTAAGACATTGTTAGGTGTTCCCTTTACTTGTACAACCCCTGTAGACGAGTCTGCAGGAACAAGATGCAAATAGTTCAATCACAGAGGTGGAAAGTCTAAATGCAATGAGGAAAAAGCCAATAAGTGAGACACAGTTAAAAAACAGGAAAAAAAAATCTAATAATCAGAAAATGACAAGAGACACAGGCAACTACAACTCAGAATTAAATAAGAGAGACTGAATAAATAACTAAACATATCATAATTTGAAAGTTTGGTAATGATGTTTTAAGCTATATTTAAGAATTGGATAGATAGATAGATAGATAGATAGATAGATAGATAGATAGATAGATAGATAGATAGATAGATAGATAGATAGATAGATAGATAGATAGATAGATAGATAGATAGATAGATAGATAGATAGATAGATAGATAGATAGATAGTGTTAACACCAGGGGACGCTCCAGCTCCCCAAACACCCAACACAAGCAGTCACAGACACAAGCTAAAAAGCACAAAGATTCTTTATTGTGGGAAACTCTTCCTCAAATAGGCATTTCTTGCCACAAACATGGCCACAGGTATAATAAAGTATAAGATAGCATCCAGCAACTCTTTGTCTTCCATCTGTCTCTCATAAATCACTCCCTTCGCCACCTCTCCTCGCAAGCGTTGTTGACCTTCCTCCTGATTCTGGCTCATCCATCTTCCACCTGGGACTATTTCTGGCCTTCCATACCCATGGTCTGAAAGCACTTCCAGGTGAGATGGAAACCCCATGAAATAGGGTGCCCAAGTCCCTGCAACACCCCCTGGTGGCACCCATGGAACCCAAAAGGGCTGAGCTGACAATCTCTATGTCCAACACTGTCCTGTGGGAATCTGAGGCACCGCTGTTACCCAGAGGGGCTGCCATCTAGCATTCCGGGGGAAATAATGTCCTGTGCACACCCTCTCCACAAGTCCTTCCATTCTGTGGCCATTCTAGCCAGGTAAGGACACAGTCCCTCACAATAGATTATACTTTATTGATCATCTAGGTGTAATATCGGTCTGTCTTAGGTTGTCTGTAAAATATTATAAATAAAAAAATCTTAAATGATTTTTTCAAATGAACCTTGATAACATATCTGAATGCTGTATATACCAAATTAAGTCAAGAACAGTCATGTGCCAATGGCAGACCGGAGTTGGGACATCAGAATTACAGAGCATCAATACTGTGCATTTCAGATACCGTACATTATAATAAAACAAATATTTTCAATTTCTTTCTGTCCAATTGCCATCAACCAATCATCCTTAATAAGTTGTCAAGGCAACATAGGGACAAACCAATAGGTAGCCTTGAGATACAACTACATTTAAGATCCAGCACGTGCATTCCTTTAGTTTCCATAATTAGTTGTGAAATGATTCTTTTATTACCTGAATAAATGAATAGTCATCAATGAACCCGTAGTTTACTATGTGACTGGTGAGATAGCACTCTCTTATCTACAGTATGTATTTATATTTCCATTGAGGTTGATTATACCATACTATACTATTGCCAATTAATAACAGTTTCAGCCTGCTTACCAAATGAAACATATAGATGAAAAGCTGTGTGCTTTCATTCTTAATAGTAGGTTCTCACTACATTGACATAACATAACCCAAACACACTCTAAATGACCACATTTTAACATGAAAGAAACCCAGAAAGTGCAATTTCATATGAAATCCAAAGCTCAACATCCTGTATTAAAAAGGTAGGTGCAGAAAATGTACAGATGAGTCCAATGATAAAAGAGACCTGTGGTAGTCCAGTAGCTAGCATTGCATTATCACAGTTTCATAGACTTGGGTTCAATTCCCATCCCACTCACTGCCTATGGTGTTTTTTTTTTCATGACTTTTCCATTTTCACATCTGTAGATTTCAGGTAGTTTGGTGTCCTTCCACTTCCTAAATATGTGCTTATTAATAGGAGGATGAGCATGACTGTTCCTTGCTTCTAATATTCTTTTGACTGGCTTTGGATCATTGTGACCTAAAAAGTGGGTTCACAAAACAGATGGATGTGTGAAATGAAAATCCTGAAGCAAAAATAATTTCTTAACACTTATCAGAATAGAATACAGCCTTTACAAAGAGAAAATGACTGAAGGCTGCTCTTAGTTCAGACAAATGGCAAGACTTGACTAAATGGCTAAAGCTAGGTCAACCACATCCGTTTTTGCATAAAAACACTCACTTGGCAATCCTACAAATGCAGCATGTAGTCAAACAGGGCATACTTACCAACATTGGCAAAAGTGTTTTAAATAAATTGCACAGAGAAAGATGAACATTTACAGAACACTAGCAAATAGACAAAAAAAAACCAACACAAATTTTAGTATGTCCAGGATGTCCACACACTTAGTGTGAGTGTTAATCTCTGTCTACTAACTGGGATGCCTTGCTCTTTACTCACCACTCTAACACAAAAAAGACTCCACCACCACTGAGCCCTGGTCATCTTCTGTCTTGACAGCTGAGGCTTTAATACCCTCCATGAGTTTCCTTCTACCTAAATCTACTGCTATGTCTGGGATCAGACTTGCTGCTAGGAAGCCACAACACCCACTAGTAGACCCTGAGAAAATGACACTTTTGGGACTTCCATGGCTCTTACAAATCAAGATCTCTTAGTGCTGCCTCAATCAAAAGAGAAATACGAGTCCTTTCTGTTCATTCTGGTACAATACTCTGTCATTTAAAGGGACTGATGGTAACTACTAGATTTTTGAAAGTCACTGGTCCCTATCTTAAAATTTCTGAGTCAAGGCAATGTGTTGCCCTCGAATTGCCTAGGATACATTTTACCTTCATGCCAACCTTGCTCAGCCTTATGCCTTTTCCTTAACCTTGCTGGGTTTCTGCCATCTGACATCCTAAGGGAATCCTGCACTCTTCCCCCAAGGTTACAATTCTCTACTACCCTGGCGCCCCTACCTGTTAACACTGCCCTAACACCCCTCTTCAGTTCTATAACATTACCCTAAAATCAACACCATTGTGACAACAAGTGACACTCCTACTGATGTGAGCTTTTCTCTCTTTTTCTTGGAACCATCCTGTGTCACATTTCCTGCTTGACAACCCACTGCTTACAAGGCAATCCATTACACAAGTTGGTAAGAGAAAAACTCTGGTGATATTTATCTGTAAGACATCGCTTTGGTACTATTTCCATTGTGTCAGATGAAAGGAATGAAACAAACACACATAACACAATTCACTTGACGGTATATCTCAAGATACAACTAATAACCTGAAAGTAATGTAATAACAATAAACTGCATAGCATCTCTAAATGTTAATTTGCCATGCAGCATCCATTATACCTGGTATCATCAATTATTAACAAAAAGATGCTGAGACACAAAGAAGATAGATTCTGAACAGCAGAACGCTGTTAGTGATGTAGCAGTATCTATTTTTAAGATAATCACACAAGGAGCTCCCCCGAATGAGCTCCAGACATTCAATAAAAAATGCTTTGGGCTTTGCTAAACTTCCTGGCCATGTCTCATCTCAATTGGGTGTCGGCTGGCTTAATATTTTTTTTTTTTTTTGCCTGTGCTATGTAAATTCATCAAAAGCAGTCATTTAGAAGAACAATTACACTCCTGCACTCAATATGTGGCCTAGAGCAGAAATGAAAAAGATGGACTGCAGTTTGTTTTATGATCTCAATGCAGATGGCTGAAATGACAATTTTGAAAATATGTGCCAGGAATTGCAATTAAATCACAAACACTGCTAAGGGGACTAGTTTTTCATGAAGTCATCATTGGGATAACAAGCAGTCATTACGTTTTAATGAAGAAATGTCCAGGCAGTATTGACACAACAAGCAAGGGGATCATATTATTAAAAGAAAAAATTGTGAGGCTCCTTATCATATTCCTAAGGATAAGAGTAGGAGAGCAGAGTCAGTCCTTAATACAAACTCGTGTGTGCGACAGTGACCATAAACACAACATGCAAACGCAAAGCTCATTTTGGAGTGATTCGTCTGTGGTAGACATTTGTTTAAACCGTTCTGTTTCATTTGAATTAATTTATTAAATGTTACAAATTATTAAAGTTTGTAATATTTCTTCTTGTTATTGTGCTGACATGTTCGTGTCACCATGTCCTGTATGCTTTTCCATGTGCACCTTCATTTTATCTATCTGGTTGCTAAGCATTTGATGCTCATGCCATGTGAAATAGGACATCCTGGCAGCCTTTATATCCTTCTGTGAAGATTTAAGAAAGAGACAACATGCTCAGAAAGTTTTGGGGTTTTGCCTTCCCCGTATAGTGAAATGTCCAGTAGTCTTTCTCAGACTCATACATTCAAAGAAATTGAATCACAGCAAGGACAAACGTATTGGTGAAATAGCCAGATTTATAAAAGGGACGGACAGGAAATTGTGTACAATAGGTATGATGGGAAAATCCAGGAAGCGCCAGAGATGACGTGGAAACATGGAGCCGGAAGTGATGTCATCAGGACGGGACAGGAGGGAGGTAGTGGTTGTCGTACACACGGAAGGGAAATAGTCTGTAGGTCTTCGAAATGGTTTGCTTATTCATCTGTTTTTATACTAAATAAAAGAGAGAGGTGTTAGTACTCTGTTCCAAATCCTTTTTCTGTGTATTATCGTGCTCCGTTGAGCTGGTCCGCTGCTCCCTATTAGCGCGTGTCTGCTCATTTTAAGTAAGTATATGAACTTTGGCAAAGCTTGTGAGATGTCATGGTATGCCTTGCAGATTCCATTTTTTTCTGACAGGTTCTTGTTCTGTTAAAATTTTGTGAACATTATTTCCAGTGTTTTGAAAACCATGCTCATTTGGTTGAATTTTTTTTTTTTTTTTGTTTCAATGCATTTTTAACAATGTTGAAAATGAATATCATACTCCCACAGTGTTGTTGTATTGTTATGGGCTCTGCCAATATTGCTGATGGCTGCTATGCCACTTCTAGACAAGCAGACAGTGAGTGTGTGACACATGACTTCATTATTACGACAGTATAAGGTCAGCGCCCAACACTGGTCATCCAAGATTGCAGATTAATCCTACAAGAAGCGTTAATATTTGTTATTGTTTCTACTTTGGTTATAAAGTATCCTTCTGTTATCTTAATACAATTAAGATCTTGTTGGTTTGGCTCTAGTTACATGTTCCCTATTTAACTACGATTATTCTATACTTTTTCCCCAACTACAATTCTTGGTTTATATCCTGGGCCTGCTTACTTTATTCACTTCTTCACTTTACAACTTGTTATTTTGACTTTATGATTTCTCTTGATTGTCATTCCATTCGGAACTTTTGCACACCCTGGACAGTCAGTACATGAGAGATCAGTGCTTAAAAAAACATGAAAATTGTCAAAAACCCTGGCCACAAAATGTAACTTTTAATTATTCACGTTATTCTATTAAATAAAGAAATACATCAACCACTGAAGGACAATAACGAAATGATTCAGAATTTAAAGAATGACATAATAGAAATCAACAAAATAATATTACAAAATCTAGAACTCAAAAAAAAAGAAGACTTCAAGAAATAATACAAAAGCATACCAGATTACCAATGTCAAATTCAAGCAAAATGTACTGCACAAGGGAAAGCAAAGTACGCAGAAATGTATTTAAGAAACCAAGCCAAAATCTAAAATCTAAATCCATATGCAGAGACAAAACATCAAGAAGAATGAAATTCCTAAAAAAAATGATCAGAAGATCACAAAACTACACAAAGGAAAAAGTGAAAAAGGAAGCAAGGTAAATGCCACTACACTGAGGATGAGTGTCCGGTAGCCGTAAGTAGCCCACGGGTACTGCCAGAATGTAGTGCACATGCATTTCTATATTTGAAGTTTTGAGTTATTTCGGGATTTTGCTATGTGTGGAATTTTTTTTTTATTTGAAATTAAAAAGTAATTTTGCATTTCATTAAGGCGTAAAGCCCAGTAACAGCATCTGAGGACAATGACCTAATTAAGGGTCTCACCCTACAGTTAAACAAGAAACAAGAGAACATACACCAGGGAATTACCAAACCTAAAAAATAAAGCTAGGAAGTGGAAAGGCACAATTAGAAAACATTTAGCAAATATAAAACAAATGCAAAAAACATAGAGAAAAAAATAGACAATAAATTACAAAAACATCAAAAAACAAAACCATAACAATTTAGAAAGATATTTTACGTTTATAGTTCTTGCTTGATTTTGACTTATGATTTGGTTAGAGTTTTGGTTTTAGTAACAATCTTAGAAGAAACTTGAGTAAGAGACTCTTGTTTCCATTGTGACTACTCTTTACTCAACTTCTGTGCTCCAAAAAGTAACATTCGGTCTGATCGGACATTCCATCTGTCCAAATTGAACATGATAGTCATGTAGATTGTAACCAGCTTTTTACATATAGAAAATCTATCTTTGCAGTAGATGCACTTGATAACAGTTTGAAGACAGAGCATTAAATGTATGTGAAGTGGAGGAGCTTGATGAATATGTAGTGCTGGGAAACATATTTGTATGTATTGTACGTTCGCAGTGCTCTATTCAGAAACTCCTGAGATCGGTTGTCACCTAATAGCTCAATATGGTATATACTCTTGTATACATTCAAATTCACTAGATCCAGACTTTTCCCCAAGTTGAGCTCTGTGAGAGTGATGATGTGTTTTAGTTTATACAGTACGTCATTGCTTTTTACATAATGCACAGGACACATACAGATAGCAATCACACTAATTACCCTTGGAAAAAGCGGCCAGCCTTTCTATACAGCATACTGCATCAGCAGGGGACACTCAATTGCAGCATATATTTTTAAAAAAATACGTAAGCAACTGATTTCACAAAAATCGTTACACAATTTTTTTAGTGTACATAGCATATCATCACTAGGACACTTGTAGTTGGAAGAACAGCAATACCTTTAATTGTAAAAAGCACTTGTCTCTTTTCAAAAACAGAAGTCCTGTGAAAGGTTGACCTTCCTTCAAATCATTCATTATGATACAGCAACACAAATTTATTTGAAAAGTCTGTCCCAGATATTTACACTTTTTACTCTTGTGGCATAAATCACAAACATCAGAACCCCACACATGGGAATCCCACTGTATTTTACCCAACCTGACATTTCCCATAAGCTATTGGTATCTCCTTACCAGAACTCACAGGACCGTGGAAATCCACTTAGCCACAGCAGCACCATGATCACATCAATCCAACTATAGGTTTTTTTCCTTTTCCTGTTCCAAAATTCAGAAACTTTGAAACTGTAATTTCATCTGGACCCAAGGACTTTGGATAAACTCATGTTTTTAGTGATGGATTTATCTATTATTTTGTTCCCTGATGCTTATATTTTACAAATTCCTTACCTGGTTTTAATGGGTCATTCAGACCTCCCCTCTTGCCCGGATAGACACTTGTTAACAGGTGAAGTTTTATCAGTATACTCTTTAAATACTTAACAATTCCAGGTTCCCTTGCATGTTCCACACTTTTAATGTAAATTCTGTGATAAAAGATTAGCTGTATTCAGAAGCAGCTCTCTATGGATAGACATGAACATTATAAATTGTGCATGCCCTTTACTCTCATGACTGCTACTACAGGGCTGAGCACCAGGTTTGGTATTACAAGACAATAAAAATTCAGGGCAACATCATGGAAACCTTGAGATGTCCATAGTATTAATACAATATGTATATGTATGGCACATGACAGCCATGCAGAAGAAACAGTGAAGCAATGCTAAGCTTATCTATTGACCATTCTGTGGAATGGTGGGATTTTCAGAAGCATCAGCAGCTGGCACAGTCACCATATCTTATTTAAGAGCTTGAGGATGTGGTAGCCTCTTGCTGTTTTTTTATGTAAATAAATAAAGGACCATCAAAATCAAAAAGCATTAAAACAAGTTATTTGGTTAGATCATCTGGTAATAAATATTAAGTGCTAGATCCTCAGCTGCCATGAGGAGACTCTCTGTCTGGCCCATCAAGCCAAGCACCTCACAACCATCTAAGGGTCAGTTTCTTGTCGACGTAGTTGTTCGATGCCTGTGTTTTACTCTGACCACAGAGTGGTTTTGATGAGAGGTTGTTGATTTGTTCGGGAAATTGTCATCCTGTTCTTGATGGCTTCTAGACTAGATGCTACTCTCTGGAGACAGTTATTGGGCTTGAAGTATCGTGCTTTATTTCTTTGTTAGTTTTGACAACAGAGTACTTCCTATTCTGTTTTTCATGTCTGTATCTAACATGTCGAGAGCAAACATTGGTGTCACTTCAGGTCAGTACCATATCAAAGTAGTGCACAGGTCTTAATTTCTGAGGACTCCCTTGTGTTTTGGCTGTCTTGCCTTCCAGACAATCAGTGACTAAGCTTCAACAATCTTTTTGAAGCACACAGGAAGTCCTGGATGTTCTCATCAAACGTCTACAGCCAACAAAATGTGCAAAAGTGAGTGGGTCCTGTGGCCCAGTCTCCTACTGTCGCTTTGGGTTAATCAGACTGAGAGCAATGTCAAGCTGCATTTCATGTCCTTCAAGGTGCCATTACGATAATGTGGAGTAGAACCTGCCCTGGGAGAAACACATGAGGGAGATGGTATGATGATAGAGAGATCAATGGCTGGCGTATCCACTTTTCCAAGTGAGAGTGACTGCACAGTATAAATCTGAACTGCAGATTGCAACATCAAGTCTGGTATATTTGTCGGCTCCAAGGTTGATGTGTTCACTAAGGCTGACAATCATGCTTTTATATATGCTCTCCAGCATGATGAGTCCACGGTTATCACTTTTTCTGGGTGCAGGAAACCATACTTAGTAGCCTTCTAGTCTTCCTGTCCATCACCTAGATTTTTATTAATATTATTACTTATCCAATGTGACTTGCAACATTTGTGATACAGTTGATTACATTTCTTTTGTTTTTCCGATTGGAGCACAGATATTTCAAATGACTTGCTCATGGGATTTGAACCCAAAAATCCCACAACCTGAGTGTTTGAAATTCAAAGCCTTAACCACTGTGCCACACTGCTTGCCTATGATTATTCTTATTTGGATGTTTCATTATTATCTCTCTATTATAATAAAAAAACCTTGGGAGACAAGACTTTTTATCCTGTGACGAGATGTGATCTTTTGAAGAGAGACACTTTCACGTCCCCCGAGATGAAACGTTGTGCCAAGAGTTTTAACCACGCCCTGGGCCGGGAAATAAAAGACAAAGAGTAAATGACAAAGTATGACATTGTAAGGAATTCAAAAATGTTGGGCGCAATACACATGCAGAGCAGGTTAGAGATAATGAAAGTACAAAAATTCAAAAGTCTCAAAAAAATGATAGTAGAGATCACTTTAGCGCAAACATTACTCGGTGAAATAATGGAATATTGTTTGGATTTAAACTTTAAGTCAGACTTGTAGATCGTCTAATTCATGTTGCCATCAGGGAAAAGTAGTGTTTCTTCCCAATGAAGAGGCGTATCCACGAAAATTAAGAGATTAGTTGTTTAGTGAAAGTGAAATCCCGTGAGAGAAAATTTCAAGCCCTGCGAGACAAGACTTTATGTAAAGAGATTTGGAAAAGCCCTGCCCACATCTAAAACATTTACAACCATGCACATGGTTCAATCATTTCTTATTTGTGTGAATGCTATTGTCAGACACAGTTCGTGTAGAGAGAGAAAAACGATATTCACTCACGGGCAGTTAAACGTTGCATTGTCACGATGTAATTTCAAACATGGAATCAAAATTCAATGCAATATTGACGAAAAGGTAAAAGCGAAAAGAGATTGAATATATGGACATAGGTGATATGACAGAAGTATCTAGATATTGTTTGGCTTTAAACTTTAAGTTGGAGACTTGTAGATCATCTAATTCGTGTTGACATCAGGGAAAAGTAGTGTTTCTTCCCAATGAAGAGGCCTATCCGCGAGAATTAAAAGTTTTGTTGTTTGCAAGCGACAGAGAGGCAAAGCTGCTGGCGCATAGCGCAGGTATGGGGGTAAGCGAGCAAGGCGAGCAGGAGGGGAAGCGCCCTAGTTTTGTCAGAAAAAAAAACATTGAGTAAAAGGTTGGCTCCTTCAGAATTTACAGGCTAATGCTAAATTCTTGAAATAGTAGAAGGACCTTCATATTCCTCATGGAAGTTCTCTTAAGCTATCTTTAGGAAGATGCAATAAAGAAAAACATTGTGGGGTTTCCATATTGCCATCCAAGCATCTCAGAGCAGGTGACCTTTGTCGCCCATTAAGTTTCTGTCTGTCTTACAAGTTCTGACTAAAATGCAAAATATACAAATAAACTCAATGCCTGCCATTCAAGGAATAGCCAGCCACATGGTAGATTTTAATTTGGGAATCTCTGCTAATGTGCTTATACAGTAGTTAATGATTTGTACATCTGTTTACCTGACTGACCGCTTGAATTGATTGTCACAGCCGGCGGCTGTTACTAAACTGGCATTATTTGTGTATTAACCATTCGGGGCGTTCATCAGTCACAGCCAACATCTGTAACTGCACTGGCATTATTTATTTTTTAATGTCTGTTTCTGGCCAATTTTCAAGTTGTTAATTTATGGTACTCTGCCATGAATGACATTGATAAATTATTATTCATTTGCTTGTTTGTCCAGAGATCTGGCCAACCTTTAGGCTAGCCAGCGTGTGCGATCGAAGACAGGGAACTGACCCGGTGACCTTTGCCTGTCCATTTTCCTGTCTTTTTTGCTAGCCGTCCACACAAAACAGAAAACCTTTTATTTCTTGCTCTATTTCCATTGATGGAGCATGAAGAGTACCATGTGATGCACATGATTGTTGTCTATTTTGAAAACACTATTGGTTTAACAGCTAAAAATCAATTCTGCTACTATCTGTTTAGCTGGAATTCAAGATGCACATGTGGCAAAAACAATGAATCTGGAGGGCCACAAATACCAGAGTCATAAGATTTATGTGTGAGAGACTTGCAACCTTGCTAATGTGCTTAGTGGCCAGCTGGGAAAGACCTAAATATGCAGTGCATTTGGATTTAGAGGATGTACAGAAGTCTGGACCCATGAGACGCATTCCAGTCCATTTACTGCGCTTGCTTAATGTAAATTACAGGCTGTGGAGAGCTGGCAACATCAGGGTGCCAATCGGTCCACTCACTCCCACTGAGCTCATTAAGAGTTCCCAATTAATGTAACATACGTGGATTTGGGATGTGACAGAGAACCATACTGACATGAGGAGAGCATGAAAGCCCCCATACCATTTCACTTTAATTAACTGTGAACTGAGGCCACTTCAGTATTGGTAGTTAACGCATATGGCTTAAATTTATGGAGTGTGAATATGAACAATTACCAGGCAGACAAGGCAGCACAGGTAACAGTTAAATACGCCTTTGCACATTAACATTTCATGCTACAAAAAAAAAAAAAACAAATGTTTCATGGCCAAACAGCAAAAGGATCAGAAAATAAGGCTATAATGTATTGCTATGACTCATTGTTAAGCTTGTTTCCCTCCAGCAATCTAGAGCAGGCAGCAGTGCGTATTCCATGCAGCCCCAAGGGGGTGACACTCTGGGGGACAGTTTACAAAATGGCATCTGAGGGTCTCTGTCTGGCACACACGCACAGAAGGCCGGGCTCAGACGCTTTGCTGTGAACAGATTTTCTCCTGATGCCCAAGGGAGCACCATGGCCAGTGAGGTTCTCCCCAAGGTAGCCCCCCAGCTGGGTTCAGCCTTTCAGAGTAGATGGAATTTAATTTGTTTGTCCAGAGACTGGGTGACCCTTCTTGCTAAAAGCCACTGAGCCGTGTGGAGGAATGTTTTTCTTTTTTTCCTCTCATTTCTACCTGAAATGTTAACGTGCTCGACGGGGGAAGGGCAGGCCATTGCCTCATGTTTGAACAGAATCGCTTCCAATGCGGGGGGCTGCAGCTGTTATTACTGAGGTTGTGGGTTCCCCAGGGGGTGAAATAAATGAGCACCACGAGTGACATGTAACAGTGTCATTAGCATTTCTAATAAATCAAAACGAGCCTTTTTTTTTTTTAGGTATATGCTTTAGCATGCAAGAGTGTTCATTTCTCCATTAGTCACCTGAGGCCACGATGCACATTGACATCTGTCCAAGGAACTGTTTTAAAAGCATCACTGGGAAGGTCACAAAAATACCATTAGCTTAATTATATTTCATTTTTAGGCTTCCTATCTGAAATGCAAATGCTAACATTATGGCAGAATTCTTCTGAGTGACTCAAAGTACGCATTTTTATTATTATTATAATACATTTTTCCCTGATATCTACATTCAGGACATCTTGTCATATCAGGATACTTTACAGCTGTTTACAGACATTTTTTGCAGTTGGAGCCGAAGCAGGTTTAGTGACTTGCTCAGGGTCACACAGAGAGTGATAGGCAGGAATTCAGCCGCCAACCTTGCGGTTTAAAGTCGAAATCCACAACACGATACAGACTGCTTCAACCAGCAGGGAGAGACAACATATCTGAGAGCAAACATTGGTGTCGCTTCAAGTTAGTACCACATCAAAGTGGTGCACAGGTCTTCATTTTCTGAGGACTCCCTTGTGCTTTGACTGTCTTGCCTTCCAGACTATTAGTGACTAAGCTTCAACAAGCCTTTTGAAGCACACAGGAAGTCCTGGATGTTCTCGTCAAACGTCTACAGCCAACAAAATGTGCAAAAGTGAGTGAGTCCTGTGGCGCAGTCTCCTACTGTCGCTTTGGGTTAATCAGACTGAGAGCAATGTCAAGCTCCATTTCATGTCCTACAAGGTGCCATTACGATAATGTGGAGTAGAACCTGGCCTAGTTCACAGCCCAAGGAGAAACACATGAGGGAGATGGTATGAAGACAGAGAGATCAATGGCTGGCGTATCCACTTTTCAAAGTGAGAGTGGCCGCACAGTATAAATCTGAATTGCAAAACAAGTTCCTTAAAAAAACCAAAACATGGAACCATTTTTCAAATAAAGTAAGTGTTTAAATATGACTATTATCATCTCTATATATATATAAAATCCAACGTCTGTCTGCTTTTCACAAGAGAACTACTTAACAGATTTAGATCGAGTTTTTTTTCTATAATTTGCTTGAACATTCCGGTTGATTTTGCGACTTCTCAAATTGCACTGTGTGTCATACTTTGCATGTGGTACCACTTTATTTGCGCAAATCCGAAACACGCAGTGGGCCGAGGGGAGGGGAGCAGGGACCTCCTCATTCACGCACCAGCCTCTGGGTCTATCTTACATTCGTTTAGCTAGCGAACAAGAGAACTACTTAACGGATTTAGATCGTTTTTTTTTTCTAGAACTTGCAAGAACATTCTGGTTGATTTTGCGACTACTCTCATTGGGCTATGTGTCATACTTCGCTTGCGGTACCAATTTATTTGCGCGAATCCAAGAGACATGCAGTGGGCCGAGGGGAGGGGAGCAGGGACATCCTCACTCACGCACCAGCCTCAGGGCCTATCTTACATTTGTTTAGCTAGCAAATGAGAGAAGTACTTAATGGATTTAGATCTTTTTTTTTCTAGAATTTTCTTGAACATTCCAGTTGATTTTGCGACATCTCTTATTGTGCTAAGAATCATAGTTAGCTTGCAGGAGCGATATATTTGCGCTAATCTGAGACAGAGGCTGCGGGCCAAGGGGAGCAGGAAGCATGAGGTTAGGAGTAGGGAGCCGGGCAGGGCCCTCCTCACTGTCCTGTTTCAGTACTATGCGGGCAGAGCCACGGTGGACAGCTAGAATTAAATATTTAGTATTTAATGTAGTAAACAACAAATAAAGAGTGAAGATGAATCAGTGCACTTTACAATCACCAGAACATGGAGAGATTGATGGCGTACAGTAGATAAACCCTTAAAACATGTTGACTAAATTGTGTAGCATAGTGGTTACGGCTATGGACTTCATATACTAAAGTTGTTGGAATCAAATCCTGCTACTGAAGCTGTGTGACCATGAGAAAGTCACTTCACCAAACTGGAAAAACAGAAGAAAAGTAACCAACTGTATCATAAATGCCTTAAGTTGCCTTACAATATAGTGTCAGGAATATAAGTAAAAAATAATGATGATACTACTTATAAAATAGCCATATTTGATTTATTTTAGATTGGTTAAGAAGCTCCTAACATTTAAATCATTACTGAATACAGCTCAATAATGCTTAATTTTAATATGTAACAAATGGATGTTCATGTTTTATACTTGGTTTGTTATTTCGGCATTGCTGTTGCATGTTCATATGAAGGCCCTCAAAATGACTAAACTGACACTTTATCGAAGCTTGAATTTTACCTTGTGCCTGGGCTCATAGCATAGGCTCCAGCATGCTTTGCCCCACAATTTATCTCACATGGATATGCTGTCTGGTCTGCTACTTTGCTAATGCATTGGGCTTCCTTCTCACTGTCGATGGCATGCACACAATTAACAGCTGCAGATCAACCTAACCAGTGTGTCATGAGAGAAAACACCTAATCCTCACCTACAGTGACCCTAGAGCTCTTGAAACTTGAAGAAACAGCCTTAACATACTAGCACACAACAAAGTCACATATCAGTTATTATAATACTGTTTCATAAAGAAACACTAGAACATGATTTTGAATAAATTACTGTATGTTTTTAGATAATATACATTCAACCTGCTACGGTGGGTTGGCACCCTGCCCGGGATTGGTTCCTGCCTTGTGCCTTGTGTTGGCTGGGATTGGCTCCAGCAGACCCCGGTGACCCTGTATTCGGATTCAGTGGGTTGGAAAATGGATGGATGGATTCAACCTGATTTCTTATATTAATATCATAAATTAAATGGTCAACTAAACAGAAGAAGTTAACTAAGAATTATAGATGCATATTTTAAAGGCGTAAAACGTGAAGTCACTTTTGTTGTGCTATATACAGTACATCATTATCTTTATATATAATACTCTACTGTGGCTGTCTGTTTGTCTGTCCAGGATTTTAAATCACCTGTAGCTCGCAAACTGAACTATTTACCTGACATTTGGTACACATGTACTACGTGATGTCTACTATCCGCTTTCAGGGTGATGATTGACCTCCAAGGTTATTTCTCCTTTTTATTTTTATTTTATTTTATTGTAGAATCAACTCTCAGCAGTGGCCAGCAGGGACGACTTGCAGTGCATGCGTACGGGTGCCGTTCTCATCCCTACCACCTTTGCCATCACTTCCCCTACCTCTTCATATCTTAAATCATTCTTGAGGCAGATTGAAGACTTAAGTGCCAGCTTAAGTGAAAAATTAAAGAAAACGTACTGCAAATAACTGCAACACAAACACTGACTTAATCAGTTTTAATGTGAAAAGATGCCAACAAAAGAAGAGAAGAAGCGGGCCGCTAGGGTGGAGAAAAGAAGAGCTGCTCAGGGAACAGCAAGCACATCAGCCTCTGAGCAAATGAATGCTAGACGTACAGAGAAAGAGTATGAAAACTATAAGTCAAGTGTATAATGTGCAGTGTGCCATTATTGGTATTTTATAAAACTGAAATGTACTCTTCTAAATACAGTATAACTATTTAAGATTCATTCCTTGCTTGTGTGTTACGGTCAGGATAAGTTTCAGCTTTACATGACCATGCAGGTAAACAAAAATGGGAAGATGAAAGAGTCAGAGAAATGAGTGAACGGATGGATCAATATATAAAAAAGATGAAAACAAGCTTTTATGTTACATTAAATATATATGTAATGTGTCAGACCTATAGGCCACTCCATGGAAACAATCAACAGAGCTAACAATGTTAACCCAATAAATAAAATATATTGAACTATACTTTACCGTACTATACTATGAACTGCAATGTTATGCTATAGTATAATATACGCCATTGCCAGATTCACAGGACACACCATGGAAGGCAGTTAAATAGCTCAAAAGCACTATTATGGAACACAATATTCTACTTTATTCAGGAGACGTGTGTCAAGAAACGCTACTGGAGCTTCTTCGTACCTATGGAAGTATTTCTTTATAATGCCGCCCTGTGACTGTTCTTTTATCTTTAGCGAAGTCAAATGTCTTTCTTTCTTTCTTTCTTTCTTTCTTTCTTTCTTTCTTTCTTTCTTTCTAACAATTCTGGTGTGCACTTGATGGGAGAGTTGTTTGTGAAAAGCTAAATGGCCACCTTGGGACGAATAAAGTACTATCTATCTGTCTGTCTACCTACCTTAAGCCACTCTGAGGAAACAACAATTGGGCTAGTAAGATAAACCTTTTTTTGATATTTGATTCTTTACCAGTGGTCCTAGCACTCTAAGACAACTCCTTTTAAAATGAAGCATATATATTAATATTTTAAATATATGACACAACTATTCTTGCTTATTATGTACTTCTACCTCATTATTTAAATCATTACATTTCTTATCAGCAGCCCAAAAAATTGGGGGACTTACGGTAATTCAGCCCTTTTTAAATTTAATACCTGCTCTACTCAAGATACATGTTTCCATGTTACCTCACACTGAATTTTTTTCAATTTTCTTTTTCTCCTTCTGTAGCTACCCTTGGGCATATTGCACATGTTTTTATTTTACTAAACTATGTGGTTAATTAGAATTCCCACAGTATGCTCATTGATCAGTTTTGTGTTTTTCGTCCTGACAATCGGCGCAGCTCTCTGAGTGCTATTGTGAAGAGCACTGCATAAAAAGAAACTGAAACAATTCAATACAATTATGGGCTTCAGAGCGGCACAGTGGTTTGCACGGTACTCGCAGCACTTTCTGTATGGAATCTACATGTTCTCCAAGTAGCCCTTTCCCCAGGTACTCCATCTTTACTCCCCCATTCCAGAGACGTGAATGCTTGGTTAACTGAAGACTGTAAAGTGTTAGTGTTAGTGTGTGTGCCCTGCAATGCCTTCGTGTCCAGTGCTGGGTTCTGGGCCCTCTGACACAGAAATGGTAATAATGCAGGTTTAATAATTGATGGACAGATGGATGATACAATTCTGAGTGGTTCTATCATTAGACATACAGCGTAGCAAAAAATAAAATTTTCAAACTATTTCTTGTTTAACTAAACTGCCATTGGTTTCTAAGAATGTCAATTTCTAATCCCATTTATTGTTAAAGTGTTCAATATTCTTTTTAATTTTCACATAAAAAGACACTGTCAAATTCATCCTTTGAATATATTCCTTTGCAGAGTTTTATATCTTCCTGCCTTTCTTTTATATTTTCTTGAGCATTTCAACTCATCCTCAATAAAGAGTAAATTATCACATAATCATAATGATCTCAGTTACTTCAGTTAGGAGTCTCTTGGGGGTTCAAGCATAAAAATAATAGCATTTTGGTGTAAATTGCCTGACAAATTTGAATTTCTATGCGATCCACACATTTGGTACACACTGCATTCATCCAGAATTTCTTTTAAATGACTCACTGCATAAGGAAGCATCTTTCTAAGTTTAGACTCGCCTTTGTGCAAAAGTTTGCGGTAAACTTGTTAAATGTGTAACTGAACTGATATTGTGTGGATTACCACACTCAGAGAAAGCACAGGCAACGGGGGATGACATGTAGGAGCTCTGGTAGGAAGATCAGCTCCCAGGTGAGAAGTACAGCTTTAACTGTACTAATAAATACTTCTTGTCAGAACTGATATTCTGCTCAGTGTCACATTTAGTCCCCCACTTCCACAACACCCAACTAGACCACTGAGCTCACTGAATAGAAAAATAGTTATATAAAAAGAAGTTTTCTATTTAGTGAGGTTGTTAAAAAAGCATGGGATTAAACCTATAGGTACTCCTTTAGAAGACAAACTAAAAGAGAGAATCCTAAAGGTGAGCATAACAATGAAAATTCCATGCAAAGTAATCCCAGTTGAAAGACCCCTTAGCACATACAAACATAGTTACATAAACTGAGCATACGCTTCTCTTATCTTGTGCCCACACAATAACAAAGTATTATAAGCAAATAGAAAAATGATCTCTGGCTTCAGTAAGCTAAGATGCAACAGCAGTTTTATCTTTTCGATACTCTCTTGAGGCCCTGGACATTCCAACTAATATCTTTTAATAAACTAGGGGGCTTCTCCCCCTGCTCACTTCGCTTGCCAACCCCTTCCCCCCCCCCTGCCTGCGCTTCCCACCATTGTAAAGAGGGGGGCTGAACGCACCCCAAGGAGACGCATCCTCTCCTCCAAAACCATGCTTAAACAGTGATACAATGGGATACAAATACATTTTTTTAACTCATCTTTCCTCAATCATCTGCTGCCATGCTGTGTGATCCGAACTTCGCTCACCTACCCCTTCCCCTCTCCCCGAAACCCCTCTTAAATGGTGATACATTGGGAAACAAGTAACAGTTGTATTTTTTTACCTCCTCTTTGCTCGATCAGCTACTGGCTTGCTGCTAGATTGCTGCTGCATTCGTTCCACGTGATTGGCATTTCGGGCAGCGCTTTGAACATTTTAAAAGCCTGTACAGCACCTGACCTTTTTTTCCTCAAACACTATGCAATCTCTTTTCACTTTTCTGTTATTTCACCAAGTAATATTTTCCATTTGTTGGTGTTAATGTGATCTTTTCACTCATTTTTTTGAGACTTTTGAATTTTCTAACTTCCGTTATCTCTACCCTGCTCCGCATGTGTATCATTGGTTACAAATGTTGTAAGTATGACGTGTCGTGCCTGTCTCGCGGGATGTGAAAGTGTCTCTCTTCAAAAGTGTCTCTCTGTCTCTCTTCAAAAGATCACATCTCGTAGCTGGAAAAAAGTCTCATCCCAAAATTTTTTTTATATAATAGAGAGATGATCATGGTTATTTTGTTTTTACACTCAAATTGTGTAGCAAAATCTGTGAAAGAATTTGTACTTATTTAGGTGGATATATGTCTCCAATGAGTATTTTACTCTGTTGGTTTTAAATCCTACGTCAAAATTAAATTTATTGTCAATGTAATATACTTCTGCGGTGGGTTGGCACCCTGCCCAGGATTGTTTCCTGCCTTGTGCCCTGTGTTGGCTGGGATTGGCTCCAGCAGACCCCCGTGACCCTGTGTTCGGATTCAGCAGGTTGGGAAATGGATGGATGGATGTAATATACTTCAATAATTAATTAAAGGACTGATATTTTTGGGCTCCAGTTATATTTGTTTTAAACTACTTTGTTTTCCTCTCTGTTTTAAACAAATCTGTGTCTTTATGTGTAGTCATTCCTTAATTATTAATTTATAATGTTTTTATTTTGCTTTCTCACCTAAGAAGTTGCCACGGCACTCAATGTCTGCATTCAGTACATTTATTCTGCATGGATTTGTTTGTACCAAAAAAATGTGACAGCTTTTTATTTTCGATGGGAAATGTTAACCTTATGAGAAATTTGTTTCCGTACTTCTGTATTTTAAGACCATGCTAATTACGTAAGAGGCAGACTAGCTTATGTCTTACTTATAAATCTGGTCAGTCATCCCCAGGTTTGGAACTCTCTATAAGAATCAGGTACGAACTAATTAATCACTTCTGTAATTCATATATCTAATATTTGTAAAATGGTAAGAGTTATCATCTGTTTTTCACCTTTGTTCATTGTTTCATGTTCTAATATCTGTGCCATCAGCAAAACAAGTCCTATATCATAAGGTAGATAATGAAGGTGGGTTTGGTGAATTTGTAATACCTTTAAATGCTATGAACTGATCACAGGGTTCAATCAAAATTTCAGTAAGAACTTCTGGATCCACCAATGTGGTTAAAATCTTCCATTGGTTAATTAATGTCATGGTTTATTTTTCTTCCAGTCGTTAATAAAAAATCAAAATAATGACAATATTAGAAATAAACTTGATCGCTTAGTATTAAAAGTCAAGGCAGATGTAAAGAATTTAGGTGTAATTATTGACTCACATATTAAAATCACATATTAACCATTTTGCTAAGACTGAATCTTCCCAATTTAATGAACATTGCAAAATTTCGACCTCTTATAACATTGCAAGATGCTGAGAACTTAATCTACAGTTTTGTTTTTAGTTGACTAGATTATTGTAATGCACTCCTAACTGGTCTACCTGAGGGAGACATCAATCGGTTGCAGTTAATTCAGAATGCAGCAGCCAGAATCTCACCAGTTTTGGCATCGTTATATGGTTACTTTGTCCGATAGAAATGACTTTAAAATTCTACTAAGGGTATATAAAGATTTATATAATCTTACTCCTTCCTTTATTTTGGAGTGCCTATCCCCTACATTTAAAGTCGTAACATTAGATCTTAATATTCAAAGAGCCAAGTATAAAAAAGTGACGAGGCTGCCTTTTGCTGTTGTGCACCAAAAATCTGAAATACATTTCCAAAAGAGATACACTAGGCTAACACTGTGGAACATTTAAAAAAAAAACACTGATTAGGATCTATTCAATAACATTTTAGAATAAGCATTTATACTGGGGGCACGGTGGCGCAGTGGGTAGCGCTGCTGCCTCGCAGTTAGGAGACCTGTTCTCCCCGTGTCTGCATGGGTTTCCTCCGGGTACTCCAGTTTTCTCCCACAGTCCAAAGACATGCAGGTTAGGTGCATTGGCAATTCTAAAGTGTCCCTAGTGTGTGCTTGGTGTGTGGGTGTGTGTGTGTGTGTTTGTGTGTGTATGCCCTGCGGTGGGCCGGCGCCCCACCCGTGGTTTGTTTCCTGCCTTGTGCCCTGCGGTGGGCTGGGATTGGCTCCAGCAGACCCCCGTGACCCTGTAGTTAGGATATAGCGGGTTGGATAATGGATGGATGGATCGATGGATTTATATTGGGGAGTAGGATTCTCTTCCCTCTTTTCTACTTTTAAAGTTTTACTCTGGCTGTTGGCTTTCCTCTGTTTTTCTTGGGTAGGAGTTGAATTTAATTTTGTTAAGCTTGACTTGATTGTATGGAATGTTACTTGCTTTTAATAAAATCAATAAAAACTACTTAAGAACATTTAAGTTAGGTAGAATGCCCAGTGTGGGTTGGGTGGTCTTTTGACCTGGAACCCCGACAGATTTTTTCTTTCCTCCAGCTTAACTGGAGATTTTCTTTTTCCTCTGTCCATTCTGGCCACCTGACCTTATCATCAGATTCATATATTGTTAAACGAGACCACTAGGGGGTGTGCCAGCCACCCAACCCAACACAGACAGACACCAGAGGAACATGTATAAAAACACAAGTTTTTATTTCTCTTTTCTTCGCCTGTGGGCAACGCCTTTCCCATTCCCACAGGCACAACACAGTCCCAATAAGCACTATTCACACATAATACTTTTTCTTCTTCTTCTTCTTCTCTCCTTCACTCCTCTCCGGCAAGCTTTGTCTCCCTCCTCCTGACTCTGGCTCCCGGACTGGTGGCTGCTGGCTCCTTTTATAGCCCACCCGGAAGTGCTTCAGGTGTTTGATGACTCATTTCTGGCTGCATCCAGGTGTGGAGGAAGAACCGGCCACATGGGCTAAGGAACAACTGCAGTGCCCCCTGGTGGCACCCCTAGATCCCAACAGGGTCGCAGAAAACTCCATTTCCCATGGAGCCCTGCAGGAATCTGAGGCACCACTGCCACCCAGGGGGGCTGCCATCTAGCATCCCAGGGGAGGTACTGTTCAGTCCATGCCTGTTCCCCCAGACTAGATACAGAAGAGGCATCCCGGCCGGGCAAGGGCCCCGGTCATCCACCACAATAGAGATTTAAAAAAGAATTCTGTATTTAAGGAGTATATTAATTATATTTTAGTGTGCATTATTTATCTTTTGTTAATTATTTATCTTTTTTTAATACGAGTTAGTCATTATTATTCTTATCTAGTTTTAACTTCTTTGCTTGTAAGTATCTATTTGAAAACTTATAAAACACTTTGAGCTACATCCTTTGTATAAAAATGTGCTATAGAAATAAATATCATTGTTGGTAGGATTGGATGAACCAGCTTTGCGAATGGAAAGCTACCTCATTTCAAAGCCAGTAAGTTACAGGCTTTACAAGTTACAAGTTTCATATTATGCTTTTCTTTTCATTGAATGAATTTTGTTACAAACCCCAGCATGAGACACTGCAAATAGACAGTATGTGGCTGTAATAAATAGTGAATATAAATAAAAAGAAGAGCTTTGTTATAGTCATTCTTTGTCTTCATGATGATCTGAAGAGAGGTCTGGCACCACCAGTTACGTCTCCCACAGAAACGAGTGGCAAAAACATCTGTGGCTGTTCTGTAACTTGGGGGACAGGGTACTGGCATCCTAGTAATTTATACACATGGTGGGGGGGGGGGGGGGCAACCTTTTCTTCTGTAATCACACCTTAAATGGTGCCAGTGACAACCAAGCTAGTTCTTAACTCTTAAACTATTCTGCTGTTCACTCTAATCTCTTGCCATGAAGAGCAATTTCTAAGCTTTCCTAAAGTAAACAGCATCTGAACCTCCTTTGACAAATGCAGTGGCAATACAAAAAAAATCCTCAACTAGTAAATAAAAACTGAATGACTCAATGTAAATTGCATTTGCAGGAACAAAATAATAAATCACACATCAAACCAACTAAACAACATTAGTCAAATTATTTTGTGCAGGATAATAACCGATTATTACAACTCCCCGAGTGCTGACTAGTGGGACTACTGACTCACTGTTCTCTATGCCAGTAACTTACAGCACATCCAGTCAGAGTTTTTTTTGTGTGGCATATAAAGGAAAGCATTTATAATCTATGAAAATGAGCTACTTTTTCTGGAAATGTTTTAAGATTTTTCTCTATTTTTATCTTAACACTAAGAAACAAATACTTCTCCAGATCTCAAACAAAGGTGGTTCATAGAGAGCAAGCTGAACCTTTCCATGTTGGGAAAACTGTTTTGTTTTCAGCATAACAAAGTACTGCTTCACAGTTATCACTTTGGTGATGTTAACTTTCCAAATGAATGCTCGCTTGTCGGCCTGCATTTCTCTCTTGTTCTAGTTCCTTCATTTTGTATCCTGTATTAAATGTCTTCTGCGAGGTGCCTGACACTCACCAGATGTTGCTGCTCTTCTTTGTCCCTCTTCCTATTATGAAGTTCTTTGTCATACTTTCACTTGAATACTTACACCTGATTATGAATTCAGAAGACTTATATCACATGTCATAGGGGATTATTATCAATAGATAGGCTTGACAGGCTTGTGAGGATTGAGCTTTTATTACAATACTCTTTTCTGCCCACAAGTAAGACATGCAGCAGATGGCTCTGCTTTTCTTTCTGACATCAATCACTTTACTTCCAGAGGTTGTGATGACTTCAAATTTTTTGACTTTCCGGAACGTATTAGGTCATAAGCTTTCGATTAACACCATTATCAAGTTTCTACCCCCAGTAGTTTGCGAGTACCAGCAGGTGGCTGCACTGTATGTGCTTGACGCTCAGTGGATGCCGCAGCTGTTATTCTTCTTACTATCAGGTAATCAGCTACTGCAATTTACTTCAGGGAGAGCAGATGTGGCTGCTTTTCCTTTTCTTTCTACGAGTACTACATCACCTTCTAGATCATTTTGCCATAAGAAACACACAAACCCATCTCACTATGCCAAAGCTGGGGTTACATCAAATTTGTTGAATAACCAGCACATATCAAGTTATAAGCTTTCAGTTCAGACTAAACTCAAGGCTTTAGCCCCAGTAGTTCACAAGTAATCATGTGAAAGACGGACATAATATTCTCAAATTCACTTCATCTAATTCTGAATCACAAAGCAGAAACAGTGACAGGGGACATGGCAAGAAAACTAATGCACCTAGAGGAAAACCCACTAAGACATGGAAAAAAAACAGGCATTGGATTCAGACCCAGGATCCTGGATCTGTGAAACAACAGCACTATGCACTGCATCACTGTGCTGCCCCATTTTTAACTTACATATATAAAAATGTAAAAAACTGAATGTAATTATTTCTTGCACATGTGCTGGCTCAGGGCTATAGCAGGTTGAAGAGTTGGTACAAAGCATGTTCAACTTCATTTCAAATCTGGGAATTAACTTTAATAATTATATCCACCCACTTAATCTAGTTGATGACTGCAAGAGAATGCAGCCGCAGGTATAAGTCGCAATTGTCATACATTTAAATTATCTTGTAACGTGGTTAGTTGTGTGGTGGGTCCAGCAACGCGCTCTCAGCACATGCTGGCAACCTCTTTCTCTTCGTTGCTTTCAACTACATTCTTAGTTGTACAACGAAAGACACTATATTAAGTAAAGACGGATATACAGGCAAGTTTAATTATTTAAAGGCTGCAAACAATACTGCAAAACAAAACAGAATTCATCTTGTTCGAGGAATTTGGTAATATATTAATACAATGCACACCAATACTAAAGATGGCATTGCACCAGCCTAAAGGAGCATGCCGTAATATTTATGCAAGGAAGAAGCTAAATTGTACCACAGTATGCCCCATATCTACCTGAATAATAATAAAAGTTTCATTGTCTTTTTTTGTTTTTGAGCTTTTTTGCTCTAATTTTGTATGACTTTTTGGGGCCTGTAATGAGCAGCTTGAGTCTTACAAAGCCATTTACATTATAGGCATCTTTCAGGGTTCCTTAGCTATAACAAACCCTTTCATTATTCATTCACGAGCATGAGCTATCAATTTTTAATGTTCTGATGGTTGCAACAAAATGCATTTTTCTATTTCAGACTGAACCAGTTCCTGCAGTCACATCTGCAGGATGGCGGCAGGCATCCACTAATACTGTGTATTTCCTGTCCGTAATATGGCTGGTTTGAAAATTCTTTGACATCAATCAATTGACCTTTATTTTATATAGCGCCTTTAAAACATTTAATATCACAAGATGCTTTACATTGCAAACAAGATTACATTACTGACAAAATCAAAAGCATATTATTAAAAATTAGCTTTCTTTCTGATAGAAAAATAAAAACAAAACAACACGGTGATATGCCTAAGAGGCATATGTCATGAATGTACCACTCCCTTGCTCCCCTTTTGGACAACACAAATTTTGTTCTATGTAAAAAAAATAAACAAAAAATTATATATATGTCTATATATATATATTTAAATATATATATATATATATATAAAATTAAAAAAAAACTTTCAGTCAACCTAAAATGCATGTCTGTAGGTGTGGGGGGTAAACTGGAGTACTGGGAGGAAAACCAACACAGGCAGATACAGTGTATAATAGTCTAGATAGATAGATAGATAGATAGATAGATAGATAGATAGATAGATAGATAGATAGATAGATAGATAGATAGATAGATAGATAGATAGATAGATAGATAGATAGATAGATAGATAGATAGATAGATAGATAGATAGATAGATAGATGATCACATTTAAAGGCCTTTTTCCCAGTCAACTATGTGTCAGTTGCCTCCACTTGGCTCTGTCATGAGCGTCCTCAATTTTCATACCTTTCACCTTCATGTCAGCATGCACAACTTCATGCCATGTTTTCTTGGGTCTGCCGTTTGGACGTTTTCCATCTACACTGAATGCCCAAACCATCTGAGTCTACTCCTTTACATAACTTCTGCACATCTTCAACACATATGTTACAAGTATCCTTCTTAGTTCTACATTATTGTAAAGACACACCTGCCATCCATCTCAGCATTGTCATCTCAGTACTCCAAATTGCGCTTATTTCTCCAGCTTTCACAGCCCACATCTCACTCGCATACACTACAGCAGGTCTAACACAGCACTTGTACACAATACTCTTCATGCGCAAGGAAACATCTTTGCATAAAATAATGCCAGAAAAATCACTAAAATTATTCTGTGCACTTCTTACTCTGGTGGCAACTGCATTGGAGCAACCCCCTTCAGCACTCATCTCCAAGACAGCAGAAATTGTCACATGTTTCCAACCTATGACCTCCTGACCGCAAGAAACATGAAAGCTGTATTGTCACTTAACTCACCTAAGCATTTTTTGCATACACATGGCACCTTCGTCTGTCCAAAAGATCATTTGACACCACTACATCGCCTATGTATCAACAACCCACAATTGGTGCATAAAATAGAGTTCACTCCATTACCCCCTCAATACATTCCACAGGGATAGTTGTAACCTACTGAACCAGTACCCTGCCTTTTGGAAACCTAGTCACACATTATGTTGGTCTTAGCTTTATTAATTTTGAGACCTCTTTCTTCAAGGCAGTGCGCCCATTGTGTTAGCGTCTCCTTTAATTTTTCTTTGCTGTTCACACCTAGCACCAAATCATCTGCATAGAGGAGTTCCCATGGTAATCCCTTTCCTCTATCATCTTTCAAGAAATGGGCACCAGAAATATCTTGACGCTTTCTTTTCAGTTGATTTCCTATTTTGAAAATACTGAGTTTCTCATCACTTTGATCTAGGCATTGTTAATGCTCTTTGTAGATTTGAGCCTGAACTTGGGCAACACATCTTTTAGCTTCCGTTCTTGCCTTAACATACTCAGCATGTATTGAGTCTCTTTTGGTATCTTTAGCTTTTTGCTATTCTTTGAACTTAGCCCTCTTTTCTTGTATAGCCTTTTTAGTTTCATTACACCACCACCATCACTCAGTGTCCACAAGGCTTATTCTTTGTTACACTACAGACATCCTTAGCCATGTTCACAAGCATGTTTTCAAAGAAATCCCATCTAAGACTTTGGCCATTCACCTCTTCTGTTGGTTGCACAACCCAGTCTTGTATATTTTTCTGCAAATTTCTGATGTGTTTTAATTTCTGGAAGTTGCCATGATTTAATTTTTGGATTGTGACAGATAGGGGGCGCTATCGATCCCTTGAACCCTCTGATCAGACACCAGACACCAGATAAAAGTCCAAATATAATATTTATTCAGACAATACAGTGCACAAAGCACCCTCCACTCCACTATACTCATAAATCACTACAAATCAATAAACAATCCTCCACTCCCAGACGCATTGCCTCCCTTCCTCCAGACTCAGCTCATCCGTCTGGGATTTCCCAGAGTCCTTTATAGTCCTTGACCCAGAAGTGCTTCTGAACCCTCAGTCCATGTGACTTCCTAGCACTTCCGGGTCAGATTAAAACTCTTCTAGGATTTCCCAGAGTCCTTTATAGTCCTTGACCCGGAAGTGCTTCTGAACCCTCAGTCCATGTGACTTCCTAGCACTTCTGGGTCAGATTAAAACTCTTCTTTTTCATCCCGGATGGGTTCAGTAGTAAAAGGACACGCTGAGGACCATATGGTGAGATGTTTGTTTTTATTTTGGGAAAGGAGCAAACAATCAAGTGCGTCCATATCGCAGTTACCGCTGGTCAGTTTCTAACCAGTTCAAGTTCATTATCATTACTCACTCTCTGGACACTTTCCTGGACTTAACGTGTGTTATTTGTTTCGTGTGCGTCACTATGTTTAGTGTAGGGTCAAGGAAGGGTTTACTCTGTATATTTTATTGCTTCACCGTTTATTGTAATATTCCGCCGTTCACTCGTGGAGTTTTGTATGTTAAGGGAGGGGAAGGTGAGATATTTAGACTGTCTGGCATTTTGTTTCACTTCTTTTTCATCAATATATATATTCACTTTAGTAACTTACCTACTGTTTGCCTTTTTGCCTGTTTGATCGCAGATTGGGGAACTAATTGGAAGAAGTACAGCTTGTCTAAGTCTAGGTCTTGGCGGTCTTGACGGTCTTGGCGGTCTTGGCGGTGTAGTTGCCGGTCCGGACGATTGGGCCGGTCGTTACAATATGACCTTGTGTTTACTAAAATTCCTGTAAAACAAACTTTTCTTTGTGAACTCTGATTTACACTTTGGCTTGACAATGCAAATATTTCTCTTTCTGTTTTTTTAAAGCTAATTAATTATGACAACGTTTTATCTCTCGATCATAATCACAGACTAATTAAACTGCCTTGTTCATTTCACTTTCAGGACATTGTCAGTACAGTATAGTTGCATACTGTAACACAAATGCCTGAAATATTTCAACCCTGAACTGACATTCAGCATATAATAAAGCCATGTATGCCACAGCTATGATTCATGGTAAAATGTCTGAAAAACTGTCCTAATTTTAAATGAAAAACATCTGCTCAAAGAAATCCATTTTATTTGAAGTCTTTTTTATTTCCTTCATTGGATGCCAGCACACAGGTGAGGTACTGATGAGACAATCCATCATAATCTACCTGAGGAAATGATTTAGAAGTGTAAATTACAACTTCTACATTTATTAAAAGATGCCCTACATCTCGGGAGCCTTGTATCCTTCTGTAAATTTTTTAAGAAAGTGAATTAATACTCTGCTCATGAGCGGAAAAATATAGAACAGTCATGTCCTTGGGAAGTAAAGCATGAGTCTCACCACATGTCTTCATGCTAGCATGAAAATAAAAAGCAATGCTGCTTTTTCATTCTGAGATGACCTCGCACATTAAAACAAAATGATTTTAACCATCAGGCTGCTCAGGACGGTGAATTGAAGGCAGGGAAGGATAAACAACAACGTCAAAAGAAGAAGTTTGAATTAAATTTGATGTTTTGGGTTTTATTTAATGGTGATGAAGAAGATATAAGTTGAGCGTTGAAGAGAAGAGAAGAGAAGAGAAGAGAAGAGAAGAGAAGAGAAGAGAAGAGATCTGTTTTCTGATCCCACCTCTGAGGATCTCCTTCTTACCAGTAGATATAAGTTGTCCTGTCAGTCATGCTGCATTATCAACCAGTCAACAGGAATTCTTCATGGGCTTCCTAAAGAAAAAGAAAGATTTGGTTAAAAAATATATGATTCAGTCCAGAAAGGAAAAGTCTTTAGTTTTCACGATTAGATTTTATCATTTTATCATAATAATGTTGAGGGATGCTGATTTCGTCACTCATTTCAATTAGTATGGCAAGCTGTAGGATAGTCCAAGGCACACATCAGTTTCTGCTTCATTACTAGCTTATTGCACCAAGAGTTAACAGTATTCATTTCTTAAATCCAGCTCTAGGATTCTAGCTGCCACCTACACCTAAATATCTATGATGATGAGTAACTGGCTCCATTTTTTTTAACAATAGTTTGCCCATTTGGTGCAGTAGAAAGCATTTCTAAAGCCAATGCTTACCGGCCATGCCAAATTTCAACAGAAAGTGAAAAGTGCTAACAATATTTTGACTACTTCTCAATATTCTGTGCAGGATCTACCAACTAAATTTTCTTAATGCTCATTTTAAATGAAGAACCTCCCAGGCAGATATCTATGTCTAAAATAAAACTGCTCCAAAGAGTTCAATTCAAAATAAAGTTCCATTAGGACGACCTCCTCAGATCAGTTGACTATCCCACTTCCCTACTCCAAGTATCACTAAAAAGAATTTCTGTTATCATGTTAGTAGATTACCCATGGCTTGCATTGAACACAAAAGGTAGCAAAGAAACTCTTCGGTTCTTTGCTAGGTGGAGGATAAGAATAAAAGTCAAACTCAACTACAGAACTGTTACAGGTAACCTCTTAGCTGTCCATGTTGCACCTCATATAGTATGTTTAACCTTTGAGACATCTGTGGCAAGATGCTCGCTGACTGAGGCTGTCTTTACTTTCAAACCTTTGCTTCCATCTGCAATGCCATTAGCAGGGACCTTTACAAAGACATCCTGTTGTTAAACAAGGAATAAAAAATTGTAACCTCCCAGGCCACTAGTAGCAGTCAGACAGAGAGATTGGGCTATACACTTTCACTATCAAACTATTTTTATTTACATCAAAATTAATAACAGCAAGTACAAAGTGTTAAATGACCTGGTTGGGTTAAATCTTCATGCAGTTCCATTAGCAATAGGGAGGTGCGAGACACTGGTGAACAATCCCAGGTGGCTCCAATTCTTAGTTGCAAATGCTTTTTCCATTTAAAATGAAAATGAGGATCTCTCTCCGAAAAACAGACAAAACTTTCTGAACTTGTACGCTTTTTAAAAAACAGCAGCTCCCTCTCCCTTCTTGCCCAACAAACACATAAAAGAGATAACCTGACTCACTTTGCAACATATTTTCATTTCTTCTAGAAGGGTGCACTGGCAGTTTATAGTTAACCAAGGAATTGAAAGTATAAGCAAAAACAAAATGATGAAAAATGTTACAGAACATCATTATCATTCGAGCACCGAAGCAACAAACTCACTTCACATCTAGCTCAATGTTAATTACCTAAGACAGACTCAAAGCTCATAACAACCTGACTATGCAAAACACTCTGAAATCCTATTTCACATTCCAGCTTTCCCAGAATGCACAGCACTCCTATTCAGCTTGACCAAACCCAGGCTAAAGGCCTATCACCCACTATCTGCCAGCTGAAAAGTTTAAAGTATCCCGTATAAATGGTTTCATTCTCTCTTGACAATTTCACTTACTTTTGGTTGCACTTCTTCCCAGCTAGGTGAGCCTTCACCCCATTTTATGTTCTGAACCTAGACTCAAACATAAACTTCACGGTCATTTGCAGGTTTGGATCACTATGGAGGTAATGGAGGATCCATAATGTCTCTGAGCTGTCAAACCATAGGGCCTTCTTACAACAGGACATGTATCATGGCCAGATATATTAACAAAGTGACTAGTAGATGAAAAAGAAGCCAAAGAACATGAAGCAGAAAATGGACAAAACTAGGAAAACAATCAGAACCAAGTACCAATGTCAAGGGACCAAAATGAAAGCAAACGTCAAAGCCAGCAAGTCTCAACCAAAACACCAATCCTACCATTAATGGTATGCTTGAATAAGAAACTAACTACTGCTAAAGATTATACAGATATTATATTCACCAAGAGATAAACTGATACATGATCATCACCAATTTATAACATCTTGTCCTATGATGTCAGTGGCTCTGAGGCTAAGAATCTGTGCTGGTGTCCAGAAGGTTGCCGGTTCAAATCCCTGTCAGTGCCAAAGGAGATCCTACTCTGCTGGGCCCTTGAGCAAGACCCTTAACCTGTAATTGATCCAGGGACGCTGTACAATGGCTGACCCTGCGCTCTGACCCTAAGGGGTATGCGAAAACTAACAAATTCCTAATACAAGAAATTGTATAAGGAGAAATAAAGAACAACAACAAATTATGTGACCAAATTCAAGATACAGTTACATAAATATGATACAATAATAATAAAAATGAACTTTGAAATTATCAAACCAATTGTGAAACTGATATGGAAAGTGAAAATCACACATATAAAAACCTCAAAACAAGCAAGCATTTTGCATACAACTAAATGTTCATTTTGAAACCACTCAATGCTCTGCTCTCCTAAGCACTGAGCTGTTCTCTCCTTTCATCATTGTGGGTTTAGATTAGATTAGATTAAATAACTTTATTAAACCAATGGGGAAATTCAGAATTCTCCCATTTTCTGAGGAGAATACTAGGGTGTTGTACTGTGTTAGCCATTATGAATGTAATGAGAAGTCAAGCAAAATGACACCTTTTATTGGCTTTTTATTGGTCAACTGATCACATCTTGCCTGAAGAAGGGGCCTGAGTTGCCTCGAAAACTTGCATCTTGTAATCTGGGGTGACTACTAAATTTTGGGGACATGTCGATCTACAGTTATTTGCTTAGCCAATGCTTTAATCCAATACGACCTACAAAAGAGGTTAACATTATCAAGTAAACATCAGTCTGGAGGGCTGTTTAGAGACAAGTGTTACAGGACAATGTTACAGTACCAAACTGACCACCATAGGTGAACATCTCAGAACAAAATCCAATCTAGTTATATGTCAAAATCTATCAGTTAGACAGAGATTCACAGAACAAGAGAGTCTGCAAATGCTTCTTAAATCGACATCGTAAAAACTTCAGATTGGAGTATACAAGTTTGCTCATCACTGTACACATCCACACAGTGTAGAGAAGCAATCAAGAAAGCTAATAGGATTGAAATTATATATGACTACTGGCAAAATACCCGCACTTCGCAGCGGAGAAGTAGTGTGTTAAGGAAGTTATGAAAAAGAAAAGGAAACATTTTAAAAATAACGTAACATGATTGTCAATGTAATTGTCGTAGGCTTATTTTAGTATTGAGAGTGAATTAGATGATTGTAAAGAGTTTAATTTATGATTGTAAATTTTGTGCATGAGAAATGCACATTTTTAGGCAGGGAGCCAACCACATGGTAGGTGTGCGGACATCGGTTGTGCGGAAAAAGGAAGGGGGACCGGGGGAGGCCCTTGTGCATCTCTACAGTTAAATAAATCATCTGTTAACGGAAATAAGGAATGAAACCGCCAAAAGAAGAGGTCAGTTCAGAAAGTTCTTTACGGCATAATGGTGAGAACCGCCAAAAAGAAGTCATTATTTTTGAAAGTTTGTTACGGGGCACGGAGCAATATGAAACATACTTAACATTTGTAAGTACAGTGTAAAGGATGAGCATGGGAAATTTGGGCTTCCTACGTATATTGGAAGTCGCAGAAATAGTGAGGAGGGGTTTCCCATCTATATATACAGTTTAGGTGGTACACCTGCTTCCTCCCCTTGGGTGTTGCAATAGGACATGAAACATACCTAACTTTTGCAAGTACGCTGCAAGGAATGAGCATGCGAAATTTCAGCTTCACAGAATTAGTGAGGAGAATTAGTGACGAGTCAGTGAGGGCTTTGCCTTTTATATGTATAGATAGATATGTGTAGTACAAGTCAAGGGGGTTGATGCTTAAATGCAATAATAATAATGCAACAGTGAGGCCTCACCTGGAATACTGGGTACACTTTTGGTCTTGATATTACATAAAAGACAGAGCAGCGCTACAGAAAGCCCAGAGGAGAGTGACTAGGCTGATTCCAGAACTGTGAATTATGAACTATGAGGAGAGACTGAAGGAGATTAAGCTTTTCAGTTCAAACAAACAGAGCTGAAGAGGTGACAAGACTGAAGCATTTAAACTTTGGAAAGGTGGATACTTATGACCTGTGATGGTGTTTAACATGGCTGAAGCCAAGGGAGCAAAAAAACATTGATGATGACAATCTCTTGGATGTCTTACAAGATGAATTTCACGCCTTTTGAATCCTCACCATGGCTTGACTTACAGTATCTCATACCGTGGTGCTGGAACTTACTGTGTAAATGAGAGTTTTTAGAAACAACAAGATCAAAGGGTTAAAACAGCTGGACCAAGCTTGTTGGGACCCCTGTGTCATCACAGGTAAAGTGTCTCCAGAAAACACAAGCAGCCATACCTATTAGTTTAAAACTAGTTAGTTAAAACATAACTTTATTTTGACAATTAATGCACTAATAACTTTTACTGAATTTAAAAATAATTTATTAGAAAGAAACTGCTAGTTCAAATACAGCCAACACATCATTCTGTCAGTCCACTTGTACGGTAAGTTACTCCCAGTCCTCTTGTGTGGTAGAATACTACCGTATGATATTCTCAATTTAAATTGGACTATGAGAAAAGGGAATAGGAAGAAAAAAATCAATTTCTGAATTTTGTAAAATTCTCTTCCAATTGTACAAGAACACAGCAGAGAAGAATAACAGCCAAAAATGATAAATCAGATTGAATTTGCAATCATATTACAGAGCTCAGTGGATCCCTGATATTAAAAAATAAGATAAAGAAAAACATATTTAGACCATAAAAACAAAATATGAATAGAACATCTACTTATTATAGCTTTATTATTTAAACTGACTGCTACAAAATCCTAAAAAATCAGGGAGCGGATGTTGTGTGGTCAGTGGGAAAAGTGGGGACAGAAATGCCGTTTCCCTTGTTCTACCCCAGCTACCAAGAAATCAGAGAAAAACACCACAGCAAACATGCAAAATGGATTAATATTAGTAGGCTTGGCATTAGCATGAGCAGACTTCTCTAATACAGGCCAATTAGGAGTGTAGGCCGCAGCCTGAACAGTAGCTGGCAGCACCTTATAAACTTTATTAGAAGAATATTGTAACCCACATTTTTGCATTTATCAGCTTGTGTGTTTATGTTAATTTATGATCACTTTATTGCAAGTAAATGTAAGGTATAACACTTGGGAATTCAAAATGTTAGATTGGAATACACAATTGGAGGTCTGAATCTTGAAAGTAGGCCTTATGAGAAGGACCTCAGAGTCAGAGTGGACTCTTCAATATTTACACCCACACAATGTACAAAGTGATCAAGAAAGCTAAAATGCTCTTAGGATATATAGTATGAGGTATGGAGTGCAAGTGAAGGGAGATTATGTTTAAACTACATAGCACATTAGTGTCACCTCACCTGGAGTACTGTGGGCAGTTTTGAGCTCCATACTGCAAAAAAGACACGGCAGTGCTGGAGAAAGTTCAGGGAAGAGCAACTACGCTAATTTCTGGACTATGAGATATGAGCTATGAGGATTGATTGAAGGAGACAAACGTTTTCAGCTAAAGCAAACAGAGATTAGGAGGGGACGTGATTGAGGTGTTTAAAGTTATGAAAGGCGCAAACATTAGACCCCAGTTGTTAATTCTTCAACTAGAACATAGGGGCATGGTTGAAAACTTAAGGGCAGATTTCGCATACATGTTGGAATGTTTTTCATAGACTCATGGAATAAATTAGCAAGTAGAGAGTAGAACTTTAGAGACCTTCAAATTTCAACTTGATGTTACTTTGGACAATCTAGGTGAACAGAATGGACAAGCATGTTGGGCTAAATGGCCTGTTCTCATCAAAACTGTCCCAATTAGAGTCTAGCATGGTCTAACACGGAGGTTCTCAACTTCAGTTTGTGTGGCCCCATGTGGCTGCAGGTTTTTTTCCAATCAGTTTGACAGAAAGCGAGTCGTTTTTACCTTTTATTGATCTCAGTGTTATGTATTTTCTTATTTTGCATTCAGAGAAGTGCATTAGTGTTAAATTTACATTTAAGATAACTCCGTCATTTTCTTTTCAATTCACCTTTCCTGTGGTGTTTTTTCTTCACTTAAATTTTTAGATGCTTTCCCACTATAGGATTTTTATTCAGGAACCAAAGACTTTTTAGAAACTCAGGAATGTTTGAAGCATTCCAGCCACATGAACTCAAGTCATTTGTAGTTCCTGGTACTTTTTTTTTTAGGTCCTACTCCAAGGTATATACTTTTCGTTCAACCAGGAACTATGGAACTATAATGGGTGGTGCTTGGGTGATGAATTATGTTTAATGGTTGACCACAAGCACTGGAGCCATCTTACAGATCTATTAGTAGTTTGGACTTTGGAGAGTTATTGGTGAAGATGGAGCACTGCACTTCGTAAAGCATCAGTGTTCACAGCCACCTCCCTGGTGCACCGTGACATGCACTGCAATGAAACAATACGGGGAGGCTCACCTGTGAAGTCGTTATCGCTTTGAAGTAAAGAAAATGGTTAGGATGAGACCCTGCAGCCTCAAAGGCCTCCAGGACTAAAGTTGAGATGGAGACTAGTCTAGCATGTTCTTCTTCAGGTGTTCCAGTTTTCCTACCACACCTTGAAGATAAGCAGGTTAAGATAACTGCCATCAATAAACTGTCACATAACAGGGTGTGTGCATTTAGTGTGACTGGCGTCATAAATATCCTGCAAACCCAAAAAGTTCTTGCCATGCCAAAAAAGAACCAGAAAATACGACGTCAGAATGGCAAGTGGCATTTATCTTTTTGGAGTCTCACCCTAGGACATTTAATTCCGCAAAAGCAATGCCAACTCTTTTCAGATGGCACTTTAATATACACAGAGCATGGTCCTTAGAATCTTAAAGCAGATAAATTTAATTGAGACCCTGGCTCACAGATTCTTCGCGTCTGCCAATTTAATAGCTGCAGCTCAGGAGTACCTTCTGATATTAGAAGTCGCAATATTAATAAAGCAGCAGCAACAGCAGTCCTTGAATCTTTGAGCTTGGGAATTTAATACAAAGAGCTCTGGACCAAGATCTTTTAAAAGGCATCCTCGAGAAGCTGCATGGCAACCTTTCAGAGAAGAAAGAAAAAAAAATCCGTTCATATCCTGGAACCTAAGTATATGGAAGGATTTTGCTAAGCTAAAAGCCCTTTTTAAATATTGCAGCTTTAATGCACTTGTACCTGCCTTTCTGTTTTCAATTATCAGAGAGTCAAAGTTACATAAACAGCATCCTTAGAGGCAATTTTATATAAGACCGTACAACAGGCAACTTGTTTAAAAATCATCAAGCGTATACAACCTTTACTTATTTATTATAGCATATGGCAAGCAAGGTGCCATTATGTGAAAGCAACTTAAACGATAAAGATTATAAAAGATGATGAATTGTGAAAAGTGTTTCATAAGGCTACGTACAAATTCAAGATAAAAAAAAGCCCTATGTGTAATAATTACAGACCAATTCTATAATGCGACAACATGGATGCTCTCCAAATTGAATACATTTCATCCGATCATCACAAAGCCCGGCTCGGCGCTAGTGTCGTGTAAACGAAAGCCCCGGCAGGAGCGCAATCTGAGTAGAGCTTTAGCACCATCTGCTGGACACTTGGTGCGCACGTAGAAACGCTTCAGATTGAAACCGGCACGGAGAAGGAATGAGGGTGGCTACAAAAATATTTGACGATCACCATTTATTCATTCATTTTTCGAAAATATTAATTCTAATGGACGATCTTGGAAACTTTGATACTTGTAACTCACGGCTAGGTAAACAGCGAGGTCTACTGCCTAAGGCTCTGCATCGTTTTCTGTTACAGTTTTTCTCAGTTGCTTTGGCACATTTCCGGAATTCTCACAACTGTATATGCATTTCTCAAAACAGTTTATATGCTGCAGTAAAACATTTTGGTTTATTTCTAGGCGTTGTGCAAGCAGCAGCCTTTTTACAGAAGCTACACTATACGCATGGTTTTTCTTTTTTTCTGAACTTATTTACTAGCTACTTGTCTTACTTAAAATTAGAATTGATCTAGCTGGTCACTGATAGTATTTATCTATATTAAGACAAAATTTTCCCCTGGGGACAAATAAAGTGAAGGAGAAGATTAAAACAAAACTTGAGTGCCATTATGAACAAAGCTTCACATCCTTTCTCTAACAGATTATCACTGAGGACTGAGGGCTTTTCAGCAGAAGTGTGACAAGAAACGGTACGGGGCTCCTTAATACCAACAGCAATATGTCCGCATAATGCCTAACTGGGACTGGGACAGCCAAGTCAGAACTTTTCTTTCTTTTAAATTTTCTTGCTTTATTGTCATTCTAGTGTGTGTTCAGACCAAAGTGCGTGTGTGTATATTTATTTACTTGCTTATCTACCTATTTATGTATGTATTTATTTAAAAAGCTTCTGTAAAAAGACAAATTTCCTCATGGGAATAAATCTATCTATATAACTAACTATCTATCCAAAAGAAAAAAAGTACTTCACTTGAAACGTTTAACTCAATCACCAAAATGTAATAATTGTATCAGCAGATGAAAAGCCACTAGCCCTGCCAGTTAAAATGTGTAGACATATTGTACTGTTGAAGTATTTTGGATAATTAAAGTATTATCAGTGATTTCTCACTTTCTAGTAATACAGAAACTATCCATTCTCTGTCACTAACTGAAAGTTATTGTGTACAAAACCAAAATCTACAGGTGTGAGTGTTACTTACACCAAAGTACTGTAAACACTACAAGGTTCCATTGCTGTATGCTGTAAGAAAATGTTTTGGAATGACATATCATTTACATAAAGGGCTATGATTTTGTTTTATTTTACAGGATGTGTCTTGCAATAATGCAGTGCAATATACAGGAAACAAAAACTGGGGGAAAACAAAAAACTTACACAGCACTGTATACTATATTACTGAACATACCAAGAAGCCAATAAGAAATGATTAACTGTTACTGTAACCAAATGTACTCTATAGTACACGACACAAACTAAGCATGCTGTACTGTGGACTCATTCCACGTTATTGGTTATCCTGCTGTTCCAGACTGTCCAGCCACAAATTTTCATGAACCTCCCACTGGATATTCTCCCTTGCGATACATTGTGGAAAAAATGTAACCATCCACTACAAGCCTCTGCTATGCTGTCCTTGAAGGCAGCATCCATTGCAGCAAGCAAAGAAACTTGAACGTGAAGATGATGACTGAATGCTTTCCATCTCCGCACAGAAAAGAACTCTTCTATTGGATTTGGGAATGGGGAGTATGTGAGAGAGTAATGCATCCTTTGGTGGACATCCATCCATATTACCAGTGGAAGCTGACATTACTCCACACAGCAAAATAATGTGGTAAGTCATCTCTTACCAAAGCCCTCTCATCCTCAGGAATAAGATCACTGAAAAGAGATGCTGGGTGTTGTCTGGTCAAATGATAGGAATATGCGTAGCCACTCCGTTGTCAGGTACTGAGGAACACATAATTATATCCCCTCCACACTTCCCTGGGAGAGCCACTGTAGCTCTCTGGTCTATGATATGTTGGTCAAGCTTCCCTGCACCTGGACAGACTGAATCCAGACTCATCCATGAACACAACAAAGTGAAGGTCTATATTTGCCTTGCATTCTTACTACCAATCCTATTTCATGAACAACCACTATTTAATATCCATCTGAGCAGGCCCCACCATACATAGAGTCGGCATTATTTCTAATTCAACTGTGTGTTTGTGTGACAACTCCAGTGTGTATCACATTTACAAGCATTTCATGGTTATTCTAATATGTCAGACACTCCCCTTCAGAAGTGGGATTCAAGATTCACCTGACATTCAATTTATTCATTTCTAGTAAACGGCCATTACAACAATACCATATTGACGCAATTTGTGAAATGTATGCTTCACATATTTTGAGAAATGAATTGAACCTTTTTGCATGTACTGATTTACTTACAGTTTTTCTCAATTGTTAACACACTGTTAGTGAATGAATTGATGGAATAAGCTATTTCTCATGCTAACATCTCAGAACCATATATTTTATCTCCACAATTAACATTTCTGCTGTGTTCACACAGTTTGCATTTCTGGTGCATGCTTTACAAAATAATCTACACACACATCTCAGATATCAGATACGTTCCTTTCTGCAGAGACTCCTCAGTCAGCAAGTAGAACACAAGGAGCTAATGAATGAAAACACGCATAACCTGTGCAAACACAATCGACCAAAATGATTAACTCCATTCCCTATATATTCTAAAGGTGAAAATTCATGAAACAAGAAAGAGCACACAGGAAAAGGAAGAGGAAGAGGCAGAGTAAGAAGGTCTGCATCTAATGAGATAAGAGCGATATTGGTTGACAGTGTAATCAACCATGACTTGAGCATGCGAGAAGCTGGGCAGTGACTCCAGCCCAATCTGAGCCACTGTACTATTGCTGGCTTCATTAGGACATTTTGTAATGTGGCCCCCTAATCATCCCCTGTCTTTTAAGTGTCTTCCTCTCTCTCACTCCTTCATCACCTAATAGCTAATGTGTGGTGAGTGTACTGGTGCAATAATGGCTGCCATTACAACAATCAGGTGGGTGCTGCATATTGTTGGCTGTTGAAGAGGTTCCTGTCTGCCTATGTAAAGTGGTTTGAGTAGCAAGAAAAACTTGTAAATGTTACTATTATGATAGGTTTTCACAATTATGGCTTGTCCATAGTAAAAAAAAATTCATTTTACAGAATTCATAGAAGACCGCCAAATGGTGGTAGAACAAGGCTCTGTACTTTAGCACAAGAAGATGAAATCCTATATACAGTCGTGGCCAAAATTTTGGGTCCAGGGCCAGGAAACTCCCCAGACCTTAATCACGTTGAGAACGTGTGGTCAATCCTCAAAAGGTAGGTGGACAAACAAAAACCCAGTAATTCTGGTGAACTCCGAGCATTGATTAAACAAGAATAGGCTGCCATCAGTCAGGATTTGGCCCAGAAATTGATTGACAGCATGCCAGGGCGAATTAGGGTTGCATAAACTTAATGATAGTGTCAATAAAAGCCTTTGAAACTTACAAAATGTGTGTAATTATACTTCAGTATACCTTAGAAACATCTGACAAAAAGATCTAAAAACACTGTAGCAGCAAACTTTGTGAAAAGTAATATTTGTGTCATTCTCAAAACTTTCGGCCACGACTGTATGGTACTGGTAAATAATGCCATCAGACTCAGGGAAATTCAAACACACATAATAGAGGACAGTGACATACAGGGGGTCCTGTCGAAACACACCTTAGCCTAAGTCACTTACCTATCCTAACAAATTTGCAAAATCATAATCTGGAACATAAAAACACAACTAAGCCACAGAAAAAGGAAAAGGACATAAATATACTGTACTGTACACTGTACTGTAGTAACAGAAAAAATGAGTGTAAAAAAGAAATCCTTCCCTTTATTCCTTCTCACATCTCAATTTTTTTAAGTTTTTATGGGAGTTAGCGTTGTAAACTCGAAACGTCGTATGTCAAGACGTTGTAACCCGAGGACCCCCTGTATTCGTAAAATATACAGAGTGTTTATGTGTCCACTATTGATAGTATTCTAAAAAAGAAAAAAACGTGAGAATGGAACAAGTGCCATTTGAGAGGAGCACTGATTGTGTGAAGGATTTGTGGCATGATTATGTATAAGTGAGTTTTACATCTGATGTGTATACTCAGCTTGTTTTATACATTTTTTATACATCCACAGTGACATGTTTGTGTCTCCTTCCAAAGAATCCTGGAACTTGATGCCAATGCTGAACCAGTAGAATACATTGATGTTGATGAGGCTGAATTCAATCTGATGAAAAGGCATTGCAGAGGAAGAAACATCAGTGAGAAAAGAGCCACAGTTGATGTCCCTGGCGAAAGAGGGGGAAACATAACAATGTCTCTTGCAATCAGCATACAAGGAGTGGTCCCAAGGCATGTTACACTTTGCCCATATAACACCACACTCCTTTTAGATTTATTATTATTTTGTTATTCCCATGTCCACAAAGACGACATAGGCCAGAAGACCAGACTTTTTATTTTGTCATATGGGATAATGCCACCATTCAGCAATCATTCTATGCACACATAGAAATGATATTTTCTCCACCATATTCTCCATTTCTCAACCACACTGAAGAATTATTTTTCAAGTTGCAGATGGAAGGTATGTGACCGAAACCCATATGAAAGAGCTTTTGTTCTTGAAGCCATGCCTGTGATGATCCAATCCTGAGGCTTGTCAAGGATGGATCCGCCACTCCAAGCGTTATTAGCCCCACTGCTTGGTCAGGGGCAACATCCTGTGTGATGTAGATGAAGACATGTGGCCAAACCCCAATGATCACTGGGATAACACTTGAGTTCAGGTCCATTTTTTCTGCAGGTTTTTTGTTTTAGAAGAATATCTATGTAAAGCTTTTTAATATTTACATGGTGTGAGAAAATGTATTTTTCTTCTAGTAAAAGAGTCATTTATGTTGACCCTGTGCAAAATAAAACTAATCTGTACATAATGTAAATTACAAGCCTTTTCTTTTTCTTGTGGTTCTCATTATTTTCTGCAAAAAATTTCTATTGGATGAAAATATTTTCTTTTTTTGGTGCAGTGTGTATTTACTGCTCGTTGTGGTTTACATATTTTGCTGCGTGAGTGGTTGATTTTGTCTGAAAATTTTGCTTTTGTCTGGTGTGTGTCGAGGGTTTTTCTTTGTTTATTAAAGTTTTGGGACTATGTTTTTTGTTTTTCAGCTTTGTGCATATAGTTTTTGTGGACTGCATGGTGGTTGTAGAAAAGGTGCATTAGTATTTGGAAAAAACTGTAATAAACAGACCCCTAAATGTATTTCAGAGTAAGACTATTCAAATGAGAAGGAATATAATCCACTTTCATTAACATTAACATAACTGTGCCAGTTCACACAAAATTGTACTTCATTTTTTGGATAACTGTACTAAAGCATTTACAATTTTTGAAAAGCTACTGTGAGGAAATGACCTAATGGAGTGAAGGTTTTCACAACTAGTTTTAAGAATCTTAAATGTTATTTGAGAATTGATCCAAAGCTACTGAGAAAAACTGTAAGGTAAGTGGTTCAGTTTCGACCTCTGACTCACTGAGTGACAATGAGCAATCTCCTATACTCTGCGTCGATTGTATAAAATGCATGGAAATAACTATAATATGCCTGGCCTGGTTAGCTAACATGGATGAAAGTTTTTGCTAAATACACAATAACACAGTAAATAAATGCTGAGTTAGGGGATCCCTTTCTACTTTTGCTGCCAGTACTTGCTCAAGTGTTCAGTGATCTTAAAATGTATTAAAGAAAGAGATGGATGCATGTTTCATTTAATTAATATATTAGAGTGACCAATAATATTACTCCACCTGGTTTTGTTAAACATAAAGATGCAGAATGCCAGTACCAGATGGAATAGCAGAAGTTCCATTGTGAGTTTTTCTGTTATTGGCACACAGTAGTATGGTAACCCAGGTAGCATGTATAAGGAATAGACAAGAGTCGGTGCCAAGATTATCGTGAATAAAAGTGACCGGGAGATTAGAAGAACTAAACAGGGGAAGAAACAACCTCAGTGACAGAAAATGGTCAAAACCAGTAAAGATAACAAGAACAGGAAAGTAAAAATCAAAGTCAAAAACCTGAGTAGAATTCAGCAAAGATTCTTAACCAAGAAAATAAAACCCATAACCAAAGAAAACTCAAGCACACATAGCAAAGTTCTTGGATTTGAATTGTGGCTCGGCTACTGTTTTTGAGTCTCTAGTTTCTTGTCAAATCCTAAAAAGGTGTTTGGTTATCTGGTGACTTTAAATTGACTTGGGATGCATGTAAATATGTGTAAGAATTGCTTTGCAATCTGCAATCTTTCCTGAAGAAGGGGCCTGAGTTGCCTCAAAAGCTTGCATATTGTAATCTTTATAGTTAGCCAATAAAAGGTGTCATTTTGCTTGACTTCTCATTGAATCTACAAAAAGTACTTCTATAGTTGATTATGCCTTGTATCTGATGTTCCTGGATATTCCCCAAATTCCCACAGTCCTTACCTGGATTAAGTGGGTTTGAAAATGGGTGAAGGCAAAATATACTGTATATCTGTGTCTTTTTTATTTTTGATATTTTTTGACAGTTATTAATGTTAAGAATAGATGTGATCTGGCATCTGGCTTGTCACTATGAATTTGTAAATGGATTTTTAAATTGGCGTTGCAAGCCCAAGCATCAGGTAATCTCACCTGCCTTTTGGACAAGCTGTGAACATGAGAGATTTCACAGGGTTAGTGTAGAGTTCTGAAGGCTACCTAATATCTGAGAATGTAAGAAACTCTGAAAAAATTATATTTGAAATATTCCTTACCACCACCTAAGGAACTCTGTCATGACTTATCAGAGGAGCAGCTTGTTTGAGGATAGAAAGGGCGAATATCTAGAGAGAAGATAAAAGTAAGGTGAATGGGTTTCAGATCTGGCTTGCCTCCATGTAATGAAGAATGTTGAATTGCCTTTAAAAAAGTTTACATCTCATGATGAGTTCAGCTATAGCAGCTTTTGGATACTGTGGTGAATTGGCTTAAACTTCTTATTGATTGAGACAATCTGTTTGGAGTGGGACTGGACATCTGTGTGAATGAGCAATGCTAAAAAAAGTAAGCACATTTAAATTTCAATTAAACTGTGTAATCCAGATAGTGACATACTAACTAAATTCATCTACCGTACTAAGTAGTTAGACATAAGGTACATCATCTTTGTTACTGTTTATTAAATTGGCAATAGATATGATTGTTATTAACAGTCTAATGATGAATCATTCTGAGTGTAGAATGCTGCTGAATTCAATCAGTGGAATTTTGGAAGGAATAAACTTCTATCAGCACGTTCTATGTGTGGACACAACAAGCTGGACCTGCTCTTTCCAAAGGTACACCTGTGGTACAACTGCTTAGATCTGACAACCTATGACACTCACCTATAAGGCTGTTATCAGATGGCAGCAGCTCTTTTATTATCCAATTCAGAAGTCCTTATGTTTGTTTGGAGGGTTGCAGTTTGTTATAATATTTGTATTTTTCTTCAGCATCTGTAAAGTTTTAGAAAAATAAAGCATTATCTATCTACACTATACAGTCATACGAAAAAGTTTGGGATCCCCTCTTATTTCTTAGGATTTTTATTTATCATTGGCTGAGCTTTCAAAGTAGCAACTTCCTTTTAATATATGACATGCCTTATGGAAACAGTAGTATTTCAGCAGTGACATTAAGTTTATTGGATTAACAGAAAATATGCAATATGCATCATAACAAAATTAGACAGGTGCATAAATGTGGGCACCCCAACAGAGATATTCCATCAATACTTAGTTGAGCCTCCTCTTACAAATATAACAGCCTCTAGACGCCTCCTATAACCTTTGATGAGTGTCTGGATTCTGGATGGAGGTATTTTTGACCATTCTTCCATACAAAATCTTTCCAGTTCAGTTCAATTTGATGGCTGCCGAGCATGGACAGCCTGCTTCAAATCATCCCATAGATTTTCGATGATATTCTAGTCAGGGGACTGTGACGGCCATTCCAGAACATTGTACTTCTCCCTCTGCATGAATGCCTTTGTAGATTTTGAACTGTGTTTTGGGTCATTGTCTTGTTGGAATAGCCAACCCCTGCGTAACTTCAACTTTGTGACTGATGCTTGAACATTATCCTGAAGAATTTGTTGATATTGGGTTGAATTCATCTGACCCTCGACTTTAACAAGGGCCCCAGTCCCTGAACTAGCCACAAAGCCCCACAGCATGATGGAACCTCCACCAAATTTGGCAGTAGGTAGCAGATGTTTTTCTTGGAATGTGGTGTTCTTCTTCTGCCATGCAAAGTGCTTTTTGTTATGACCAAATAACTCAATTTTTGTCTCATCAGTCCAAAGCACTTTGTTCCAAAATTAATCTGGCTTGTCTAAATGAGCATTTGCATACAACAAGTGACTCTGTTTGTGGCGTGAGTGCAGAAAGGGCTTCTTTCTCATCACCCCGCCATACAGATGTTCTTTGTGCAAATTGCGCTGAATTGTAGAACGATGTACAGATACACCATCTGCAGCAAGACGTTCTTGCAGATCTTTGAAGGTGATCTGTGGGTTGTCTGTAACCATTCGCACAATCCTGAGCATATGTCGCTCCTGTATTTTTCTTGGCCTGCCAGACCTGCTGGGTTTAACAGCAACTGTGCCTGTGGCCTTCCATTTCTTGATTACATTCCTTATAGTTGAAACTGACAGTTTAAACCTCTGAGATAGCTTTTTGTAGCCTTCCCCTAAACCATGATGCTAAACAATCTTTGTTTTCAGATCTTTTGAGAGGTGCTTTGAGGATCCCATGCTGTCACTCTTCAGAGGAGAGTCAAAGGGAAGCACAACTTGCAACTGACCACCTTAAATACCTTTTCTCATGAGTGTACACACCTGTCTGTGAAGCTCAAAGCTTAGCGAGCTAATACAACCAATTTGGTGTTGCCAGTAATCAGCATTGAGCAGTTACATGCATTCAAATCAGCAAAATTACAAGGGCACCAACATTTTTGCACAGCACAGCACATTTGATTTAATTTCATACGACTAAATACTGCGTCACTAAAAATCTTTGTTCAGAAAACACCCCAGTACTCAGATGTTCCTAGGAAATGAAAGAAATACCACTGTTATCTTTTTTTGTTGAAAGTAAATTATTATGCAGGCTGAGAGGGGTTCCCAAACTTTTTCATATGACTGTATGTGCTTGTGGGGAGAGAGCATAAATACAATCATTGACAGATTTAAATATGGCACTCAGAGAGGTAAGGTTATGTTTTTCCCTATTAAACACAAAGGTCTTCTTAGGCCACTGGTTATGATTGGTCCAGCCATAGTTATATCCCTAACAACCTTTACAAATTACAGCTTGTGTTCAGATAGGCAGTTTAATGACCAGGATGGGAGCAAAGACAGGCCCATCAGAGACAGAAACAGAAAAACAGAAAACAAAAAGCAAGTGTTTCTAGGTAAAATGGCAAGCCATATTGGGATCTAGACCAATACTGGTGAATGGATCTGTACAACCCTAAAAATTTCAATTAGGCAGATTCAGTAAATGGATGGGAAACAACTAGTGAATGATGTTGCTCATAACCAGTAAAACTGAGTTTTGGTTTTTTTATCCAATGTTTCTTTTCATTTTGTCCCGACTTTTCAGCCTGTCACATTACATGCACACTTTTCTTAACTCTTCCTTGCTTCATCTCCCCCATCCCAGGGCAAATGACTCATTCAGAGTATCTGCCTTTGTTTCTCAGACTTCTGATCTGTTAGAGTACACCTAAAGTTCAAAGCGCACACATGTCTGAAAGTAAAAAAATGTATAATTTACAAAGTTTCTGACAGGCCTGAAAGTCCCTAAAATATGTAGTCATCATCAACAATGGGCAGTTTTTATTGCAATGGTATCTCATGCAACTACATGTAATAGTATACAGATATACAGTATATGCTTTTATTGGCAATTATAATATCACACAGTATACTTCATTCTTCTTCACTAATCTTGATCATTGTATTACTTGTCTGAATCACTTACAGTAGGTACAGTAGATGAATGGTAATAAAAAGTCCTGCATAATCAAGCAGCATGATGTAGTCACCAGTCTTTTCACTGCAGGAGCTTGGCCTGTAAATGTAGTAAATGATTACAGTTGTTGTTGTCGCAATAGCACAACAGTTAGTTTGACTTAGAATTCATTTCCAACCTGCTCCCTGTGTGCTTTCTTCCTGGGTTCTGCACTTTCTCTTTGTTCTAGTCTAAATGTAAATGTAGGTTTGTGTGTCATATGATGAACTGGCGTTCCATCTATTGTTGATTCTGGGTAGGTTCTGGCTCAGTGCACACCATTAGTGAATCGACGGGTTACAGAGCTTTTGAAATATCTTACTAATTCTTATAACAGAACCTTGCAGGTTATACTAACAACAGGCAATTGCATTTACAAACTTTTGCCAAGAAGCTTCCATCTCTGATACATCAACATTTTCAATAAAGTAGAAAAATTATATTGTGGATGCACTGATTCACAATTGTCAATTAGTAAATGGAAAACTATTTAACTCATTCAAAGCTAGGATTACTTTGATCTTCTCCAGCATCATTGACTTGGGTCATGAAGCTCCCTGAAGACATCTCACACAATCCTGAATTATTAAGGCCCAGCCTTTTCCGCTATTGAAGTTTTCAGATAAAATACATCCACAAAAAAGTAAAGAAAACGTACACACACAGAACTCAGTGCACCGATATGAAACATTAAAAGAATAGTTTTTTGAGGTGGCTAGTTGGTTTGCCTTCTTCAACACTGCCTCGCTCATGTCAAGCTCATGTTCTTTTTTTCTTCTGATTTGAAGGTTAATGGCAGTGAATAGCCATTTAAAGACCCATTTAGTGTCACTGCTGGCCTTTTTTATTATTATTTTCATGCTTCTTTTAATTTCACCTGTTTGTTGTCTTAAAGATAGGGTGAGAAGTTCAGTCATCCGGGAGGAGCTCAGAGTAGAGCCACTGCTCCTCCGCATCGAGAGGAGTCAGATGAGATGGTTCGGGCATCTGATCAGGATGCCTCCTGGACGCCTCCCTGATGAGGTGTTCCGGGCACGTCAAACCGGGAGGAGGCCCCGGGGAAGACCCAGGACACGCTGGAGGGACTATGTCTCCCGGCTGGCCTGGGAACGCCCGGAAGAGTTAGTAGAAGTGGCCAGGGAGAGGGAAGTCTGGGCATCTCTGCTCAAGCTGCTGCCCCCGCGACCCGATCTCGGATAAGAGGAAGAGGATGGATGGATGGATGTTTGTTGTCTGGTACAAATCTTGTAATCGATATTTAGCCCACTTCCTATTGTCCAAATGACTTCAAATTTTGCACACTTACTCACTTCCGATGACAATATATGAATCAATAATAAGTTTCACTAATTGATCATTAAGAAATTCAATTTTCATATGGGGAATAGTTAAAGATTTCACCAATAGATGGCACTAGTAATGGATAAAAATATTAAAGGAAGTGTTAAAATATTGATTACAAAATTATACTAGAACAAACCCAAGACTAAAAAGTTGAAAAGAATATATATATATATATATATAAAATACTTTTTAAAAAACACACTTATATTAAGCTAAAAAGTGTACTAAAAAGTAAAAAATAAGTCTCTCATACATCACTCATAAAATAAAAGCACTTCTTAAAATCTTAGCAAAAGCGGCCACCTTTTATTTTAACTTAATATAAGTGTGGTTTTTAAAAAGTATTTTTTTGCATATACTGTATATTTTGTAGGGTCAGAATGAGTCCCAAATAGGACTCAGACCTGGAGACTACACTAAGTTCTGCTCCTTTCCCCTACTTTCCAAATCAGTTGTGTCAGTAGTAACTATAACTAAGGATAGAAAACATCCAGTTATTACTTGGGAGAACGTTACCCAATAAAATTGATTTTCAGGGCTTTGGAAAGCTTGCAGAGTGCGAGTACAACTGATCATTTTGACTGCTCCATCCAAATGATGTCAGTGTTTAACACTGTCATGTTCGACTGTGCCTTATATCTTTGATAATTTTAAAAAGGAAAGTTCTAATCACTTCTGTTTGATTAAAGCTTACCAGTGTAAAGGAGCTCTGATTTATTGTTCTGATGTTGCCATCAAAAAAAAAATACCAGTAAGTCAGATAATAAGAGGTGTGTCGCCACAGTAAGATAATTAGCCATCTAGGACCATGAGGAAGCTATCACACAGCTTCAGGGTGCTCCCCTTTATAGGACTGCATGCTCTGGCATACGCCATAGGCATGTTACCCTGTAACAGCTGCCACAAAATGCTGTTTTGTGAAACAGCTGTTAGGGGCAGCACCATGTACAGAGTTACAATGAAACATCTTTATTCTATATGACTTCACAAGTTTTTGCTCTCATAAGGTGCTGAAATAAGAAAAACGTTAAGTAATAATTTGTGACCCATGCAAAGTAACATTAATGTTATTATGCCATTAAGACATAACGTTCTGAAAACTGCTGAATCTAATTCATGGCAGCCCACCCAGGCAGCGCTGAGCACAAGACAGGAAGCAGCCAGTCCATCGCAGACAATATTCTTATTCTCAATATGCATGTCTATAAAGTATTTGGGTGACTTTTGACATGTAGCCTTTACCATACAAGTGGTGATGCTAGTAAAATTGTAAAGTTAAACATAGAATAAGCACATAAGTCACTCCACTCACTCTGTGCCTGAACTCTTGTGTTCCCCTGTTGTATTTTAGATCCACTATATTCATTTTATATATAAGCCAACTCGACTATCATTAACATGCTGATGCTGTTTATCAGTTGTCATTTCCCTGTGTTAGTTTTACATATTAAGCCTGGTCATTTTATTTCCTTTGAGTGGTGTCTTTGATTTGTGATGATGTGCTCTGTGCAAGACGCTATATAAAAATGAAGATGGATTGATTGCAACTGTTTGCATCTACGCAGACGATACAAAAACTGTTGTCGCTGATTTTCCATGAGTCGCCACCTGAACAAACCACTTTATATAACTGACTGTGCTTCCTCCTCTCCTAAATTAGTGTCTCTGCATCGTGCACCAGCCTTGTCTTCTTCACTTCATGCCTGATTTTCTTTTCTTAGTCCCTCTCATGCCAGCCTGAATTTCTAGTGCATTTGGGAAAATACAGGTTGAAATCCCAATGCGCTAGCCATGCCGCATCTGGTTTATGTTTTAAGTAAAATAATGAATGTTCCTGAGCTGAAGGAACAGCACATGTGTAAATGAGAGCTGTGGGGCAGAGAATCAAAAAACAAAAATCAATATGCAATGGAGGAGATATAAAAGAGGTGCAAAGACAGCCGGAATGAACGCCATAGAGTAGACATTGGGTTTATTGTTGAGTGATTGCATAATCGATGCATTCTTAGGGGATCGCTCACATGTTCTATTATGTCTTTTATAAAGTGCTGGTAAAAACAGTTTCAGCTGAAAGCTGCAGCATTGCTTTACAAGATGCATCTGTGATGTTGAACAAAATGAATAGTAAACCAAATGTCATAACAAGCAGAAAAATTAAATCCTCAAGTTTATTTTTTAACAAAAAATGTGTCTTTGTGTTTTTGCACTGGCATTCATTTTTTTTCCTGCCCCCCAAAGAATAGAATTTCTGAAAATGACACTCCTCACAAGCACAAAAGTCCTTCGGAAATGGAATCATGTAGAAATAGACACATCTACCAGATCATAAACAGAGTAAGTAAGTAAGTAAGGTAGACTTGAAGTTAGTTCCTTCTACACTGCCTGTCCCTTTTTGCAGTGTGCCACCCTTAATGCTAGCATGACCACATGATCATAGAAACTTTCAAAACATTTAAGAACTTTAACTGATTAAATCTATTATTGTAATGGCAAAAACTGCACACACACATAGAAACACTGGAACAGAAACAGTACAACAAAAGAAATAAATACTTTGTGTAAGCCTGAAGTTCCTGGCCACACTTCACCTCCCTTAACAGTATATGATCAGATATCTCCCTATTATATAAAAAAATCCTGGGACGAGACAAGACTTTTTAGCCTGGGACGAGACGTGACTTTTTCAGAAAGATACTTTCATGTCCCGCAAGATGAGACTTTGAGCCAAGAGATTTAACCATGCCTGGGGCCGGAAATAAAAGACAAAGAGTAGATGACAAATTAGAACGTCGTAAAGAATTCAAAAACATTGGCGCGATACACATGTAGAGCAGGTTAGAGATAATGAAAGTACTAAAATTCGAAAGTCTCAAAAAAATGATAGTAAAGATCGCATTAGAGCAAACAAACAGAAATTATTATTCGGTGAAATAATGGAAGAGCGAAAAGAGATTGAATATATGGACATAGGTGATATGACATTAGTATGTAGATATTGTTTGGATTTAAATTTTAGGTCGGAGGTTTGTTGATCATTCTCGTTGCCATCAGAGAATTAAAAGGTTTGTTGTTTGATGAAAGTGAAATTCACATACTCGAGCAGTTGAGACATGAAGTGGCTGGCGCATAGCGCAGGCCGGGGGACGTTGGTGAGCAAAGCGAGCAGGGGACGAAGCCCCCTAGTTTCACTGAATATAACGTTAAAAGTGTTAAAGTGGAGTCAAATCATGACTCCACCCATGGGTGATGATCAACCATGCAATACAAAAAAATAAAGTAAAGCACAAGACATCCTCCACCAGCTGTAAACCTGACACATAGCATAGTTTCAGTCCCACCATGGAATCATTACCTTATAGGCTGTTTTAATGATTTTTAAACAGTCTTAGGTGCATCAGTGAGTTCTACATATTTTTTTAATAGCTTGTGTAGACTGTGACATTGATGTAGTGGCGAGACTAGCAAGAGTTGATGAACTCTAAAGCTATGTCATCTAGACTCTTACAATATGATGAACAGGTTAAGGAAGGAGCTCCAGGTAGAAAGCAATTTAATAATTGAATCCTTAAAGCAATTTCAAGCAGATGAAGACAAACAGTATGTTGAGTCACAGGTTGTGATGTTGGAAAAAGCAGTATAAGATAGTAATCTCCAATGGTAGAGACCCCAGTCACTTGCACAGATAATGTTCCCCCATCTCCATTCAGTACTCACACTATCACATTCTGGCACCATTTTCATCAGCAGGTCATAAAGCTACTCAACACTCACTCATTCTGACAGCTACATGAGTGTCCCTGGTATGTATGTTTTTTATATGCCGCACCTGAGGCTGTATTCAACATAAAATGTTACATTCATTGCATGTTGTTGGTGTTGTATTAGTGTCACTAGTCTATTGGAGACAAGAAAACAATTATCCCATTGTGCTGTGTACATGTGACAAACTTGAATTTGAAGAGCATGTCATCTGGCATTTGGACAGAGGCAGGTTTGCAATTCGGAGGCTTCTTCGAAAATTGATCATCCAAATCTCTTTATGCACCATGTAAGATGAGGGGAATAGAAAAGGTGACTTCAGCATGTGTCACACACGTGTGCCTGGGAGGCAGTCAAGGGGCTTAACTAAGGGTAAAACGTTGACTCAGAGGGTGACAAAGTGTACTAACATCTCTTCTCCTGCCCCTGCAGATCACAAGACCACTTAAAACCCAATCAGGTCCCATTTCCTCCTCCAGACCACACCCTCCAACTGACCTCACTTCAGCCTAATCCTGTTGGACCCTCCTCTTCCTGCCCCCTACGTATAAAGCTAACCACTTGCCTCACGCAGGCAGTCACATCTTGGACTCAGTCTTTACAGATTACTCTCTAGCCCTAACATTCTTTTGAAGATCATCTTGTTAATATAATATAGTGTGCTTTTTCCACACATGCAATGAAACAGGATCAACATTATAGGCCTCAGTGAGATGTGACTCCCTACAATGCACAGATCAAAAAAAGTGGAGAAGTCACACTTTCACCTCAAATAGGCTTACATTAAAATTTCACAAATTCCATCCTCTATTGTTCACCACCATCAGTGACTTAATGATTATACTCTTTACATTTGCTGTTGGCACACTAAACATGTTCTCCATATGGTCTCTCACTAAATAGTCTGACACCACACATTGATATGACAGTGATATTATATACTTTTGCACATATTAGTGAAGACAGACACCATAGGTTAATGTTGTCAGATAATCATTTGTAGGTGGCACATGGGATGGACGGGTATCCAGGCAAGGAGTCAGAAAGATCCTGGGAGGCCCCAAGTAGACAGAAAGGCATGCTGGCCAAGAGAGGGAAGGATGTCACACCTGGAGCAGGCTTACCTAATGGATAGACAGGCATCCCAACCAGAGAAGAAGATGGCTCCTTAACCAGATAGGAAGCCTCAAGCAAAAGACTGGCATCTCAATCAGACCGTTGCATAACACCTTCCTTGGTCAGGATAAAAGAGGACAGGGAAAGACTGTCTCTGGGGGGTATTAAATTCCCCCTGGTCGCTAGATGGCATCAGCCCTCAATATCAGTGCCCACTCAGGAACCAGCAGGGAATGCTAGGAATTGTAGTCCTGCAGCACAGCCCTGCTGGGTTATGCGGATGTCGCAAGAGGATGCTGCAGGAAAATGTACTCCCTGTTATCTGGGACTTCCATGTGGCCCAGAAGTGCTTCCAACAGGCAACAGCCGTGGCACCGGAAGTACTTCTGGCTCCTCAATAAAAGGGACCACACTTCCTTGTCCAGGTGAGTTGAAACTGGGAGGAAGGAAGGCAACACTCGACTGGAGGAGAGCAGTGTGGTAGTGAGAGGGGAAAGGTGAACTGGAGGAGAGATAATTGTGTTTTGTGCTGGTGTATACTGAGGTATTGTGGATTAAACACCCTTTATTTGAACAGGACTGTCTTGTGTGTTCGTATTTGGGGTAAGGGCTTTTGTCTTCACACATTATACTTCGATTTTATTGAATTTTGTGATTATGTTCGGCTAGTCAGTTTAATTTATGGTACCTGGTAGGCTGGCAAGTTAAATACGAAGCCAGCCTGTAAATAATGTATTTACTGTGTCATTCAGAGATTACATATGTTTTTTTATTCATTTGAGTACTGGCCATGATCATCTCACCAATTCACAGATGTCCTGCATTGGAAACAATTCATTGTCAACTTGAAGTTGGAATTCATGTTTCTTTATTAGGTTACATCTGTTATTTTTATTACCTTTGCAGATTTAGGTTAGAAATTGGGACACAGTCATATCAAATTTGAATTATTTGCAACATTCATTTGATCAGTCACACAAAAATTGTATAAGAGTCAAAAAACACAACTAAATGTAGCCTCAGTGGGCTGCAGTGTCAAACACAGCTGACATCGACTTTTCACCTCATTTTCACCATTACAGATTTTCTCTAAAATCACTCCAGGGTTAATCCAGCCCACCGAATTAGACAGTACCTATTGTGATGTGTAAAAAATCAAGAAAATGAATGGCAATACAATGTACTGATGTCCGGCTTCGAAATGCATATGCGCAGTATTAATTCACGCAAACTCGCAATGTGGCAAAGCTTTGTCAATGGTGTTATGCAAAATTTGAAACTTTTAAAATGAAAATATTTCTCCTAATTTTTAAAGATAGTATATAAATAACTGGATGTGTATGTATCCTTTAGGGTTCTCACTTAAGTTTTCTGTATTATAATGACTAATTTTGTAATGTTAAAAAAAAAAATTACATGGAAATGCCGCCCTTACCAAAGTGCTGCCTAAGGCAGTCGCCTTGGTGACTCACCCTACATGCCAGCCCTAGATGCCAGGCAATCACTTTCATGCACTTACTTATAAAAGGCCAATTTTCAGTCACCAATACACCTAAATACACACATCCAAGTGAGTGCAGAAGCCATGCTGACATGGGAAAATTCATTAATGGCACAAAGACGATGACTCAAACTGAACCTTCTCGAGCAGCATGAAGCACCGCACCATTGTGTCACACTAAGATATGTACTGACCACTGAAAATGCATTAACAGTTCTACTCATCTTCATCATTATTGACAATTCCTCAAAGCAGGAATGACACCCATTTCAATTATCTGTGCTACCATAAATAACTAAGAAGTCCTCTTTGAACAGTTTTTGGACCAGTAGGGTAAGGAAGCCATTGCTATGTTTTCTGTGCCTCATCGGATCGGTTGGCTATAGGTTATTGTCATTCACCACTTTGTCACCTCACCCTATGTGCCATCCTTGTGTATAGCAATACAAGTTGCATCGTCCCATGCCTAGAAACGAAAATGGGGGTAGGGGTCTTGGCGGCAAAAATGTACCATGCCTCAGGCAGCATTATGTAATGCACCAGGCCTGCTGGCATCTCAACCAGGGTTGATTTTCTGCTTTGCACTCTATCATGCTGAAATAAGAACTGGCTCCCATTAAACTGAACCAGAATCACTGAATATGAAAATGAATTTGAGCGCCTGCAAACCCGAACTGAATTTTCCAGGCAGATGTATGGATGTGATACAGACAAACAATATTTATTGAAAGAAGTTCAGACTACAAATTTTATTTATGTCTCGTCTAGTAAAGTTCCTGTTGTTAGTAACTATTAAGCCATGAAATGAAATTACAAAAAATTTGGAAAAGCTGTAATTTAAAGGAACTGGTGCTGCTGTCTAACTTAATGCGAAAGTGGTGTAAATAAAAAAAATAAGCAGTGGTTTGTGCTTTAGATGTTTTAATATCAATTGTTTGCCTTTTCTGCATTAGTATATTAGCTTATATTAATATGCACACAAAAAGAGCTTAACTTGTTCTCTAGAAACAAGCATTTAACTTAAGGTTGAAACTAAGACCATATGGACGTATGGGGCAAGAGGCAAGATTAAGTATAAACTGCTCTGTAGAGAAATGAAATGTTTCAAAAAACATACACGCCAAGGTGGCTGACAATAGACATTGTTACAGAGAGAGCTCTGACTACAGTACTGCAATGCTTAGCAGTGCCATCTCACACATCCAGCATCCCGGGTTGCAATGCTGCATCTTGTCGCTGTCTCTGTAGAGTCTGCACACTTTCTTCATGTCTGTGCGGTCTTTCTTCTCAGTACTTTAGATTTCCTTCCACATCCCCAAAGATATGAATAACAAGCAGTCTGGCACTGTGGAGGTGTGTGTGGTAGTGGGTCCTACAACAGACTGGCATTCTGTCCAAGGCTGTTTCCTGCCTTATGCTCAGTGCTGGCCCCCAACAACCATGCATTGGATTAAGCAGGCTTGAGAATCTTATGTTATGTTCTTGTTAGAAGCAAAATGTATGCGGCAATTTGTTATAGGCCCTTTTAAAACAAAGAAACTTTTCAGAATATGGACATGTTGAATTAAGCCTAGTATTAAAAGTTGAAGTAAATCCACATTTTCTGTAGTATTCAAGTGTTTTTACATCACTGATTTGGATTTGGAAGAAAATGTATTTATATTTTTTATAGGATCATGTGAAAATCTCACTTGCATGTGCTAATTAAGATGAAACATTTTAACACTCACTAGCACCGTGATTAGTGATGTTGCAGGAGGCTGGGGGACCGACCCAGCCAAGATGCCTGGAAGGATCGGGAGGTGGTCTAAACATCCCCTGGGCCATGAGGGGGCAACTGCCCTGGATGATGAGGGGACCACGGGAATGGAGCAAGGAGGCTCAAACCCACTGGGGCCCATGGCCACCGCCCAAGCGTCGTGGCGCTCGGGAGATTGACACTTCCGCCACACCTGGGAAAGTGGAGGAAGGACCTTCCAGGGACACCCGGAGTGTTTCCGGGTGCTAGTGCCACACCAGGAAGTGCCGCCGGAAGGTCATCAGCAAGCACCTGGAGCACATCCGGGTGGATATAAAAGGGGCCACCTTCCTGGTGTCGGGGAGCTAGAGTTGGGAGCTGGATCAGGACAAAGCTCCAGTGACAGGAGGAAGAAAGGTGGCCCACGGATATTGAGAGTGCTGGGAGTGATTGGTGTGGGAGCACTGTGTTGTGTGGGACTTTATTTAGTGTAATAAACATGTGTTTTATAAAGTGCTGGTGTTTGCCTGATGGTGTTCGGACCAGTGCTCACAGTGAGTATTGCTAACTTACCTAAAAACATCTCTCTTCCTTAACGGGAAAATCTCACAGCTCAGTTTAAATATGTGAACATGAATAATTACATTTGGATTTTGCTGCCCCCTCTCTCTGTGCTCATTCATTTAACCATAAAATCACTTGCCCAGTTCAATGACAGCACACATGACGTGAAACAAGCCCAGAAGTCCAAGAGTGGCTGTGCGCCATAGGTACGAGTGGAGGACTGTTTATAATGGAGTGTGTCCAATGCTGAATGAAATCTCTCCTGCTGTTTTCATGTTGAATGTATTTACAGGATATTCTACTGACCACTGAACGTAATAACATTTCAAAATACTACTTATGGATGTACTAGCTTGCCAATGGTTTATTTCTTTTGATATAGAATGTGTGGTGTCACGCACGTGCGAGTAGGAGGACGTTGTATGGACCAAGTGAGGGTAATTCCACACCAGGCCAGGGGGTGGCAGGTTGCGTTAAACCTTCTTCTGTTGTCACTACAGATCAGACGTGGGAAAACCTGTCTGACTCATCCCTCAAGACGTCACTTCCGGTTCTGGCATCTAGAAGAACGTCACTTATGGTTATGATGTCAGAAGGCGGTCACTTCCAGTCATGGCATTTAAAGCCTCCATTTTTACAACCTGATTTCAGTTCATGTCTGGACTCCTTACAAGACACGTCTGTCTTATTCACAAACCCATTGCAGCCAGGGATAACATACAGGTGGCTGCCCCAAACCTTTCTGAGTGTGTCGAGTCTGATCTTTTCACAGTGGGCTTGCAGATTTGCACTCTGTCATCTGTTCTCCTTGATACTTTATGGTTGCTGCTCTCCTTTTCCTGTATTCTTGAAAACTGGAAGAAAACTCAGAGTGGGGATGGAAACTGGTGAAAATTTCAGATGATTAAGTGTGAGACATTGGCACATTGATTGGCAGGTGTTTGAGAGTGCCACACTATCTTTGGCACACCTAAGATGTCTGGCAGTAGTATAGGTAATACAATTATTTTATTTATTCATTTGTTTCCTTATTTAAATTTTAATGAGCAACATAATCCACTTGATCCATAATGAATATAACATTTAAATCATAATGAATTTTTGAAAGATAATTTTAAAATCAATTTGCAAGCTAACTCAGTGGAAGTAAACTTTAATGCAGGGCAAAACAATGATTTTTAATCTTTAACCTACTAATTCTAGGCACAAAGGATCGTGTTTTGTTTGGCACGTGGAACTGGGGCTATGCCGACCGTGCACTGCAGGTGAAACATGACAAAGAAGAGAAAAGACAGGAAGAAGAGATTCAGTTACCAGACCAGAAATGGCAGGCCCAGCTTGCTCCCCGCGCCACATATTTACTATGCTCCCATTTGTTTCACTGTTCTGCAGGGATGCTATGTTTAAATTGTCTTTTGTCTCCTGCTTCGGCAGCAGCCAGATGAGGCCATTGATGCTTTGGCTTACTTCTCTCAGGAAATCAGGTGGGGGCTTGCTTTCTCATTTTTTCTTTTTCAAAACAGTCATTTTTCTTCTTTATTTATTTTTGGATTGATTCTCTGCAGAGATCGTCCAGCACCTTTTGTCCTCTATGATAATACAAAACGGCTGCTATTGGGAAAACAAACAGGTTCTGTCTTTGTCAACTGATTCAAAGCTGGTGATGTGGTGTGCTGTGGGGGCACGACTGTTTATCAGAGCTGCAATTAAACGTCTGGTGAATGGCGTCCCTGATGCTGCTGGTGACCAATGGGCAGTGCTTCTCATTTATCAATTGTTAGGTGTAGCTGTCTCTGCGGATGAGGCATTGGCACGCTATGTGTTTGACTCCATCACTAACCTGGCAACCTTGCATAAGGCTCTTTTCATTGCACAATGACAAGTGGGTTGCTTGATGCGACAAGCTCAGTTTAGAGGTTATTAGCACCTTGTACATTTAGTTAGAATAAATTTTACGAATAACTAGCTGTGTTTCGTAAGACAATGGGAGGCCAGTTAGTTATTTAGTGCCATCGGTTAATCTGGTTTATCAGAGGTACTACTGTATGTAATTAAGTGCTTTGCTGCATACAATTTATTTTTTCTTTTTCATACAGTGGTTAAGTATTTGGACCTAGGACTCCAAAGGACTTGTGGGCTCAAATCCTGCTACTGACTCTGTGTGACCAGTGAGTGAGTAAGTCACTTCACCCGCCTGTGCTCCAATTAGAGAACCAAAAATACAACCAAACGTATCTCAAATGTTGTAAGCCGCCTTGGATAAAGTCATCAGTCAAATAATAAACAATAAAATTATTAAATCACTGATGCTGCTTACTCTTGAACATACTAAATACAATTGTCCATAAGTAAAACATTTCTGCATTAGATCAGTTCCTGCTTTTGTTAGTGACTTTGCTTTTGTTGAAGACAACTGAAGAACACAATTTTACAGAACATTGTACTCTTTTGAATTGAAACAGCTAATCAGTAGAAACAATGTGAAATTTGGTGTATGTATTACTATTTTTCACTCAATTTCTTTTCTTGTTTTTCATCAGTTGTATATAGTCCTCCTTGAAAGATGGCAGATGTGAATGTACAGTATATGCAAAGCAGTGCATGAAGTAGATGTACATAAGTGCTGCTACCCTATGTGTTACACTGATGTAGTAACATGAAGAGCGAGGAGCACAGAACAGTTGCTCTGAGCGGTTTGAGCAGAGCAGTTTTGCATCATAACACAAGCTCTGTGGCTTTCCCCATTAGAAATTTAACCACCACTGCCTAAGACCAACATTTCTCCTTTGGACTCCATATGGTTTTTTAAGTGTTTCTGGGTGCAGATTTTAGCGCTGTGGCTGGTGTCTAGAGGTCTTTTGAGCGGAACGGATAACCAAGGTGAGAACGAGTATGCATGTAAGAGTGCCAGTAATTGATAGCAAGAAACTGCTTGTTAATCATGGAGCTTAGCATTTTCCTTGAGCTTCACCCAAACTTTTTCATTCCATTTCATACCGTGACTGTGTCTCTTTTTTCCTGTCCAGGACACTGCCCCATCTTCAGCCATCCATCCACCCTATTGGCTAGTGGTAATATTCATGTGGCCCATCAATCACTTCTGCAGCATCCTTCATTTGCATTAAGCACTCTCACAGACAGTGCAGAACATGTAAGTTAGTATTAAATTAATAAATATTAATAAATTAAAAAGTCATCAACAAGTAATTTCTTATTTCTATAATGTCACCACATTTCAATTAAATCTGTTAAGGCATTTTTAAGATTTTTTCATTTTTCTACTGTAGCGTGGTTTTCACTCCCTTACAATGCAGGTAATGTACTTCATTTGGGACTCTGTGAACAACTGCTTGTGAAACACAAAGTCAAACCAGCGGTACCCAAGGATTCTCTGAAGAGATACAGTACCAAAAGAGTCCAGTCTTCGTCTCTGGTCACTGGATAGCGTCCATGTCTCACAACCATATAGCAAGACAGGAAGCACCAGGACTCTAAAGACTTGGACCTTCATCCTTTTGCATAGATAACAGGAGTGTCACACACCCCTTTCCAATGAACTCATGACCCCCTCATGCTCTCCCAATCCATCTACTGACTTTATAGGAAGAGCCACCAGAGACATGAATGTCGCTGCCGAGGTAAGTAAGTAAAGTAATTCCTGAATGAAGCACATTACCTGCATTGTGAGGGAGTGTCAGTTACAGCACTATGGCCATGTTGAGCTGTTTTGTTGTGTGGTGGGTGCAACAATGTACTATACCAGTGCATGCCCCCCCCCCCCCCCCCCCCCCCCCCCCCCCCACCTGACCTGACCTGACCTATGGAAGGTTTTTACCCCTAAACATTGATATACTGAAATGTCTTTTTTTAGTGGATACCTACTGACCTAGATGCACCATCTTGCCAAATTCCAACTTTTAACTAAACAGGAAAAAGTGTTCATCCATCCATCCATCCATCCAGGATAGATAGATAGATAGATAGATAGATAGATAGATAGATAGATAGATAGATAGATAGATAGATAGATAGATAGATAGATAGATAGATAGATAGATAGATAGATAGATAGATAGATAGATAGATAGATAGATATGAAAAGAGACATGTTGCAAGGTGTTTTGTTAAATAAAAAAAGTTTATTTGAACTCTTGACTTTTGTGGTGAAATTGTGTCTGGGGTTTAGGGCTCTGTTATGCCCTCTCAGTCAGTGGCGTAGCTAGTGGTGGCATTATTGGCCAAAAGGCTCAGTACAATTCATGTGTAAGCAGCAGGGTTTGGAAAAATATCACTCATGAATGAAAAATGTAAAATTCTCTGATATTTATCCACAAATGCTTCAAAAATAATTTTCAGACTGTACTTCTGTGACAGCATCAGACACAGCAGTTGAAATTTATGAGGCAATAACAAAAATAAACATAAACATTACACCAATAATAATTTCTGGGAAGATAAACAACTAATTTACAATTTATAATTTTGTTTTGGTATCAATCAATGCGTTCTTGCTCTGCGCAGAAAACATCCCCACCTATCGCTTGTACACTACACTGGTTCTGGTTTTCACAGCATAATTATATTAAACTAATAACTAGAACATGGCTTATTAGTGCGTCTATACTATATTCTTGTCTAGTTGATGCTTAAAAATAAATTATATGTGGAAAATTATTGCTGTTTATCTATACATGATTAAATCTATGTAAAATTTATCTTAATTTTTCTCAATAAGTCATTTTTAATTTTCATATATAATACTACCCTTTACAAAAGTACTCTTAAGATTTCTCTTCCACAAAAAAAACTAGGATTTTCTAAACTCTTGTATTCTTTCATTTATTTCACATATTTTACTGGATTATCAAGATTTAGCTTGCTGAACACCTTTGGATGTATCTTATGAATTTTTGGAAGTTCATCACACGATTCTCCTTTACATTTTTCTATCAATGTACTGTTTTATTGCAATTGCCTATTTTATGAAGATGCATGAGTTTTACAGGCAAAGCACAGTGTGCATACTTAGTATTAATTGTCCAGTGTATAATACATTATACCAAAATTTCTTGCCAGTGTTACAACGTTCTGTTTCATTTGTGGACCATATAAACTGATGCCTCAAAGATGTAGTAAGACTGTACTTGTTACGTAAAGCAAATATGTTCTACTTAGATTGTAAAACTGGTAATGAAGAAAAAATGTGGGCACCTTAAAATCATTGTGCAGCATGCGCAGTTGACCTGAGAGCTTGTCCACACATCAGCAACCTCTCCAGGTCCTGCAGATATCTTCTTTACAACATCAGGAGAATCCGCCCCTTTCTCACTACAGAGGCTACTCAGCTTCTCGTCCAGACCTTGGTCATCTCTAAGCTGGACTACTGCAACTCTCTGATGTCTGGACTTTCACTAAAGGCAACACGACCACTTCAATTGATCCAGAATGCAGCTGCAAGACTCATTTTTAATATTCCCAAATTCTCACACACTACACCTCTGCTGCGGAACCTGCACTGGCTCCCTGTGGCTGCCCGCATCAGGTTCAAAACCCTAACACTTGCCTTTAAGGCCAAAACTGGAACTGCACCACCTTACATATCAGCACTGGTTAAGCAGCGTGTCACTTCTCGCTCTCTCAGAACATCAAGCACTGCTCATCTCGAACCACCCTTACTTAAGAGAAGAGGACGACATGCATCAAGACTCTTTGCAGTGTTGGCTCCTCAGTGGTGGAACGAACTTCCTCTTGCTGTACGAACAGCGGAGACCCTCACTGTCTTCAAACGTCGTCTGAAGACACACTTCTTTAAACAGCACTATGGGGACTAAAGTCCCCATACTTTTTTTTTTTTTTTTTTTTTTTTTCTACCCTTTTCTCAAAAAAAATTTTTTTGTACTAACAACTTACTATTTTTCTTCTAGCATGGTTTTGTGTACAACTTGGTCAGCGGTAACTTGTTTAATGACAGTTGATTTAATCCTAGCCTTAAAGACTGAAGAACAGTCGTAGACTACTAAGCACTGTTGTAAGTCGCTCTGGATAAGAGCGTCTGCTAAATGATGTAAATGTAAATGTCTCAGCGGTATTTGTAAGACAATGCCATTTGCAGTCCCTGGCTTCTCTGCTAAAAATAAAAGAATCTATTGAATACTCCAATCTGCCATAAGCCATTAAACCAGTGCCACATGATGACAGTCAGCCAGTTCAGAAGCCACTAGTGGCATAGAGCCTAGATAAGGCAGTCAAAGATCTGCAATGCACATGGAAAATGATAGTGATCCAGCTTTTGAACCAGACACATCGAAGACAAGCAGTTGGAAGATTTGCTATTGGGACCAGAGGAAGTCATATAGAAGACATTCAGGAATTTTGTTGAGAATTTTCTTGGACAACATGCTTCAAATATATAAAACCATAAAGTGTAACATGTCACTAAAGATTCATTTACTGTAGCCACACACTGCTAATCTTGGTGCAGTCCATGATGAACACAACAAAAGATTTCACCAGGACTTGCACTGTTGGAAAGTGGTATCAGGACAAGTGGAATCCATCAATGTTGACCAACTATTATTGGACCCTGAAACAAGAAGCATCAGATGCTGAGTACAAATGTAAATTAGCAACAAAACAAGTTTAGCTCAACTGAACTAATGTAATGTGTCAGCATCATCATATAATTAAAACGCAATAAAAGTTAATTTCATGTTTCACCAATTTCTGAGGTAATACAACCAATCTAAAATCCTATTTTTTTGTCCTGCTCGAAGCTGCCTATCATATCCACCAAAATGTTTTCAGGAAGGATTTTGAAAAAAAAAGTCCTATGTTATTAACTCATTCTTTTGTGGTAAGTGGAGAAAGAGAAATGGAAGCCTATCAGCCAGACCACAAAAGGAAGAGTAGCATGACATTGTGGTCCATTACAACAGTAGCACAGACTGATCCACTATAACATGCTCTAAGTGCTAATGCAGAACAGTGAGAAGAGAAAGGAAACGTTAATGGTGAGACCCTGAAGAAGTCACTCGATCAGCCTGTGCACCAACTGTCAAAAATGTCTGCTAACATTTACTGTACCTTGTGAGTCTCCTTGGAAAAAGGTGTTAGTCAAATGATAGTAATTGTAACAGCTAATCACTATGACTGCAAGCTAAAACAGGCTATAACAATAGCAACATACGCTAAAATAATTTATCTTTAGCCTTCAATGCTGAGTCCAACTGGGCCTCCAGTTGGCTGATTTTTTCAGTCTGTCCTGATTTTGCAAGTACAGCACTCTCAAACACGTGTGCTAACCCTATATGAATGAGCTCTACTGACACCACATCCAGCTTTACCAGGATGGCCATTAGTCATCCCTTTGTGAATCTGATAATACAGTTCATTGTACTTACTGCTGTTTTCTCTTACTGTATATCTTTGCTCTCTATATAGACAAGTCAGACAGCTGTGCTTTTTTTCCGGAAGCTTATCTTAATGTTATAATACATCTGGTTTATATTTTGTTATTCTTGTACTGCTGATAATCTCTATTTTGCTTTCCTCTTTGCTCAATGGAGTAAATAGTTTCCATTATTAATTCAGGCTATTCAATAGTCTTTGGCATAAGGGAGATTGAACTAAGCTTAATGCCTTTAAAAAGCTGGATTCTATAATAATCAATAATGACCTCCAATCTGTAGCCAGACCCTCAAATATTCTATTGACCAGCTCAGCTTTTCCAGTACCCAGGGACCCACTGGGATCAAAACCATACAGAAAGAAAACAATCCTTATTCCTTCAAAGACCAGGGGGTCCAATGCCTTAACCTCTCTTCTAATGAAGACAACTGGTATAGTTTCACATGTAAAAAGCATGTAAAAGACTAATAAGAATGTAAGAACAATTTTGAACAGAACAGGGTTATTAATCACAATGCAGCTTGGCAATTCCAGATCACCTAAATCTTGCAAAATACCCTCAAGTAATGGTTTGAAGGTCCCAAAACTGCTAGCATCTACCACTTGTGGGATATGGCCGGCCATTCATCCCGGCCAATACCCCCAGGCTGCCAGATGGAGCCCTCCCTGTAGCGTGGAAGTGCCCCGAATGCCAGCAGAGAATCACGGACAATGGAGAGTTTATACACCGCCCTGCTGGATACCATGGGGACCGCCAGAGGACGCTGCTTGGAGGATTAAGAACTATTTTCCCTACACCTAAGAAATGATGTACTTCCGGGATGAAAAAGAATTTTGATCTGACCCGGAAGTGCTAGGAAGTCACATGGACTGAGGGTTCAGAAGCAGTTCCGGGTCAAGGACTATAAAGGACTCTGGGAAATCCCAGACGGGAGAGCTGAGTTGGGAGGAAGGATGGCAACGCGTCTGGGAGTGGAAGATTGTTTATTGTATTGAGTATTGGTTTATGAGTATTTTGGAGTGGAGGGTGCTTGGTGCACATTATTATTATAAAATAAATAATAATTGGACTTTTAACTGGTGTCTGGCATCTGATCCGAGGGTTCAAGGGAGCGATAGCGCCCCCTATCTGTCACACACACTACTTGGTAATTATTCCACAGATCAGTGAGGAGTGTTTTTTGCATATAAGTTGATAAATACTTTGTATGTCTTTATTTGTAACTTATAACACTAATGATAAGAACAGCAATGGTTTGATGGTTAAGACCCCCCCCCCCCCCACCTACCCACCCCCCTTTTTAGGACTGAGTCTCTTTGTACTTTTACGACAGGGTTGGGGGAAGTGCCTCAAACTAGTTTGGCAAGTGATTCTCTGCATGACTCTCTCAGTCAACCAGCTCGAATAAACCAGACCACCAAGCTTCACCTTAAGAAATGATTTTGGGGGCAGGTATGAAATGTATTCTGTGCCCCATTGGTCTGAAGTATGGCTGTTTGGAATTGGCTTGTATCAGAAGCCTTTAAGTACCATGACACCCTATTGGCTGTAGGGGTTGAACAGAGAATCTATACATTTGCTTGCTCTACCCCTCCCTATCTCTCTCTCTCTCTTACAAACATCACAATGAAGAAGCATCTCTCTGTCACACCATTGTCATGAAGAGCACAACTCGCCAGCCATATTGAGACAGGCATGCAGCCTGTTCTGAAGAAAACTGACCAAAAATGATGCCTTAATTAGAGACCTTTAAAGTAACTACAAGTCTGTGTGCCGCCTGAAACTACACATCAGCTTTTATCAGGTTGTTTGGTTGCCACTATTCACTTGTACTTTGCTTATTGTTATTATTTATAAATATTTAAATTGTAACTTAACACCTGCTTGTCTTTTACTACAACTAATTGCCTGAGGTTATAAATGTAGAAGGGAAGGTGGGGAGAAGTTATGTTGTACAATACCTTATAAACAGTGGTACGTCTGTGAGATTTGAAGCATCACTCAACCAAGACAATACAAGAAGTATTAACATTTGCTTAAACTTTTGCTGTAATAAGACTTCATCTGTGTCTCCATATTCTTCAGAATTGTTTAGAAGTCATAGTGGACTCATCACTAACATGATACTGACATACAAAGAATCCTGTTCTGAGAAAACGCCGGTGGAAGTTGTGCTGAGAATGTGCAATTACCGTGTGAGACCTAACCTGCAATATTGTCTGTAGGTTTGATTGCTGTATTACAACAAATGACACAATCACACTAATAAAAGCCCGCAAGGAAAATGGCTAGGCTTGTTCCAGGACTGTAGGGTAATGGGTTATGATGAGAAATCAAAGAGGTTGAATTGTTAAAGGAAACAAGAACACTTGAAAATGAATTATGATATTTGCTTTCCCCCTATTTCCGATCCTCTTCTCCTCACCAGGAATGTGAACATTCATATTGATTTGTATCACAGACTCATTTTACAGACAAGTGATTCTGCTTATAACTGACAAAAAACAGATGGTCTACATAGCACTTACACACACAAGCTCACTGCAAAGATACAGACTGCTCGCACTTCTTTGCACCATGCAGAGAAATAATTCATGATTTGTGGACAAGAGAAAATACATTTAAGATCGAAACCAGGGAGCCCTTCTTTATAGCAAGGGGGTGGCAGGTGCTATGGCTTAGCTATGGTGTCTCTGTGGCTTTGGCTTCTTTTCTTTTAGTTTGCTCATTTTGTTATTTTTTATTGCTTTGCGTGGTTTTCTTTCCCTTTGTATTGTGTAATTCTTTAACTTCTTTTGATTCTTCTGCCAGTCATCATCCTTGTTTTCTATATATTCAATGTCTTCAGTGTGTTGAGCACCAAGCGCAATGGAGCTGCAGATGAGGGACTGCTTACAGATCTATAAACACCTGACAGGACTCCATCCTATGCCGAAGCATTCACTTCTTTTTGTGTTGTTCAGCATCCATTCCTTGGACTCTCCTTTTGGAAGTTCTTTCTTGGTTTATTTAGTTTCTTAAATGTGTTCATTGATTTTGTGAGCATTGGTTTGTCTTTCTTTTGTACTTTGATGTATTATTTCTTGAAATATTTGGTCTTTTAGACTTTTTTTGACTATTATCCTTTGTAAATATTGTTTTGCTTTTTTGCACCAGGGGTTTTTATAGATTCCCTTCTCCCAGTTTTTGGAGACCCTCTTTGTGAGTTTCAAAGCCATGTTCATTTTGTGCTTGTGAAGCCCGTGTGGTTTACAGGCCTGTTTTCAAAATGGATGCCTGTTTTTGAGCTTTGTGGGCCTAGCATCACAATAGTGAGAATATAAAATGAGTAATGTAACTGAAAACCTTGATGGCTTTTAATACTTGTCTTAATGAGATATTGGCATAGGTTAGCTGTGTGCTAACCAAATGAGCATGATCAACCGAATCATCTCCTCCTATATTCTATTTACCAAGTGACCTTTGGCCCTGGGTGTGAAGTATTATATGAGGCAACTTTTATTTTGAAATGCTGTGTGTGTGTGAGATAATGTTCTATTAAGCTGCCGTACCAACATACTGTGTGCAGGTTAACTTGGCTGTCTACTCTAAGGTAATCCAATAAAGAAGAATGGCCTCCTTTGCATTCCCTGTTGTCGGCTGCATTAATGAACACTGATATACTAATAGTATCATACTCCTTTAAAGGGTTATGATACCCAGGAAATAACACAAGGTACTTGGACTCATGTAATGAAGACAGTTACCCTCTACGTATCTCTGTCATTTTTGACACAAGCACTGAAATCTCATTTCAGGACTGCAGATCAGCATGTAGAAGCCTTTATAGTTCTATACTATCTGTCTCTGAAAACACCTAATATTACAAATACTTTTAAGGCCCTTAATGACACTCAACAGTTTTCTTCTCTGCCTCCTGTACAACTTTCGGCTGTGTGGTACTCAGTCAGGTGTTTATGAATATCTCCACTTCACTCAAGAACTGTTTGTCAGAAAATCAATGAGCGGCAGAGAGATCACCATCAATCAAGACATCTGGCGCCAAGGTAGCACATATGCATGTGTTTGACAACATCTAACTGGCGTCTTCCAGTCTTCTTCACTAGCTTCGGCACCCTTCCCATGGGTTGTTCAAATTTATATCCAAACAGTTGATTATTTTTTTTACAGTGTAGGCATACATTTAAGGTGACAATATTTTTAGGTCTACGGTATACTTAAAAAAAAAATGTTACATTTACAGTAAAGTACTGGCAGCTGGGTTGCCAAAATTTTACTGTAATAAATAAGGTGACAATATTTTTAGGTCTATGGTATAACTTTGTAGTAAAAAGTGCTTTTTCTTTGCAACACATTCCAACAGAAGGGAATGTTTAACCATACCCAGAAATTCATGTAGTGTAATAAATATGCCAATCAATAAACTATTAGAAAGTACTGTCAGAGTCAAACCCCAGTACACAGCTTGCAACAGTAAAGTAACAACACCCAATAGCAACCAGATACCATTTAATTATACACATTGAAAACAATTCAATGTTTAAGGAAACGAGGGCACATTGTCTGGTGGGGAAGAAAAGTTTGCTTTTGTGGTGTTTGGTGTCCTACAGGTGTGCCAGCTTATCGAATACAACCAACTATAAATCAGCTTCTATAACCTTAAAAAACCTTCAGCACGCAGGGAAAAATAAGTCTGCTGTTTTTAAGTTTTTTTCCCTACTATTCAAAGGTATGCGGTACACCAGGAACAATATGGTAAAAGGGGGCGTGTCCTTATGCAAATATTGGAACTTCAGTTTTACTGAAACAGCGCTTTACCGTGTTACATTTTACAGTTGTTTACCTTCGCTATTTAACAGTTTTACACTGTAAAATTAACAGTTTTTTTCAATGTAATTGTAATGCATCAGGTAAACGGTATTTAGCATATTTTGAAGGTAGAAAAATATCGATTTTACAGAACTTGGCTGTAAAAAATAATGAAATGTATTGTTTAAGATATACAGGTAATTTTCAGTAGAACATAAGGTAACTTTCCTTTTTTTCAGAAAAGGTCTTTTACTTTCACCATTTACAGTATCTTTACCGTTAAATTTGCTGAAATTTTTTATAGTGTATAAACTATGAATATGCTAATAGAGCCATCACTAGACTGTACAAAACATTAGAATTTTTCTTTCAAAGCCAACTCTTAAAAACTAAATTTTGAAATGTAATTACAAAGGCCTCTAGTGTACAATATGATTGATTAATCAATGTGATATTTAGAATTTTTAGCAATTTCATATCAAAAAGCCCTAACGCCCACCATTAATTTTTCATTTACAGGGTCACAGATAGCAATTTTCTGATTTTGGCTGCATCAGGCAAAAAGCAGAAACCAACCCCTTTAGTCTGCCAGTTTATTAAAAATGCATATTCGCATATGCACTTACACTGAGACAGTTAACACATGCATAATAATTAACTGCATGTTTTGGGGATGTAAAAGGAAACCAAATGCCTGAACAAAAACCCACGTCAATATAGGAAAACTCTTGAGAGTCCACACAGAGGGTGATCAGAATCTGTAAAGCAGACTCCCAAACCCAACAACGCCTAAACCTTTAAATAAGCCCAGATTCCCTCAAAAGTGTGTTCTAATTGATGGGTTGAAGGTTAGAGATGTTATAAAGAGCTCACACTCCTGGCAAGAACATTAAATCGTTAAATGTACCCCTAAACCCTTTAAAAATATGTTTGATTGTTGAAACTGTTAAACTGGGCTTGTGATAAGACACATCCTATAAGCTACCCTGAAGCAGGAACAATTTTAAAAGTAAAAATTTTGACAAGCAAAGCAACAGACAGAGTCAGAGAAAAAAGCCGAATATAGGAAGCAAACATAAAGCCAATTGGAACAGAAAGATATGCAAAACTGTGCTATCCTATTTACAGTATGTGTGTTTAGGGTACTGGCTTTACTATCAAATGTACCCTCTTCATCTAATGAGGTGGCTAACTCAAAACTGCTTGTAATATACAGTTGACATCCTGGGCACCTTACCTGGGGTGTGTGCAGGATTCCCTTTTTTCTAGCAAAGAACTTTGCCCCCCTTGATCTCCTTTAATGGAGTGTGTTTCTGCCCCTTCTGAAAGGTAGACTGACCTTTTATTCTTTGCAGCTCCCATTCTGCACTTCCCTTAAAAGATGAATTAAATCCCACAAAAGAACTGACAGTAGCTTTAAAGGGCCTAATGGCAGTTAAAAACTCTTCTTTCATCTCCTCGGCCCACTTCCCAAAGGTCCAAATTGTCAGCAGTTAATGCCATGAGTTTGATTATAATTAATTAATTTCTGTCACTCTGTGCCATAGATGGTTTTAAAGCAGCCCTTAATCAATTAGGGGTTAATGGACATCCGTTTAAAAACAATTACACCAAGGTTAGCCCTCATTAACCCCGAGACGGACTGCTCTAGGAGCGTCAGTAAGGTGCTCCACCTGGCTGTTTCCTGCATCGCTCCTGACAATCGAGCAGGGATGGCTGTGTGCCTCAGGAGTCGCATTTGCGCCACAGTTGCTACACTGCATGTGATCTTATTTCTTTTTTTCACCATGAAAATTAAGAACTTTCATCCTTCACTGCAAATTAAAAAAAAAAAGATGGCACTCACTCTTATTTTAATTAAGTTTAATTAAATTTCATCAGAATCATTATGCTGCAATATGCAGAACCCAATTTTGAAGAAGAATAATAACATTTTCAAATAAGTGGTAAGAATTCAGATAGGCTGGCCTAGAAGAACTGCAATGAATTTGTTATTAACTTATGTCTAAAAGCAAACCTTCTTTCAGTCTCTAGGCCCATAAATAAACATTTGCTAAAATAAAGCAAGAGATTGTTATACACCAACCATACATACACAGACTCAAGCTCACCTCCTTAAGTGTTAGGTGTGGACAACTCAGAAAGCCAAACCTCTAAGAATAATACAGACTGATAGCTCAGGGAAGGTGGGCAAGATCCAGTAGAAAGAGGGTACAAACAAAACGAGAAAGATATGCCATGACCACTAGATGGCGTCCAGTGTACTTTAGTTCAAAGATCAGGCCTGCACCTGACTCTCTTCCTCTTCCTCCCTTTCAGAGATTCCAGAATGGAAGGTTAGACAGGTGACATAAAGTAAAAAGATTCAGTTGGAGTTTGGTGACATAAACTTTTGTAATAACATTTGTAATAAATAAACTCAATTTCTTTTTACACTCAAGTGATGGATGGAGCTCAATCTATAGTTCCACGGAAGATTTGATTCCCTGCAATTCTGAATTTCCATTAAAACAGTAGACGAATGAATGGATGGATGTTTGCTTTTTGTAACAGATAAAAAAAAGAATAGAGGCAAAATTAAATACAAATGTTCTTAAGTAAAACACTCATACAATATACAACATCCTTTATAACATACAGTATGTGCTACCGTGTGAAGCTGTCCTATTCTTGTACATCCCTTCATAAGGTGCATGTTTGTAACATAAACATACAATTATCAATAATTCAAATTAAAAAAAAAACTCTTTAGCATTTCCAGACTCGAGAAATGTACCATCATTTTTGCTCAGATAACACAGAAATAAAAAAATTGAGAATATTAGTTTAATAGTAACATTGACTATCAAAATAAATCCTAATAAGACAATTCACCCTCATTAAATCCTATTTAGTAAGACTGTTTACCACTACGTTTCACTTTTCAGATTTCTTTAGCTTTTCTAATTCTTTCCTGATGACAGGTTGGCTGAACCAAATCATGTGAATGCAGCATCAGCAAAGAGAATGACTTACAATATGATTGCGCATCACCAACATACAGCAGTTCCCTAAAACGTCCAGACCCACTCCATTTTGCAGGCTGCAGCGAGATGTACTTGGAATGACTGAGGAGATGATCTGGTATTAACACTAATGTTTTGCGTTTTCAAATTGTCCCAGAATCCTTTTTCATAACTATGAAAATTCAGCTTCTTTATGGTTCATTAAACAAAAAGGATAATAAATGGCTTTCTTCTTCATATATTCAAGTTTTTGTAAAGCACTTGTTCATAATTAAGCCTGTATGCACAAATAATGCAACACATAACAGCATATATGTGCAGAATACAATGCAAAAGGTATCACAGTGGAATCAGAAACCAGTAAATCAATCAGATCATCTTATCACAGTGGTATCTGAAACCAGTAAGTCAGTCAGATCATTTTTAGCTGTTCTTAACATTTTGTTTTTTCCAAACATGGTTGCCCGAGATTTGATGCTACACCACCTTCTTTCAGACTGCAGAGGTAGGTATCTGTTACATTGTGTTAAGGTTGATTTTAACGTAGGTCAGTTCAGTTAATGGTAAGCCAAATCCAGTCAGTGTTTGTGCAAATTTTCCAATACAGATCAAATTCCGTTACAACGAATATCGTTACAACTAAATTTTCATTACAACGAAGTATTTTTACGGTCCCGATAGTTTCCCCCTATGACAGAGTCTATAGAAATCTCGTTACTACGAAGTACATTCAGCAGATACTTTCATTACAACAAAGTGCCTAAAGGACCTTGAAATGCCTGAATGAAACAACCACAGAACAGTTGGTTCTGTGGTCGCAGCTCAGTTGTGCACAACGATCCCCAAACAGAAATATACATTTTTCTCTTTCTTCAAACTTTCCTCGTAGTTTTTTTGCTGTGTTTGTTTAATCGGTGGTTTTCAGTGATACCTTTTGCTTATTGCACGTCTACACTTGAAAAACATCCATTGGAATTTAACTCATTGTCACCCTCCTATAGAAATGGCAGACACGAAAAAACGACAACAGTTCACATTAGAAAAAAAAGACGTTGCCAGTGAATTCAGAATTTTGCCATAGACACTGTCAACTTTCTTGAAAGACCGAGCAAAAATAGAAGAAAAATCTCAGGTCGCAAACCTTGGGCCTCAGCGCAAACGTATGCAAACTGCTGCATTTGAAAATGTCAAAAAAGCCATTTTTATGTGGTTCAGTGATGCTCATTCAAGAAACATTCCTATTAGTGGGGCACTCATTCAAGAAAAAGCAAAGTCACTGTCTATCTCCTTGGGCCACGAAGATTTTACTGACAGCTGAGGATGACTAATCCACTTTTGAGATTGTTTTGGAATTGCCGCCAAAGCAGTCCATGGGGAAGAAACTGTAGGTCCAATTGTAAAAGCAAATGAATGGCATGCAGGTGAAATCAGGAAAATCATTTCAGCTTATGAGCCTGAAGACATCTACAATGCTGATGAGACTGGAATCTTCTACCAGCTGCTACTGCATTGCACTTCAGCACTCAAAGGTGATCCATGTCGAGAAGGAAAAAAATCTAAACAAAGGTTGACAGTTGTACTTGTCTGCAATTCAACTGGCAGCCACAAAGTTATTCCTCTCGTCATTGGCAAGTCGACCAATCCTCAGTGTTTTAAGCACGTTACATTCCTTCCCTGCGAGTATAAAGCAAACCAGAGAGCTTGGATGACTCAAGACATTTGGGGAAACTGACTGTGACAACTTAACAAGGATATGAAGAAGAAGAAAATTAAGATTCTGTTTCTGATTGATAACTGTGCTGCCCACAGCATGCTTCCACATTTAGATAATGTTCATGTCGAGTTCCTCCCACCCAATTCCACGGCAGTGCTTCAGCCATTGGATTTGGACATCATTTGCACCCTGAAAGTGTATTATCGCAAGGAAATGCTGAGAAAAATTCTCATCAGCATAACTGTTAGACAGGAGGAGATGAAAATTAATGTGAAATAAGCTATTGAAATGATTGCAAATAAATGGACGCAAGTTAAACAAAGCACTATAGCAACAAATACAGAATCTCATTACTATGAAATTTTCATTACAACAAAATATTTTTTAGGTCCCTGGCACTTTGTTGTAACAGAATTTGACTTGTATTATGAATGGTCTTTGAGTTGTGTCTACAAAGAGCGCACATACTGAAACAATAAATCAGAAAACTCAAAACTGATTGTAGACAGAACATGACGACTTTCTTGTAACCATTTCAATATCCCCATCAGTGTTGTGGATGTCAGCTGTAATACAAAGAGCTTGGAAGCAGCTAATAAGTCTTCCCATATTGCTGCATCTTTCTGTGTGTCCATATTGAGTCCTTTTGACTCTGTAACATTCAAGATTGGTCGCTGCCCAATTTAACTGATCTGCCACCTCATTTCTGCATGCAGTCTCATCAATATGGTTAATCGATTGTGAGTTCATAGCAAATTTAATGATGTGGTTATTAATGTATCTTGATGCAGAGTCATGAATAAAAAGTGAGCAAAGTATAGAGCTGAGGTAGGAGCAATAAGACTCAGCTCTCTATTGGGCAGATAATATCAGAAAAATTTAGTATTCAAAACTCACTGCGATGAAAGACAGACTTCTAAGAAAATCAGCTATGCCAAAGAGTAGTTAGACTGCTACAGTTTTATGGGACAGTCTTTTTTCAACTTAAGACAGAAAACAAATTTCCTGTAATCACAGAACTTCTCAAGAACAGTTTCTGCAGTTTGAGACAGTTCAAAGATTTTTTAGAATGGTTACAAGACATCAGTGGATTGGGTTTAAAATCAGTGTGGCTCTGCAGCAGTTGTTCATGTGAGGAATAAAGTACACTCATTCCCAATAGAAGAAAAAAAACTACTGTACTGTATATACTCGCAGATAAGTTCTCCTGCGGATAAGTCGGGACATGCTTTTACCGTATAATTTCAAGTATTTTATAATGTCAGTCGTCATGCGGAAAACTCACACTATTGGTCCAAGAGATGATGATATGCTAGCACCCACCTGAGAGAGTAACCACGGAGTACACTGTCTTTTTTTCTATGTATTGTGCCTACATGACCACACAGTTATGCACAAACTACTCCGAAGCAACATTTGCACTGATTTGTGTTTTTTTGTATCTCACACTCTCATACACCTTTATCGTAAGAGCATCCCTTATCTACTATGGAGGATTCGATCAGAAGAAAATATGCAGCTGGTTTTAAATTAAAAGTCGTTGAAGTGGCAAAAGAAATTGGTAACTGCGCTGCTGCAATAAAATTTGATGCGTCTGCGAAACTGATGTGAGATTGGAGGATGCAAGTAGATGTAAAAAAAAATTAAAAAAAATGTAAGTGTCGCATTTCTGAATGGACGTATAAGTTGGGGTCTGATTTTATGGTCGATTTTTTCGGGTTCCAAGACCTGACTTATACGTGAGTGCATACAGTATTTAGTTATGACAAATAAAAACAAGGCAACACAGACATTTCAATTACAGTAAATCACCTTCCTAGTATTACCTTAATGCAGTGTTTCCCAAACTCGGTCCTGGGGACCCTCTGTGGCTGCAGGTTTTTGTTCCAACCAGCTTCTGTTTTTAATTGAACTCCTGGGCTAATTAAGTGAACTGTTATTTCCGAAGTTCTGGGAACAATATAGCAATTAGAAAATTAAGTTTGGTAAAATATATATATATTTGTATTAAAATGTACCAAGATGTCGTATGGGCATAATGTATTTTTTTTCTTTTTAACAATATTTTCAACTTGATTTTCATTCTACTTTTGTAGGTGTTCTAATTGTTTAATTAATTCATTATTTACTAATTAGTGGGTCTGACGCTAAAGTACTTGCAGCCTTTGATTATTCAGTGTTGTTTGCCTGGGTGTCTGCTCTGCTCATTTTTAATTGTCATTAATAAGATAAAACGAAAGGAGAAAACTGCACAGAGAAAGGGCAAAATATAATGAAATCAACAAAGGATGGTGAAGCATTTAAACCTACAGCAAAAACATAAATATTTCTAAATGTCTTATAAATGTAAAAATCATGCTGCTGTGCTTTTCTAAATGTAGAAGATGAGAAAAAAAATACCAGCTAAGAAAATGAGATCAGCGTTATCAGGTGTTGTCACTGATAAGGAATCCGGTTGGAACAAAAACCTGCAGTAGGTCCCCAGGACCAAGTTTGGGAAGCACTGCCTTAATGTAAATACTGAAAAATGGCAATGCTTTATAATCCATTTCTTATTAGTAAAATTCTATCCATCTTTAAAGCCGCATGTCTCAATCAGTATCACAGAGAGCTGGTGCATTTCCAACCTGTATTTGGCTGAAGGTAGGAACTAACAATGGTTGGAGTGCACATCCACCGCAGAGCCCACTCATGCAAACACCTACACTCATACAAAATGGAGCCAGTGGAGAATTTCTATTTACCCTAATCAATGCACATCTTTGGGATGTTTTATACTAAAATGGATTATCAAAAAAAAATCACAAATAAACACAAGGAGACTGTGCAAATTCCATGCAGGTAATGCCTCCACCAAGATTTAAACCCAGATGTGAGGCACAATGCTAAGCACTGTACTTGACCAGTGGATGCTCCTCCAGAGCAGTTCACTTGCCATCCTTGCCCACTTTAACCTTGAGAGGTCCCTTCACAATATGTATCCCTAGTGGCTTTTGCCATAGGCTTTGGCACTCACCACTCCTACTTTCTGCTATGTAACCATCACAATTCCAACCATGCTATGAGCCTCAGCAAAGACCTCCATTAATATGTGCAGCTCTCTCATTATCTTTTGTAGTGGTAATCATTTTTTGTTGTGCCAGTGAGTAAGATATGGTTTTTAAATGTTTTTCCTGATGATATATTTTTTTGAGAGTTTACAGGTGCTGGTCATAAAATTAGAATATCATGACAAAGTTGATTTATTTCAGTAATTCCATTCAAAAAGTGAAACTTGCATATTAGATTCATTCATTACACACAGACTGATGTATTTCAAATGTTTATTTCTTTTAATGTTGATGATTATAACTGACATCTAATGAAAGTCCCAAATTCAGTATCTCGGAAAATTAGAATATTGTGAAAAGGTTCAATATTGAAGTCCTGCGGTGGGTTGGCACCCTGCCCGGGATTGGTTCCTGCCTTGTGCCCTGTGTTGGCTGGGATTGGCTCCAGCAGACCCCCGTGACCCTGTGTTCGGATTCAGCGGGTTAGATACTGGATGGATGGATGGTTCAATATTGAAGACACCTGGTGCCACACTCTAATCAGCTAATTAACTCAAAACACCTGCAAAAGCCTTTAAATGGTCTCTCAGTCTGGTTCTGTAGGCTACACAGTCATGGGGAAGACTGCTGACTTGACAGTTGTCCAAAAGACGACCATTGACACCTTGCACAAGGAGGACAAGACACAAAAGGTCATTGCTAAAGAGGCTGCCTGTTCACAGAGCTCTGTGTCCAAGCACATTAATAGAGAGGCGAAGGGAAGGACAAAATGTGGTAGAAAAAAGTGTACAAGCAATAGGGATAACCGCACCCTGGAGAGGATTGTGAAACAAAACCCATTCAAAATTGTGGGGGAGATTCACAAAGAGTGGACTGCAGCTGGAGTCAGTGCTTCAAGAACCACCACGCACAGACGTATGCAAGACATGGGTTTCAGCTGTCGCATTCCTTGTGTGAAGCCACTCTTGAACAAGAGACAGTGTCAGAAGCGTCTTGCCTGGGCTAAAGACAAAAAGGACTGGACTGCTGCTGAGTGGTCCAAAGTTATGTTCTCTTATGAAAGTAAATTTTGCATTTCTTTTGGAAATCAAGGTCCCAGAGTCTGGAGGAAGAGAGGAGAGGCACAGAATCCATGTTGCTTGAGGTCCAGTGTAACGTTTACACAGTCAGTGATGGTTTGGGGTGCCATGTCATCTGCTGGTGTTGGTCCATTGTGTTTTCTGAGGTCCAAGGTCAACGCAGCCGTCTACCAGGAAGTTTCAGAGCACTTCATGCTTCCTGCTGCTGACGAACTTTATGGAGATGCAGATTTCATTTTCCAACAGAACCTGGCACCTGCACACAGTGTTCTTGATTGGCCAGCAAACTCGCCTGACCTTAACCCCATAGAAAATCTATGGGGTATTGTGAAGAGGAAGATGCAATACGCCAGACCCAACAATTCAGAAGAGCTGAAGGCCACTATCAGAGCAACATGGGCTCTCATAACACCTGAGCAGTGCCACAGACTGATCGACTCCATGCCACGCCACCTTGCTGCAGTAATCCAGGCCAAAGGAGCCCCAACTAAATATTGAGTGCTGTACATGCTCATACTTTTCATGTCCATACCTTTCAGTTGGCCAACATTTCTAAAAATCCTTTTTTTGCATTGGTCTTAATTGCTATTCTAATTTTCCGAGATACTGAATTTGGGACTTTCATTAGTTGTCAGTTATAATCATCAACATTAAAAGAAATAAACATTTGAAATACATCAGTCTGTGTGTAATGAATGAATCTAATATACAAGTTTCACTTTTTGAATGGAATTACTGAAATAAATCAACTTTGTCATGATATTCTTATTTTATGACCAGCACCTGTATATTTAGAAGCAGCTGTGTTACCTGGCTTCGCCCAGCAAATTTCATAACACATTGGCCCTCAGTTATACTGTCATTGGTATATCAAAAGTACTAAGTACTGTGTAACTAACTATGTGCTATTCTATATACATCATTTCTGTTATGTTTTTATTTATTTACCAAAAGCAGGCAGTGTGCTGTTGTGGTAAAGGCTTTAGACTTAAGACTTTAATACCTGAGGGTGCAGGTTCAAATCCTGCTACTGACACTGTGACCATGAGCAAGTCACTTCACCAGCCTGTGCTTCAATTAGAAACAAAAAAAGAAATGTAACCAATTGTATTTCAAATCTTTTAAGTCACCTTGGATAAAAGTATTAGTCAAATAATAAGTAAAAATAATATTATTAAGTTCCTGGAGCTGCTTACTCTTGAACATGCTATACACAATTGTCCATGAGTAAATCATTTCCTGTATTAGACCAATTGCTGCTTTTCTTGGTGACTTTACTTTTGCTGAAAGTCATTACAAAACACAATTTTACACAAAAGTGTATTTTTTATTGACATGGGTAACCAGTAGGAATAATGTGACATTTCAGTATATAATTTTTAGATGTTTTATGACAGACTAATGTAATGAGGAGCTTGTTTGTGGGATGCAACAACAACGTAATGGTAAATCGGTGATAAAATCTACAGTCGCGTCTTTTCAACTCCTGGAAGAGAAAACTAGGAGCTGAAGTAGAATAATTTGCAATACAAGAAAGACTTTTAACTTTAGCACAAACTTCACTGTCATTACATATCTTTTATATCATAAAGCATTGTAGGCCACCAAGCATATCTTTGAATGAGCCTCATAGATCTTTTGATACCAGGATGACTTTCTACTAAAGAATCATGACCAGTTCTAAGTTTCTGGAGTCCTCCAAAACCAAGGTATCTATTCAGAATAATAATCTACATCCTGAGTTTGGTCTTTGTCACCAAACTGTCGAGTCAAAGCATCTACTTTGGCATATTTGTTTCCAACTCGATAAGATCTTATGAAGTTAAATCAGCTGAAAAAGAGAGCCCATCTAGCTTGTCTAACATTTCATTTTTTGGTAGTTTTAAAATACAGTATGTGATATTTTTGTGGTAAGTGAATATAATAAATGGGTGTTCTGCCTCCTCTAGCCAGGATCTCCAGTCTTCTAGGACTAATTTTATGGCTAAATGATTTTGGTTCCTTCCAGTCAAGGACAGCCTTTCCATTTTTAAATCTGTACTTCTAATTGGAATTCCTAGACACAAAACCATAAGTTGATGAAAATCAACTTATCCAAACTGACAAATAACTAAAATTATTAAATAGCCTCAAGAGCACTTTACGAACATGCTGAACATTGGTGTTTGTTATACTATGTGTTGTTATTTAAGTTTAATGTCACTGTTCTCTGTGCCCACTGTTATGGACTCATTCATACAGGCAGACCAAATATGGTACACAGGTTACAGCATCAGCATTTAGAATTGCCGAGCCAAGCACAGGACCAGATAGCCACAGACAACAGGACAATTGAATAGTCAGCCTAAAGACAGACTAGTATATTTCTGTCTTCTGTCAGTACACCATCTTATTTCCTTGTTGGGAGTATAAGAACTGTATGTAGGCATTGTGCTATTCCTGTACTTTTTGAAGGTGGGGCTGGAATCCTTCCTGCCCTTGTTTGGAACCAGAGAAACACACCCTGCACATGGAACAACCAAAATAAAAGGATGGACCAACGACCAACACTTTGAAGCTTCCGGGCGGAAGAGTATGTCTTCCGTCCGAGGCCGAGCAGAAGATTATGTCTTCTGTCCGGCTAAAATCCTTTCAGCGTGGCAACGAAAGATGGACTGCACAGATCAAGATTTCCACGGCTTGATATGTCTGTCATAAGCTTCCCGTTTGTAATACCACGTGAACCCATCAGTAAAGAGCTAGTTTATCTTTTTGTTCTCGTTTAATCTTTTAACCGTCATATTGCATGCAGGGGAGGGATAATACCTTTTTAATTTATAATAATTTATAATTCAGGTTAATTAAAACGCCACAATATAAAAGAACACATTTCCAGAGAGCTAATGCCTCTTAAGGAAACAGTGTTAAAATGTAGAAATCATTGATATTGATTACAATGCAAAGGCCAAAAATATCAAAGAAAATGTCATTTACAAATGATTGAAATACCCCAAGTACATTTACCAATACATACAGTATCACGAGATACTCCTAATAACCATAAGGAGTATTAAATGTCATCTTCCTCACATCTCCCTCGCCCGATTGTGTTAAATTGTCAGCACTTCTAAGATCTAATTTAGTAAAAACTGTGAAATCAGTGACTTGATAGATTAATGGTATTATGAGTAGAAGCAGGTCATTATTCTTTCTTTTTTTAAAAAAAAGAATACTCTTCTGTGACTTCTATGGCTTTTCCCTCTGGACAAATGGGTAACAAATCAAAAGCACAACCATGTGCTCTGTGAGATGGTACCAAAACCATTACAAAATTGGGTTAAATTGTTGAACTGTGGGTTATTCAGCAAGAACATTGAAAAAACCATGGTGTGATCTTAACCAAATAATGTGTCAATGAAAGAGTGTTAAACAATTAAATATCCCAAGCAAAGGAAATAAAATGCTGTGTGAGGAAGGAGTATACATGAACAATTGCATGAAGGTCAGTTATTCTTCTTAAGAAGTCTACAATTATGCCACAAATTAAAGAAATATCAGCAGAACTGAGGAAGAAGTGGTGGGTGCTCATTAATATGTATTTGTAGAACAGACAGATTTCAGTGTAAGTTTTATAAAGAATGATGTGATCATCAACGACTATATGAATTATCTTTCCTTGAGCACATGCTAAATTTGCTCATGACGCTTCCTGTTCGGTAACTGAAAGATAAATATTAATTAAAAGCTATGCTAAAAAATAATTATTCAAGCATTATTATATTCATGCTACATTAATTAGTAAAACAGCAAGATAATTTAAAATATTTTCATTTACATAAACTCTTTAAATCTATTTTTATAACATCCCACATTAAAATATCAGGTTTTTCAAAAATGGCGTCATCAAGTTTGTGATTTGTATGCATCAGTATAGAGAGGAGGCGTTACCTGATTAAACACTTACTTAAGAGCAAAATTTAATTTCAAAAATTTTTATTTTGAAATTCAATACCATTTCTGATACACTATACAGTATATCATGTACCTCAATAAAAAATGTTTTTAAATAAATTGCCATTCTGTATGCATTACCATTGATGAAAACAAATAACAGACATGTCAGACAATAAATGCAAAAACTTCAAGTAGTGCAATCTTTTTTAAAAAGTAAGAGTAAAGTTCTGTAAACAATCCTTGAAGCAACCATTACAGCCAGCGAAATCCAATCAACTTTCACTTTAGTCACCATCCCATAATTTAATTTAATTTCTGCTGTAATACATCAGGTATATTAGCGCATGGAGAAGTAGCTCCACTGTTTATACAACTGAGCATTGAAAAGTTAGAGCCTCACTTTATATAAGAAATGTGATTAAATATAATTTTTTAGAGTGCATGTAATAAAACAAAAAAGTAACATACTACGGCAACACATTTAAAAACATGGGTTTTAAAACTGATGGAGTGACAGGGCCCTAGTGCACCTGGTTTTGGACCTGAATGAGCAGCGCAGAATAAAACTGGCCTGCAGGTAAAATTATTGCAGTCATATATCTCAATGCTTTAAACATTTAACTAACTACAAGAAATATTTTAACCTACAGAAAAAAACAAACATCAAATCCCAACTTTAAATGAAACAGTTTAAAGGCTTATACTGATTAATGTTTCCATAATTTAGAATTTAGATACCTACCTCTTGAAATTCTTTGTATTGACTTGTGTATCGGTCCTTCAAGTAAAAATTGACTAGATCTTTTGCTTGGCTAAATTGGCTATGTTAGCCCCTTTAGTTGGTATTGTGCGGTACCAAATTTTCTATACAGCTTTGAATGTACATTGTGGTTTTACATTCTCATTTGGCACAAAGCTAAACTATTTCTAGAAATCACTCTGAATGTAGTGATAGTAGTCCCGAGGTCCATGACATTGTAAATGGTGTACCACAAGGATCGATACAGTGCTCACTTCATTTTTCAATCTACATGCTTCCATTAGGCCAGATTATATCGAAGCACAAGGTGAACTACCGCAGCTACACAGATGACACGCAGCTTTACTTATCTATAGCACCTGATGACCCTGATACTCTGGCCTCTCTGACCCAATGTCTTACTTGCATTTCTGAATGGCTGAGTGGTAATTTTCTCAAGTTAAATAAGGAAAAAACAGAAATCATAGTGGGTGGAAAAAATGGATATAGAGAATGCCTTAGAAACAAACTTGATCCCTTACAATTAAATGTCAAGGTGGAGGTAAAGAATTTAGGTGTAATCATACATTAACCAGATTACTTGGACTGCATTTTTCCAAGGAACACTGCAAATATTAAGCCTCTTATAATACTGCAAGATTCTTAGAAATTAATTCATGCTTTTGTTTTTAGTCAACACATTACTGTAATGCACTCCTTGGTCAAAATTAGTTCAGAATTCAGCAGCAAAAATCTTAGCCGGAAAAAGAAAATTTGAGCACATATCACCAGTTTTAGCATCGTTAAATCGTGGTTACCCGTGTCCTTTAGAATTTACTTTAAAATGCCATTAATGGTATATAAAGCTTTAAATATTCTTGTTCCTCCCTGTATTTTTGAATGCATGTCCTTCTACATTCTAAGTCGTAACCTTAGATTTTCTTCTAATAGTGGTCTGGTTATTATTCCCAGAGCCAAGTACAAAAGAAGCAGCGAGGTGGCCTTTTGCTGTTATACACCAAAAATCCTTAATAGTTTGCTAGCAAACATACGCCAGGCTAACACTGTGGATCATTTATAAAAATGCCAAAAAAACACTTTTATTAATTTAGCTTTTTCATATCTACTGTACATTTTAGTTCTACTCCTAATAGACTACACATGCACATAATTATCATATTCTTCATGGATTTGCAAACTTTACTAGTCTCTACTTTTCTCTGCTCTCCTTTCCAGTTTTTCTGGGGTGTTGTTTTGTGCCACCATACCTGACCAAAGCACTGTGCACTCACCTTTGATGCCTGATTAAAGGCAGTGCCCCAAGTCTCCAAGAGACACACTGCATTAAATATTCTAGAATAAAGTCTTGAAACAACGTGGAATGACTTAAGAATATTTATTGTATATTAGAAAGCATGACCAGTGGAGGCTGGGTGATCTTTTGACTTTAGAACTCCTACAGATTTTGTCTTGTTCTCTAGCTTATCCTTTTTGTTTTTTCTGTCCTCTTGGCCATCTGACCTTATCATCGGACTCATTTTTAGAGACATACAATATGATATATCTATGTTACGTAAGCCCATATTTCTTACTTTATTATTAGTATTTACTTTAACTTTCTTGTAACTCTTACTTGTTATCTTGTAAAGCACTTTAAGCTACATTATGTATATGAAAATGTGCTATGGAAATAAATGTTGTTGTGGTTTTTGCTATCTTATCAACACCTGGAAGTGAATGAAAATGGACTTGCAACTCTAGCCATTCCTATTGGTAGCCTACGAGGTTCAATTGTCAAAAACAAGAGCAAACCAGAAGTGTATTTGTAATATTGGCTATAAAATCAATGCCATGAAAAATCAATATTGAAACTATTTTTAAAATGTTACAGTCGATACTTATATATTTTGATACTGTTGACAACCCTACTCCTGATGCGTTAATGTTCCAAATCCCTCCTCAATTAATGTAGCATTTCTGAATTCGTCCATCCATCCATTATCCAACCCGCTATATCCTAACTACAGGGTCACGGGGGTCTGCTGGAGCCAATCCCAGCCAACAAAGGGCACAAGGCAGGAAACAAACCCCGGACAGGGTGCCAGCCCACCGCAGGGCACGCACACACACACACACACTAGGGACAATTTAGGATGGCCAATGCACCTGACCTGCATGTCTTTGGACTGTGGGAGGAAACCAGAGCACCTGCAGGAAACCCATGCAGACACGGGGAGAACATGCAAACTCCACGCAGGGAGGACCCGGGAAGCGAACCCGGATCTCCTAACTGCGAGGCAGCAGCACTACCCACTGCGCCACTGTGCCACCCTATTTCTGAATTCATGCAGCCATTATTCCATTGTTTTCATGTTGCCACACTTAAGTGTTAAGATATTGTTAGTGACATAACTAATGTTGGTATACTAATCCAGAATTAGACACTGAATGGGACTGACTGTAACTGTATCCCATTTACTCATGTTCTGTTTAAATATGTGCCCTATGTACTTTCACAATCAAGTCAAGTCAAGTTGGGGAGCATGCACTGGTACAGTGTGTTGCCGCACCCACTACACGACGAAACAGCTCGGGATCCCATTTGGCAACCCCCCAGGCAGACACACGGTCCAGTCCCACTCTCCGGAAATGACCCTCTATCTGCCGCAGCCAGGTGTTACATGGGCGATCCCTTGGCCTAGTCCAGCCACTTGGGTCCCCAACAATGAGGATATTATGAGCTGGATCACTCTCGGGGAAACACGCCACATGGCCGTAGTGCCGTAAATGACGCTCCCTCACAATGCAGGTAATGTGCCTCGTTCGGGACTCCAGGAGCAACCACACATTCGACACAAAATCAAACCAATGGTACTCAAGGATTTTCCGGAGAGACACAGTACCAAAGGAGTCCAGTTTTCGTGTCAGGTCACTGGATAGTGTCCATGTCTTGTAACCATATAGCAAGACAGTAAGCACCAGGTCTCTAAAGGCTTGGACCTTCGTCCTTTTGCATAGATATCGAGAGTATCACACACCCCTTTCCAGCAATCTCATGAACCCCCCATGCTCTCCCAATCCATCTACTGACTTCATAGGAAGAGTCACCAGACACATGAATGTCTGCCGAGGTAAGTAAACCTCTCGACAAAGTCGACACTCTCTCTGCATATAGACACACTGCTGATGGCTGTGCCCAAGAGGTCATTAAAGGCCTGGATCTTGGTTTTTATTCAGGACACTCGCAAGCCCAGACACTCAAGACTCCTCACTCAATTTCTTGAGCGCCCCGATCAGAGCCTCCATTGACTCCATGCTGTGATGGCGAAGATCACAGCATCATCAGCAAAGTCAAGATCCGTGAATCTTTCTTCACCAACAGATGCCCCACAGCCGCTGGACCCCACGACCCTGCTCAACACCCAGTCCATACAAGCATTGAACAGAGTAGGAGCAAGAACACACCCTTGACAAACCCCAGAATCAACTAGGAAAACCACAGAGGTTCTGCTTCCACTCTGAATAGCGCTCACAGTACCAGTGTATAGGTCGGCCATGATATTTTAGTTGTTACACTAATGAGCATTACTTCGGCTTCAAAAATGCAATGAACAACACCTGGAGTTTGATTATTTTTTTACCGCAATTAAGTTTTATGAGCTCTACTAATCTTGTATTTCTTCTATTACAGTATGTCCTTCCATTAACTCATGCTGTATATCAGAAACATTTAAAGCATTATGAGCTAACCGTATTAATGTCTGCCAATATGGAAGTTCTGAAACACTAGCTAAGTATATTTTATTTTGTAAACATGGATGGGTTGTTTGGCAGGCAAATGTAGAAACCACTTCAATTTCATTCAGAGGATTAATGTGAGCCTTCATTAATTTACAAAGGGTGCAGTATTAAAAAGCATTTAATCACACACATGCACACACACCCACAGGCTTTTTTAAGGGGGCAGATTATTTTATATCTTTCCCGCAAAAATATATTGGAAACCAAGAAAGAGCCAGAGTTAATTAATGAAATCACCAGAATACAGCAAGAATATGCAAGGTCTCCAAATGAGGCACTTTATAGTTAAAGACAATTTTTACACTCAGAATTTAACCTCTTGACAACAAAAGAAATGGAACAGCTCATCTTTAAATTGTAACATCAATTCTATGAATGTGGAGAGAGTTTCTAATATGATCTTACCTCATCAAATCCACCAGAATGAGGTTTACAGCGTAATCACAGAAATTACCAACACAGACGGAGATAAAATCATTGACCATAAAAATATAACCAACACTTTTAGAGAGTACTATAAGTCCTTATATTCTACCCAGTTTAAAGATGATAAGACACAACCTAATGAGTCTTTTGACGATTTACAAATACCACAGCTAGATACTGTTAGTGCAGAGGAACTGGACAAACCTCTGATGGTCTCAGAATTACTAGATGCTATAAACTTACTCTAGTCTGGGAAAGCAGCAAGCCCTGATGGATACCCAGTGGAATTTTATATAAAAAAAATAAAATAACTTAGTTCCACTATTATCAGCAACATTTATAGAAGCTAGAGACAACAAAATTCTAACAAAAGATTTTTGCCAAGCATTAATTACAGTCTTTCCAAAGAAAAACAAGGACTTATTTTAACGCACAGACCAATTTCTCCTCTGAATAATGATGTTAAGATATTCTCCAAAGCTCTAGCTAGATGGATTGAGAAAGTGCTTCCCTCTGTGATATCACAAGACCAAACCCTGTTTATTAAAGGCAGACACTTAGCTTTTAATCTTCGAAGTTTATTTAATGTAACATACTCACCCATAAAATCTAACACACCAGAGATCTTGTTATCATTGAACAAAGAAAAAGTATTTCACATAGTTGAATGGTACTACCTATTCCCCACATTGTACAAATTGTCCAAATATATGTGCATGGATTAAACTACTCTATAACAGTCCAGAAACCTCTGTCTGTATTAACAACTCAAACTAGAATGTGGTTACTTCACAAGGATGCCCCCTATCATTATTGATCTTTAAAGTGTTATTGTGCAATTCGCCATTCACTTCTGAAATGTATCAGAGATAAAGGGGATTACCAAAGAAGGTCTTGAACAGAAAATATCACTGTATGCAGATAATATGGTACTTTATATTTCAGATCCACAAATTCAATACTAGCCTTCCTCAATGCACTAGCAGAATTTCAAAAGATGTTTGGGCTCAAAATTAATTTGAATAAATATGTGCTTTTTCTAGTGAACTTTCTACAACACAATATTAGACTGGACAACTTCCCGTTTATTTTAGCAAATCAGTTTAAATACCTAGGGGTAAACATCACAAGTAAATATTGTGGCCTGCAGGGGGTGTACCAACTGCCCAAACCCGACACAGACAGACACCAGACACAAGTTCAGCACACAACATACATTTATTCTTGAGGGGAAACACTTCTCCACCGTTCCCCTCAGCAGCACAGTAAAAACACAGTACCTTCTTCTCTCTGTCTTCTCTCTTTCTCTCCTTCTCCAATTTTCCTTCGCCTCCACTCCTCCTCCAGCAACCTGTCATCTCACTCCCTCCCGACTCTGGGTCGTGGAGTAGTGGCAGTTGGATCCTTTTACAGTGCACCCAGTAGTGCTCCAGGTGTCCCGTGATCTCCTTCCAGTTGCTGTGATGTTTCTATAGCTTCCCCTGGCGGAATCCACTGAATCCAGCTCCCAGCATGCCCTGCGGCAATTCATGGAACCACAGCAACCCAGGGGGCTGCCCTCTACTGTCCCTGGGGAGATAATGACCTGAGCACACTCCTTCCATCCAGCTGGGGTCCCAATTGGGCACAGCCTATGGCAGTATTTTACAATATAAAGATCTTTTTCAAAAAAATTTTGCTATCTGCATGGTAAACTTATACAAGATGTCAACAGATGGTCTACCCTGCATATCACATTAGCAGGGAGAATCAATACTATCAAGATGAACATCCTTCCCAAGCTTCTATTTCTGTTTCAGAGAATCCCCATGTACTATAACAAATCATTCTTTAAGAAATTAGATTAAATTATAATCTCATTTGCTTGGAATTCAAAACATCCACACATCCAGATAGATAGATAGATAGATACTTTATTAATCCCAATGGGAAATTCACAAAGGGAGACTCTACAATGACCTAAAGCAGAAGGGGCCATTGAACTACCTAATTTTCAATTTTATTACTGGGAGCCAATTATACAAGTTATAAAGACCTGGACAGCAATGAATATTGATTGATGAATATACACAAAGCTAGTTTACAATAGAAATAAAATCTTGCTGTACTTCTTTATATGCCCTACTTTGTGCCCCAAAAAATACAAATTCTCATCAATACACTAATAATCCAATTGTCCATCAATCATTCAGAATATGGAACCAATGGCATTTTAAGACAGAGAAACCTTTATCTGTTGCACCTTTACATAATAATCATTGTGGCAGAGAACCAGGGACCTTGCCCCACTGGGACGCCTGGAGCAGGGAAGGACCAGAAGAGGGACAATATCTCCCCTGGGCGCAAGAGGGCAGCCCCCCTGGATTTCATCAGGGGTCATGGATACGGAGCTGGAGAGCTCAACCCTGTGGGGACCCGTGGCCACCACTGGGGGTGCCCGGACGGTCCTGGAGCCCTTGAGGACAGCACTTCAGTCACATGAGGAAATGCTGCCGAACTAGGAACTGTGTACGCCCGGAGTGCTTCCGGGTGCAAGGGCAGCACTTCCGCCACACTAGGAAGTGCTGCCAGAAGACCATCACCGAGCACCTCGAGCACATCCAGGGCAGGATAAAAGGGGCCGCCTCACACTGGAAGAGGACGGAGCTTGCGAGAGAGGAGTGGAGACGGCTGAAGGAATAAGGACTGAGTACATTGTGGTTTGTGCATGCTATTGTGTGTTGTTGTGTCACAAAATAAACGGTGCATGTATTTTGGACATCATAAGCCTCAGTATCTGTCTATGTCCGGGCTACCTTTCACATCACCTTTTTCTACTCTCTCTAACCTACACAGTATTTAATGTTTGGAAAATGTCCAGGATTAAAATACTTAATGAACTATATATAGATAATGTATTTAAATCTTATGAACAATTATGTTTCCAACTTCACTTCCCATCAACACAATGTTTCCACTATTTTCAAATCATAAACTTTGCTAAAAGGAACTTGCCCAATGTTTCTCATCTCCTACCCATTTCTCTTTCTGAGGCAATACTGACCAGTCTTGAAGACTCGAACAGCATCTTAATAATGTATAAAAACATTTTTAAGTCTCTTCCTTTCAAAGATCCTAGGGTACATTGGGGAAAGTATCTTTCACTTAACATCTCTGAAAAGGAGTGGAAGGCAGTCATGCATAGAATACACTCCAGCTCCATATGTGCAAAGCATTCAATCATCCAACTTAAAGTCTTTTATCAAACACATTTATCTTATTTAAAGTTGTCCAAAATGTATCCAGGCCAAGATTCAAGATTGCAGTTTTGCTTCAGTTTTACTGGGCCACATGTTTTGGCAGTGTACCAACTTAACATCAAAAGCAAAATACTAAAAAAAAAAAACAAAGTAAATGAAGCTCAGTAAGGTCTCCATATTCACAGGGGTTACATTTTAATAACTTTTGCAAAAACTGAAATTCTTGAATGTTAGTGTTTTCACTAGTGCCTATCAGACAGCCATATAGTCACTCCTAACCCATTAACACCAGGCTTAAAGAGGAGAAGGACAACTTGATTGTAATCTCCTTTACTACACTACTAGCACATAGACTTATCTTGCTCAACTGCAAGAATCCCAGCCCACCTGTTATAAGTCAATGAGTAATAGATGTTCTGTACTATTTCAAATTAGAAAAAAATGTAAATTATGGCAAGGTCTAATTAATCAAATCTTAGAATAAGCATTTACTGTATATCATGGAAAATGACATTCTCTTTTCTTTGTTGTTGTTTTTAAAGATTTGCTCATGTTGTAGTCTCTCCTCTTTTTCTCTCGGGTGGTGGATAAATTATAGTTTTTAAAATTTGACATGATTGTATGGAATGTTAGCTTCTTCAAATAAAATCAATAAAATAAAAAAAATGAATTTCTTGCAAAAGTAACTTTAACAGTCAAACAAAACAAATGAATATGTGCCAAAGCTCAAAACTGAGTTACTGTTAACAACAGTCTGAATGTAGTATTAGTAACTTATATCAGTAGATATACTTAAACACAGCCACTATGGATTTTTAGACTTATTTTTGTCATTGCAACTTTTCACTCGCATTGCTCAGGGACTGTGCCATCTCCCCATAGATGTCATCTGTGAAACAGAAAACACAGCTGTCTGCTGCGTCCTGTTGCAATTTGACTTAGTTATCTAAGTGGCCTTTAAAGTATGGCCAGATCTCCATATTAGCAAGATCTGTATCCATAAAATCAAGTATTCATGAAAGGAAGTTGATAAGTTGACATCACTTCCTCAGCCCCTTCCCTAGCTTCACAATAAAATGAATAAAAGAATAAAATAATATGACAACCTCAAATCTCAGCCTCGACTGATACTTCTTTATCTATATTAACAGAAACTCCCACAGCAACAAATTAACCTTGTGTGGTACATCATTTTTTCTTCCTTCCTGATATGTCTGCTGTTCTCATCCTATCCCTAACGCTCAGCTCAGACACCTTGCAAAGGATAATAATTTCTGCCACTTGCACCATGATTTACTTCTTTCGGTCACTACCCACAGCTCGGGACCGGTGAGGGTAAGAATGTAAATCGACCAGTAAAGATTTTAGCCTTTTGACTCAGCTCCCTTTTCATCACAAGTGATTGGTACAACATCTTCATAACTATGGACGCTGCTCCAATCCACCGGCCGACTTCACTCATGTATGAAGAAGACCCTGAAATAAAGTATTTCAGCTCCTGTGCTTGAGGCACCACCTCATCCCCAACCCAAAGAGGAAATTCCACTCTATTCTTGAGAACCATGACTTCAGACTTGTAGGTGCTGATCCTCATCATGGCTGCTTCACACTCAACTCATTAGAGAAAGGCTGGTCTTAACTTTTGGCTAACAAACTTTGCACTCTGCTCTTGATTACTTCTCATTTCTAGGTCCATCTCATTAACAATATTGTCTCCATTCCGAGTCATTATATGAATAGGCATGAATGTAGACATTTCGCCATGTTTATAATTCTTCTTTTACTGCCTCTCTTTACATATGCTGATCAGAGATGAGCGAACACCACTGAGCTGGCAAAATCACAGAAATATTTGGGAACTTTGCTAAACTCAGTAAAATGCATTAAAGTTAAAGGAGGAACTGAGCTAGTTTTGAGTGAATGATGAAATTATCTTTTAAATGTTCCTGAAGTCTAGGGAATCATTAGTAAACTATACTGGACTGATTATTGTGTCCAAAAATGTGACCTCAGGTGTGAGGCAGCAGTACTAACCACTGCGCCAACGTGTTTGAAAAAACATGCCTTTAAGGCTTGTTTAAACATTGTAGCTGGGCACATGGCTAATTATGCATGCTGTAATGAAGTGGGTTGGCTACACACTCCCAAAACCATTTTGGGAGTCTCTTGAATCCGCTCTTTCAATAGTAATAACTGAGTTGATGAGCCATAGTAAGTAATGTCACACAATGACTGCAATGGATGGGTGTAAAAGTGCAACTGCTTTTGTTCAACAAGTGCCCTTAAAATAAAATCCAAATAAACAGTAAAACGGTACAGTGCTTATTCCCATAATAAAACAAATAATCCAATAAATAAATAATCCCATGTGCAAAGTGGTTTTAAAAACAAATAAATACATTAGAACATTAGTGCAATCTAGACAAGAACACGCCATTCAGCCCAGGAAAGCTCACCAGTCCTATAAACTTAATTCTTCTAAGAAAACATCAAGTCGAGTTTTGAAAGTCTCTAAAGTCTTACTGTATACCACACTACTTGGTAGCTTATTCCAAGTGTCTGTGGTTCTCTGTGTAAAGAAAAACTTCCTAAAGTTTGTGTGAAACTTAACCTTAACAAGTTTTCAACTGTGTTCCCATGTTCTTGATGAACTCATTTTAAAATAACAGTCTTGATCCACTATACTAATTCCCTTTATAATTTTAAACACTTCAATCATGGTATCTCTTAATCTTCTTTTACTTAAACTGTATAGGCTCAGCTCTTTTAATCTTTCCTCCTAATTTATCCCCTGTAGCCCTGCAGTGAGCCTAGTTGCTCTTCTCTGGACCTTTTCTAGTGCTGTTATGTCCTTTTTTGTAGCCTGGAGACCAAAACTGCACACAGTACTCCAGATGAGGCCTCACCAGCGCATTATAAAGCTTCAGCATAACCTCCTTGGACTTGTACTCCACACATCAGGGCGCTATATAACCTAACATTCTGTTTGCCTTCTTAATGGCTTAACACTGTCTGGAAGTTGTTAGTGTCAAGTCCACTATGACTCCTAAATCTTTCTCATAAGGTGTACTCTTAATTTTCAAACCTCCCATTGTGTATTCAAACCTAACATTTTTGCTTCCTATGTGTAATACCTTACATTTACTGACATTAAGTTTAATCTGCCACAAATCTGCCCAAATCTGTGTGGTCCAAGTTCCTCTGTAATGATTTAATGGATTCCAGATTTTCTGCCAATACACCTATATTGGTATCATCTGCAAACTTAACCAGCTTGTTACTGATACAGTATTCCTATACAAATCATTCATATATATTAAAAATAGTTCCAGCCCTAGCACTGACCCCTGTGGAACATCACTTTTAACATCAGCCAATTCTGATAAGGTTCCTCGTACCATCACCCTCTGCTTCCTGTGTCTGAGCCAATTCTGCACCCATCTACAAACATCACCCTGAACTCCCATGTCTTTTAGGTTGATGCCCAACCTCTCATGTGGCACCTTATCAAATGCTTTCTGAAAGTCAAGATAAATAATATATACTCCACTTTGATCATACCCTTTTGTTGCTTCCGTATAGAAATCCAGCATGTTAGTAAAACATGACCTCCCTCTTCTGAACCCATGCTGACTGTTCAGAAAAACTCCTGTCCTTGCCATGTGCTGCTCAATCTTATCCTTAATAATTACTTCCAATTAATTTTCCTGTGATAGTTCAATAAACACTTTAAAAGCCAAAGGTAAAACCAAGTCCTTTTAAAAATCCCCAGATGTGATGCATTCATTCTGCACTCCTCTCTTTTTTCTCTGCCACAGTATCCGTCCTCATCATCCTCCATCCTGTCACCATCCTGGATCTCTCGTTCCTGTTTTACCTCCGCTCCCTCTCTCTCTCTCTCTCTTCTCCTTCAGCCCAGCTCCTCTTCCCTCATTATCTTGCTGACTCACACTTCTCAGGTCTCGCAGTTGGTGCAGACATCAGCATCCACGATCCCTTTCTAACAACGGCTTTAAACATGACTGCCTCCTTTGATGTGTCTGCTATAACAAAAACTTGGAGGCTACCAGATCCCTACGGAGATCACAGTCGTCCCCCACTACCCTTTAGCTACTCAGTGGGGAACTGATCCGCACTAAGAACATTCATCACTCATTCCCCCATGGGGTTCCATAACGCTTACCTTTACTCCTGTGTACTGGGTGACAGAGTACTGCCTTCACCGTCCATTCGGCTCTTTTTCCATCTTTTTTTTCTTTGTTCACCTTAACTTTTGTCTGACTCCCCCTTATATGTCTCCATGGTTGCAGCGATTCTAATGCAAACTACATGAAGCCAATGAAACAATCAAGACAGTCCACACCCTCACGTTCAGGTGCACCCCATCTCAACCACTCAACTAACTCCACACATCCATGTGAACCCACACACCCATGGGTATCTAGCCAGTTATTTATATATCCACTCTTTTATTTAGGTGAATGACCACTAGTTGCTAAGCCCCAGACCCACTATTCCACACATACAAATTAGCCATACAGTGCTGCACTGACAGCACACAGGGATCAGTCTTATATATCAGGTAGCAATACACTCATAACATTTTCATGATGGTCAGCTAATGAAGTGTTTCTTAACCTTTATCTTCCCACGACCCATATTTGCCTTTTTAAATTCACCCCTCGGTGAACGAGCACGATTGGAAGAGGGATGATGGGAGAGGTGTTCCCTCTTCATGGAACAAGCTAACTTACAAATGAGAAAACATATCGCCCAATGATGTCAATCGCTTTGGCAACTCGCTGCAATCTACTTGAGAACCAAAGACAGCGATCCACAACCCATCATCGGCAACCCACAACAACCCGTTGGTTGAAAAACGCTTTTTGTTTGTATTGCATCACATGTATTGCAGAAATCTGGCTGGAGTTCTGATTGGGAAACGACAACAAAGATCAATAGGCTTGCGTGAAAGTTCGGCACATTCTACAGTTCTGTAATATTATGTTTACCTGGCAAAACATCATGGGGCTGTAGGCAAAAAAAATAGTTTGCCTAAGTCAGCCAAAAACGAATATATAAGAAAATATTTGATGAACAAGGTAACTGGTGAACAAAGCATATACAATGAATTTCACCAATCAAAACTAATGCTAACGTGGATCACCCCTACTTGGCTTCTCAGATGCCCATTCTTTTGGTTAAACTTATGTCAGAAAAGAACATTGTTCCAGTGGTTGATGGGCAATATTCCTGAGTTTATTTTGTGTGCACAAAATACATTTATCTTTAATTTTGTAGGTTTGTCTATTTTCCGGTCTGACTGCAGGAACTAAGGGTTGTAGTTTTTAAGGGAGGGTGAAGTATTGGATGACATGGATTAAAAGAACCCACTATACCAACAAGTCTGAAGTACTAACCTATTTGATATTCCAGAATTATGATAAATTGGAAGCAAAATCATAGCCTGCAGGAGGCAGTATCTGACAAACATGGGTGACAAGTTCTAGTGTTTATGCTCCTGTTTGCTAGTTGTAGTCAACCTTTTTATTTTATGCACCTCTTCTTGAAAAGAGAAAAAATAACTACATTAGTATCCCTTTGTCTGCCTGTCCATCAATGTGAAAACAACTACAGCAGCAATTACCTGGCTTATTTGAAAATGCTTTCTAGACAGATGCATCCTGTTTTATGTAGTTATTTCATCCTCCTAAAAGAAACAGAATTTTGAAACAATGGAAGAATATAGATTTATAATTCAATCAAGAGGCATTAACCCCCTGAAATGATAGGTCTAATTGCTTGCTTTTGTTGTATGTATCCACACACAGCAGCCAGAGATTGAAATTTAATGTCACATATTGATGCTGGCTATTTTCCAATACTATTACAGAGGTCTGATACTGAAAAAGAAAAATTATCTCTCCCTCAGAATGTGAGGCAGGACAGGCATTGGTGCAACCAATACAAGCTCACAATTACAGAAATACAAATGAGCAAATAACACAAAACATAATAAAATATGACACGTTCATCTTTCCTGGTTAAACAGATGGCATTTAAATGCTTAATGAACCCTTTCCAATAGTCTATCCCTCATATTATAAATTCAAAATATTGCCCATAAAGTTTGAAAGAGATGCTCTACAAACAGCACTTACAGTTCCTTCAACATAATGAGAAAATGTGCAAGTTACAATATCATTATTTTCAATTGTTCTGGATATGTTTTATTGTTATTGTCAAATTTATTTCAGAATCATGATTCTGAGATTCAAAGTATAATTTGTTTTGTTCTAGATATTCCTACATACATACCCATAAATCTTCCAGAATATTCTTTACTATACAATTAACAATACAATTGGGTTTGTGATCACTCATCAGTTCTGAAGATAAGTGAAAACAACTTACCCTATCTACTGTACAAGTCTGAAGTATTAACTTGCATATTTCACTCCAGAAATATGTTTGATATTGAGCAAATCACATACTGTATTATTCTAACATAAATGGGAGAGGACAATTCTAAATAGAAAAGAGCCAGGAGATGAAACATAGTCAAAATAATCACTTAAAGGTCAGCAGCAAAAGTCAAAACACACTGTTGTCACAGCCAAAAAGGCGAAGCTAATTCTCTTTTACTAGGAAAAACTAGACAGTGGAAATTCGCACGCAAAGTCTCAGAAAAGTTATCTGCAATCTTGGATACGAGGAAATGCATCACACTGACCTTTAACCTGTTGCACAGGTTGCAATCACCAACACAGCAACTGCCTTACTAAATGGCAAAACCCACACTAAACAAGTTCACATCTGGAAATGATACAAAACTTTTATCCATCCATCCATTATCCAACCCACTATATCCTAACCACAGGGTCATGGGGGTCTGCTGGAGCCAATCTCAGCCAACATAGGACGCAAGGCAGGAGACAAACCCCAGGCAGGGCGCCAGCCTACCACAGGGCACACACACACAGCAAGCACACACTAGGGACAATTTAGAATCGCCAATGCACCTAACCTGCATGTCTTTGGACTGTGGGAGGAAACCGGAGCGCCCGGAGGAAACCCACGCAGACACAGGGAGAACATGCAAACTCCACGCAGGGAGGACCCGGCAAGCGAACCCAGGTCTCCTTACTGCGAGGCAGCAGCATTACCCCCTGCGCCACCAGAACTTTTAAATTAATTTTAAAATCGAAAAAATGATTGTGAAAGCTGAAATTATCATACTTCAAATACCAAAATGAGTATAACAACAACAACAACATTTATTTATATAGCACATTTTCATACAAAAAGTAGCTCAAAGTGCTTTACATAATGAAGAGAAGAAAAATAAAAGACAAAATAAGAAATTAAAATAAGACAACATTAGTTAACATAGGGGCGGCACAGTGGCGCAGTGGGTAGCGCTGCTGCCTCGCAGTTGGGAGATCTGGGGACCTGGGTTCGATTCCTGGGTCCTCCCTGCGTGGAGTTTGCATGTTCTCCCCGTGTCTGCGTGGGTTTCCTCCGGGGGCTCCGGTTTCCTCCCACAGTCCAAAGACATGCAGGTTAGGTGGATTGGCGATTCTAAATTGGCCCTAGTGTGTGCTTGGTGTGTGGGTGTGTTTGTGTGTGTCCTGCGGTGGGTTGGCATCCTGCCCAGGATTGTTTCCTGCCTTGTGCCCTGTGTTGGCTGGGATTGGCTCCAGCGGACCCCCGTGACCCTGTGTTCGGATTCAGCGGGTTGGAAAATGGATGGATGGATGGATAGTTAACATAGAAAGGAGTAAGGTCCGATGGCCAGGGTGGACAGAAAAAACAAAAAAAAACTCCAGAAGGCTGGAGAAAAAAATAAAATCTGTAGGGGTTCCAGGCCACGAGACCGCCCAGTCCCCTCTGGGCAATTACACAATTAAAAAAAAGATAAGAAAAACATAATAGTAAAGGCAGAAAGAAATGTAATCAAACCTTCTACATAACCAGTATAAATGGCAATTGACAACCGAATGAGACAGAAAGAACCCTGCATGCTGTTGGAGAGGAACTGAAGGGGCGAATTTGAGGATTCAGAAAGGCAATTCATTTGGCACATGCATGTGCATGCACATTCAGTTGACCACCCAGTGTTAGGAGACCACACTTATAGAATCTTAGATGGCACATAGTGGTTAGCTAGTCCTCCCTGGTGTGTTAGAAACAGTTCGATCAATGCAGTAGACCACAAACGGAGAAAAAAAAAAAAACAGTTGGAACAAACAAGGATAACCGAGTTCTCCATTTGAATGACAAATCAGATATCAGGATCAAGATAACACGGCAAAGTTCTTATCCATACGTAGTTTATAAATACTAAGAGAGTCACCAATATTTTGAATAATACAGACAGTTTCATGTTTTTAATGCAGGTGCTGTCTTAAACAGTAATTACATTTCTATAGGAAAGTTTTGTGCATCATTCCCAATATTGTGCATGCTGCTACTTAAGTATTAGAATTACTAATGACAGCACTGGCTAATGTTTAACAGCCCGACCCATGGTAGGTTTCACTAGTAGCTCTTTGGAGGAGATTCTTTACCCTAAGAAAGCTACCAGTTTTCCAGGAAATTTTCATTTCTTAGTTTTAGAAGAGTGGTTTGTGCCCCCACAGAGATACTAAATATGATTTGCATTAATCTGAAAATTACCAAGATATCGTCTGCATACATTGTTACAAAAACTCCCCATTAGTTATGTAAAATGTTATATAAAATATTGTTCACAAAAGTCTGAAATGCTAAACCAAATGGCATAAAGATAGTATTTCGACTGACCTTTGCTATTTAATAAAGAGGTTTTCCTTTCAATTCTCTTTCCCTGATGCTTATCAAGCTGTAAACATTACTCAGGTCCACTTTAGCAAAGATTCAACTTACCAGAGTAGAGTGGAACAACAGAAGAGGTCATGATAAATGATTTACTTAACGCAAAACAAAAGCTTACATTTTTGGTGCTCTAAATAATCTGGAACTCAGTACAGGTTTAATACTCTACCAAAAGAATGTCAATTCTGCTAGAAAATGTTCTCATTAGGGTGACATGCCATTCTAAATCAAGGTTCCTACTAGACACTGAATAATGACAGGGAGTACCTAAGAATTAAGTAATTCACACAATATCTACAGTTAACACAGCACAATGATACTAATGAAATGATTTTTGATTTAGAATTTCAACTGCCTTAATTGAAAGGTATTTTTTTTACTCAAAACAAAAAGTCTACAGCTAGAACAATGGAGTTTCCCTCAAAGAATGAATCCGATTCATTGTATTTTTATTTTGAAAAAAAAAATCCATTATCACACTTGCAGACTGGCACTATTTAAGATAGATGAGTAATTACTAAAGTTTTAATCACCATTGTTTATCTCAGTCTGTAGCTCGCTCAAAATTTCTGAAATAAAGAAAAACATTTAGGAGGTATGGTTTAAAAAGCAGTTTTCAATCCACTTCAGAAGAAACATTTACTCAAGAAGATATTGTATATTTTAATTTTAACACTCTATAAATAGGAAATTTTAATATACAAGAACTAAATGAATGAGGACTAATAAAGAACTTAACAGCACCCATTCATGCAAGTCGAGGACAGTAAAGCACATGAAAGAGACTGTGGCAAAACTTACAAAATGTTCACACTAATATAATTTATGGATATGCATAATACCAAACAAACTTAAACTATATACATTATATCACATGCAACATTGATGTTTCCGATGGACTACAGAATGCCACTAGTTATGCTTTGATGAATGGATAAGCAGTCACATCTACAGAAATAGAAGATGTCAAACATTTGCATAGCAAATTAGAGGCTGACAGGACAGATAATAAATCTGTACATTCACAAAGGAATGAGATGCACCCTGTTCATTAGGCTATTGTTTTTAAATTTAAAATTATGCCTTTATACTGCCAAAATGCATCAGCGCAGGTTCATCATTTTCCAATTGTATTCTGAGATGCATGGACACTTCATCAATCTCAATGTCAAGGCTGAAGTTCATCTAAGAGCTGCTTTAGGTAGAAAAATGCTATTAGGCATTTTTATTACAATAACTTCGTTCAGTGGGTTATGTATCACTAGTATACTCTGTCCTCTAAAACCTCTGAAGGCAAATGAGAACACAGATGAATCAATTACTAGAAAATGTCCTGATTCCAGCTTTAAAGATTTGTATCTTTGAACTCACTTCAAATGGTACATCATAATGGTGAATGTTTGCTTTGACACAGATGTAGTATCATCAAAGAACCATTCAAATTTTAACAGTCACTGCCTGCTCTTAGCTGAAGCATGGACGTTATCAAATGATGAAGACAGCATTTTCTTGTTTATCTCGAGTGGTCTGTTGTTATTGTAAAAACTGTGATTACACTGAAGAGAAGAATATTAATCATGTCCATAGCTCAACTAAACTCAAATGAGCAACCCAGTCTAATTTTTAAGACTGCGGCATTTCATATTGAAGCAGTAGGTTTTGTAGGTACCGCAGCTTTTAGTTTATATTATATTCAAAAAACAAAAGGAAGCATTTTCAAATAAAAAAATATTCTATACAATAATTAAGAAATTTTCATTAAAAAAAGAACTGCCTCTATTAGCTGGAGAGAAGCAAAATCTAGCATTGTTCATGCTGCTCCACATTGTTTGATTATTCTGCATTTGCTTTCCAACTTATGCAAGTATGAACTGGCCCTGTGTAAGTGCATGCCCTATGATAGACTCCGGTACTTTTTAGGATTGTTTTGTAATTAACTGAAAAAATACTTTTGTTAAGGAATTCCTTAAATCACTTTGACAATATGGCCAGTGATCCAGGATCCAGACTGGGGTTCTATCCAAACTGTTTCCTTCACTGTGTCTGATGCTGCTGTGATGGACTCCAGCGCCCCATCAGCATGTAATCAGAATATTAGAAAAATTTTTTTGCGAGAACAGGTCATTAAATTCAGCAAAGTTTGCAAGTCCTATGTACTTAATGTCTCCAAAACAACATCACGTCGATATTTGGAGGACACTAAAGTCCAATTCTCTACCACACTATTTGGTAATGCAATTAGCAGGTTCAGAAAATGGACAAAGGCTTTCATTGGTCACTTTATGGACTTTTTAAAATTCCAACAAATCACTTACAACAATATACAAAACAGCAATTTAATTTTCTGTTGATGTTTCTGAATCAAATACACAAATTACTAGAAATCAAAATTCAAAGATTGTGTTCTCACGTGCGTTACAGGTTTATTGGGCAAATGACTGAGCGCATTGCCATATTTCCTAGAGGTGTGAGAGAGGTTGTGATGACATCATAGGTTACAAACCACATGACTAGCCAATGGGGTTGTTACTACAAACAATTAAACAACTCACAAAACAGTGCAAAGAAAGAGCAAACAAAATGAAGACACAACAAGGACACAAAAATTACAATACCGTCACATCCAAAAATATTACAAAACAATTTATGAGGGCAAAAAACAATTTCTTAAAAGAACACTTGTCTCTTCAATAAATCACACTTAGTTTCATATCTTAGCTGATTTTATTCCTGCCTGTTCGGTTTTCTTTGCCATTGACAGTTTTACTGTCTTATCTTTTATGACCATCTGACATTCTTGAAAATACACAGCTACAATATAGCTTAAACTATAGAAAGTGCTCAGTATGAAAAATAAAATAATATAAATATTAATTAAATTAATGGCTAGTGTGTCCTTTGCAAGAGCCCTTATGAAATACTTCATATGCTTATGAAAAGCTCTATTTCTCATATAAAATAAACATTGATGGATTGTCTGTGTAATATTCTCTTTTAGCAAAGAGCTTTTTGAATGAAACTACATAAAATAAAATGGTGCCCTATCCAATGTTGGTTCCTGCCTTGTGTCCAGTCCTGCCAGAATAAGTTCCAGTTTCCTATGATCCTGAATGAGATTATTGAACCAGAATCCTAATTTCCATCTCTACTTCTCCTACAGTGACATCACACTTGTGGTCTCCAGTCCCCTCCCACTTCCTGGACTGACTGTCTCTGCTGATCAAGTGATTAGAGAGCTGGAAAACTCTGCATGAACAAGGCTTTAGAGCCAGACAGAATCAGCCCCATGTGTCAGCTAACTGTGTTATTCAGCACCTGTTCTCCCTTTCCCTATGCAGAAGGTTCCCCAGCTATGGAAATCATTCTTTGTGGCCCCAGTGCCAAAGAAAGGACATTTCAACGATCATAAAACTTCAGATCAGTTAATCTTACTTCTTACATCATTAAGACCTTTGACGGGCTGGTCCTGAAACAGCACTGATCCCTGGTTTCAGAACATCTGGATCCTCTGTACCTCTTTACCTATCAGGCACATATAAGTGTGGAGGATGCTCTAATATACATATTTCACAGAGCATACTCTGTCTTGGACAATGCTGGCACCACAGTCAGGATAATGTTCATTGATTTGTCTCCCTTCCTGTTTACTCTGTGCACAGCAGACTTCCAATATAATACCAGTGCTTGCCTCCAACAGAACTTCTCCATTAACAACTTCCCCATCATAGGCAGCATTAATAATGAAGACAAGTCTGTGTACAGAAGGATTATGGAGGACCTTGTTTTGTGATGCAGAAAGACAAATTAGTCTATAGTGAACTTCCTGCATGCCAAATATCCTCTGAAACCAGTCACTATTCTGGAGGAGGATGTGGAAATGGTGCAGAGCTACTGGACTGGATACAGCATAGTGGCGATGTACACGATCGGCCAGGGCAATCTACATTTCCTAAGGAGACTCAGGTCTTTTGATGTATGAAGCAAGCTACTGGATACATTCTACCACTTCCCAGTAGCCAGTGTATTGTTCTACAGTGTGGTCTCCTGGGGAAACAACTTGAGTTTAAAAGATGCACAATGTCTGAACAAACTTATCTGGAAAGCTTGTTCCTTCACAAGACTAACCCTGGACACGCAGAAAGCTGTTGAGGAAAAGAGGATGGTGGCAAAATTGGATGCCATCATGAAACTTTTCCTTCATCCCTTCCAGGAAGCTCTCTCTTGGAGCACTTTTAGCCAAAGTCTCATTACTCCATAAGGTGGCATTTCTGGGGGGCTTTTTCTTCTGCGGCTATCAGGCAATTCAGTGCTCCTTTCTGACTTCCCAAACTAAATGCTTATACTCTTTAAATTCATTTTACAAATTCTTCATGTTTATCTATCAATATATCTACTGATTTATTGTACAGGACTATTCAAAATGAAACAGCAGATTTCAAAAATATTATTTCAAACAAACTGTATAAGACAGAAACACATTCCACATATCACTGGATAGAGGAAAGTTCAAAGTTTAAAAGCCCACCTAAAAGTACCAGTGAATGCCACCAAGCACCATTTCTCGTTTATAGTATAGTAACATTTCCACTTGGAGGTGTGAACGACACCATGCAAGGACAATGGATTGGAAGAGGTGGACAATAAGATCTTACTCATCGTTTATGGCCTCCCAGGTCTCCAGACCTTACCCCCTGTGATTTTTATCTATGGGGGTACATTAAAGAAAGAGTGTTTGTTCCAACTATGCCTGCTAATCTTTAAGATTTGCAACATCGAATTGAGGAAGCTGTGATTTCAGTAACTAGGAACCAGTTGACTCATGTGTGGCAAGAAATGGTCTATTATTTTGATGTTTGTCACGCTACACATGGTGCTCATATTGAGTGCATACAACCTCAAGGACCATACGACCAAACTTTGAACTTTCCTCTATCCAGTGATGTGCGGAATGTGTTTCTGTGATAGATAGATAGATAGATAGATAGATAGATAGATAGATAGATAGATAGATAGATAGATAGATAGATAGATAGATAGATAGATAGATAGATAGATAGATAGATAGATAGATAGATAGATAGATAGATAGATAGATAGATACTTTATTAATCCCAAGGGGAAATTCACATACTCCAGCAGCAGCAAATTGATAAAAAAACAATATTAAATTAAAGAGTGATAAAAATGCAGGTATAGTAGACAGTAACTTGGTATAATGTTAACATTTACCCCCCCGAGTAGAATTGAAGAGTCGCATAGTGTGGGGGAGGAACAATCTCCTCAGTCTGTCAGTGGAGCAGGAAAGTGACAGCAGTCTGTCGCTGAAGCTGCTCCTCTGTCTGGAGATGATACTGTTTAGTGGATGCAGTGGATTCTCCATGACTGACAGGAGCCTGCTGAGCACCCGTCGATCAGCTAAGGATATCAAACTGTCCAGCCCCGTGCCTACAATAGAGCCTGCCTTCCTCACCAGTTTGTCCAGGCGTGAGGTGTCCTTCTTCTTAATGCTGCCTCCCCAGCACACCACAGCATAGAAGAGGGCGCTCGCCACAACCGTCTGATAGAACATCTGCAGCATCTTATTGCAGATGTTGAAAGAGGCCAGCCTTCTAAGGAAGTATAGTCGGCTCTGTTCTCTCTTGCACAGATCATCAGTATTGGCAGTCCAGTTCAATTTATCATCCAGCTGCACTCCCAGGTATTTATAGGTCTGCACCCTCTGCACACAGTCACTTCTGATGATCACGGGGTCCATGAGTGGCCTGGTCCTCCTAAAATCCATCACCAGCTCCTTGGTTTTGCTGCTGTTCAGTTGTAGGTGGTTTGAGTCGCACCATTTAACAAAGTCCTTGATTAGGTTCCTATACTCCTCCTCCTGCCCACTCCTGATGCAGCCCACAATAGCAGCATCGTCAGCGAACTTTTCAATGTGGCAGGACTCAGAGTTGTATTGGAAGTCCGATGTATATAGGCTGAACAGGACCGGAGAAAGTACAGTCCCCTGTGACGCTCCTGTGTTGCTGACCACAATGTCAGACCTGCAGTTCCCGAGACGCACATACTGAGGTCTGTCTGTAAGATAGTCCACGATCCATGCCACCAGGTATGAATCTACTCCCATCTCTGTCAGCTTGTCCCTAAGGAGCAGAGGTTGGATGGTGTTAAAGGCACTAGAGAAGTCCAGAAACATAATTCTTACAGCAGCACTGCCTCTGTCCAAGTGGGAGAGGGATCAGTGTAGCATATAGATGATGGCATCCTCCGCTCCCACCTTCTCCTAGTATGCAAACTGCAGAGGGTCGAGGGCGTGGCGGACCTGTGGCCTCAGGTGATGAAGAAGCAGGTCAGTACCAATCCCACAATCACTGGTGCCAGTCCAGGAGGCATAGATCCACTGTGGGAGAGAATTCAACAAGAACAGTGACTAGGCCATGAATTAAACTGTGTCTACTGGTGTTAATCACTGCACCTCTAAAATGTGCTATATAAAATAATCTTTGATGGACTTACTACGGATAGTGATTGCTCTTTGAGATACAGTTGTCATTAAACGGTGCTATACAAAATAAAGAGAGAATAATTGCTGCTATATGTTATTATTTTTCGATAGCATTCTTAAGAAAGGCACTATATTAAATAAAGATTAACAGACTGCTAACATAAACTGTTCTTTGGGGTAGAGCACTTTATGAATTTTGAAACAAATAAATTGATGGATTAGTCCCTTTAAGTGTCTGTGGGAATAAGAAAAATAAGAAAAGTATTACACAGGAAAGGCCAGATGAATTATCAACTTTTTTTAGACACAGCTCTTCTATAGCAATCCCCTAAAAAAAGGATCCATTAGGGTCATAAGAATATGTGTCATGACCACCGCCACCAGTATCCCAGTGTCACACCAGTGGTTTGGTACCAAATAAAGCTGCTCCCTCTGTGACGGCCCAAATGCAAGTCTCAAACACATCCTCACGGGCTGTACAACTGTACTATCACAAAGATGGTACAAAAGGTGACACGACCAAGTCCTGACGAAGCTGATTGACATGTTGAAGATTAGTAGGCAGAGGGCAAATAGATAACATAAAATAAAGTTTAATGAATAGAAGTCATTGTTTTGGAGTGTAAATATGGATGTTTTTAATTGGTTACTGTAGTTCAGCTTTTCTAGACTCTCTCAGAGTAGAGCTGGTTCTCTTGTCCACAGCGGGGCACCAGTTTCATACCACTAAATAATTCCCTTTTTCTCTTCTCTACTCAAAGCGTCACTTGCAGGAAAACAGATTTAATTCCTCTGCCCTCTACAGATGAGCAAAGCTGGCACAGCTTATATCTGTCACATCTGCCTTCCAGAGCAGTCGGCCCCAATTTGTAAAAGAATAAAAAAAAAATCGAATTTACCTCAGACTCATTAATCACCATCCTAAAGGCGGTAAATAATGTAGATGAGGCTCTAGGAAAGTGCAGCAGCCAAGAGCTTTACAAAGTGTGCCGCTCCTAAAGTCTCATAAAGAGCAGCTGGACTCCATAAATCAGTGCAGGACTCAGGCACACAAAACAAGGGAGGAAGGCAGTGACATCTGCTGGATACACAATGTTTTTTACTTTCTTCCTGAAAAAGTTGCATAAACTTCAGGGTGCGTTGAATGTTTGCATTTTTATGAAATTGTTACAGAATTATTAATCAGAACCATTAAATAAGTGGAGGTTCATGCCCAGCAGACAGGCCTACATCTCATTGATGTGCCAATAAGGAAGTGCCGTGTTTGTTATTTAATGGTAATAGTGCTTGCTCCAGGCTCTGAAAGTATGGTGGTTATTCATTTAGCAGGGCAAGCATGGCTCTAAATAAGTGCGGTTTGATGAGAAAATGTTAGTGGTACACTCCTTTATTAGGAGTTTGTGTCTTTCCTTCTGTTGGCTTTTTCGACCTTTTTCATTCTGTGTTGTGATGAGCAAACCCCACTGTACTCGCTTCACCGTGAGTTTGGTGAAATCGCGGAGATATTCAAGAACTTCGCTGAACGCATACATTGAAGTCAATGAGAAAAGAGGAACTGAACTAGTTTCAAGTAGATTATAATTGTGCAATGCCTTTTAATGGTACCTGAAAGCTAGCGAAACATCTACCAACTATGCTAGACTGATTATTGTAGCTGTGAGAAGGCAGTGCTAACCACTGCACCACCGGGCCTTAAACAACAAAAGATGCAGAAAGAACAGTGATATATTTATATATTACTAGGGGGTTCCCCCCTGCTTGCTTCACTCCCCAACCCCCCTTGCCTGCACTACGTGCTAGCCACTTCGCGTCTCTGCCGCTCATGTTGTGAAGGGGGGGGGGGGCTGAACGCACCCCATGGAGACGCGGTCGTTCCTCTGAAACCCCCTCTTAAACGATGATACAATGGGAAACAAATAGTTTTTTTTTACCTCCTCTTTGCTCAATCAGCTGCTGGCTTGCTGCTGCTGCCGTACCGCGTGATCTGCATCTTGTGCGGCACTTCAAACATTTAAAAGCCTGTACAGCAGCTGTCCTTCTCTTTGTCTTTTATTTCCGGCCCCAGGCATGGTTAAATCTTTTGGCTCAAACTCTCGTCTTGTGGGATATTTTTTGGTTTATAATTTAAAAACGGAATCAGAATATGAAAATCTAATAACATCACATTAATGTTCGATAAATTCTGAGAAGAATACCAAACATATATATGTAGGTTATAAAATAAGCCCATTTTAAAGCATGACAAAAAACGTGACATAAAAATGTCACATAAAATCTTTGCACTTTTAGGCTTAGGATTTGATATATAGAGAGTAGATTAAGCTCTCAGATTTCTAACCTTCCTGGTACTAACTTGCAGAGCATTTTTTGAAGTTGTGCTTCAGTCAGTGTTAACCACAGGGTGTGGCAGCATCCACGCAGCTGGCAGGTCATTTTTGTTTCTGATCTATCAGTGCAGGATGCCTTGCACTTTTCTTCTTCCATCAAAAGGATAGAAATGCCTTGTAGTTGTTATTATTTCATATGATCTCATGTGTTTTCTGACTTGGGGAGCAGGAAGGTGAGGGTTTTGCCTGCAGCATGGCTAATTGTGCATGCATTTTACTGGCATAACACATTAGCCATATGGCGTGGCAGGATCAGTATTATATACAGTATTTGGTGACACTACTCATAATATTCTCATTATGGTCAGTTAATTCACCTCTCAAGTGAAAATATATATATTTTTATCATATGCAAAGTGTAAATCTGGCTAGAGTAGAGCACAGGTACTGACATCACTCATGCATGACATAAATGTGTAGTGCTGGTGTACACTTACATTACATACAGTGTATGTATGAAAGTTCTGTGTATGGTTGCTATAGCTCTGCAATGTCACTCTGGGTTTGCAAAGAATCATGGAGTGTTGAGAAAATAAAGTTAGTGTCTAAGACGGCCACACAGCAAATTTCCTGGAATATATTTAGCAAACAAGGTCACCAGTGAACACAGTACATTTGCTATGAAAAACACTTGACCACATTTCACCGATCAACACTAGTCATCAGTGTGATTTATGTAGCCTACTAGGCAAACCACCAATGCTCAAAGGAGTCTCAAAGCCAGAAGGGACATTCTGCACCAGTCTGGGTACTGGGAAAGCCAGCCAAACCATCTCAGCAGACAACGGTGAGATAAATAGTGGACGTGTAAATCTAATCTTGTTCATGCATCTCAGAGGAGGTATACCATGCAACAGAGTATTTCAGGAGTCACAAGAGTGTACTTCAGGCACACACACACAAGGCAGAATGTCAAGATTACCTTTCAGGAAAACAAATTTAAATAACTTCACAAGGATTTTTACCTGAACAGCAAAGTAGGAAGCAATCATGCGTACAAATATTCTAAGACCTACACATCCAATAAAGGGGACAAAGTGAAAAACACCCCTGGACAGGGCACCAGTTCATTTCAGGGCACCAACACACACCTGTACTCAATGTCTCACTGGGACCAGCACACAAATGAAAATGCATGCAGGAAAAATAAATGGTGGCAACTTTTTAAGAGCCTGTGAAAATGTTCCCAGCCAAACAAGAGGCATTCCACTTCAATTATTTTGAAGATATTTTCAGTTGAATATTTGTCTGTAGCTAGTAATAAAATATGGATCGGCGCTGCATTTAGATTCTTTCTGATGGGCCGCATATAATGTGGCACTATGTATTTCACAGTACAATTACCCGTTTATTTATATAATTCTGTGTTTTCTATCTCCATTTGTATATAGTGTTTCTCCTTGTGTTATAGGTGTTGTTTTGCAATATGTTATTTACTTCATTTATAGTATTTTTATAAACAAATAATATACTTCAAGTAAGTAAAATCAGCAGTAAAATCGCAATTCATAAGAGGCTTGAGTGTATCTATTAAACACTCCATCTTTAGAATATAGCATCTTTGAATCCATAGCTTTTATAGGATGCATCATTGTTCTGATCGTTTGTAATTTTTAGGAATTTAAATCACAACTCACACCCTCACAACATATAATCAATGGCAAATGAAGGAGCTAGCGAACTAACCTGTGCATTAGAGGTTTTGCTTCAGGACTAGAATCTCAAGATAAATGTTGCAGGTTCAAGAGCATTTCACGCACAAGAATTGGTCAGCACTGGGAAATGTTGGATGACAAACAATGTGCAACAATACTCGAGTAAAAATGCTACTGTTTTTAATATTAAAAGAATTATTATAAAAAGTATTGTTTATATATTAAAAATCCAATCACTAAGAAATGTTGGATGACAGATAATGTGCAACAATACTCGAGTAAAAATGCTACTGTTTCTAATATTAAAAGAATTATTATAAAAAGTATTGTTTATATATTAAAAATCCAATCACAATATTGTTATTTTTATGATGTTATTTCTGAGCAGCAGATATTCAAGACATATTGAAAAAATGAATTAGGCAGATGTGAATAGATAACTGGGTGTCATAGAAGTCTCTTGGATTCTGATGAGGTCACTCCTTAAAAAAATCTGAACTGAGTAAAGAAAGCAAGGGTAAGTAATTTCTGAAAACTTATGAAAACAATGACATAATACAGTCAAACTCACCTAATCCAATTGAGGGTTGCAGGCGGCTGGAGTCTATCCCAGATCTGTAGACACAAGGCAGGAAACCACAGCCCCAAATCCACATATGTCGGGTTGACTGTTGATGCTAAATAAACCAATGTAAGTGTGAGTTTATAAATGTGCTTGTATGCATGATTTGCACATTCATGATATTAGGATAGGCCAGCACCTAGTCCAGTGTTATTTATTTCATACCTTTCTACAACATACTAATGTTGCCAGATTGGCTCCAGCCCCATCATCATGTCCCTGAACTGGAAAATTTAGAACTACAGGACCGGTACTATCTGTCATTTCTTAAAGTTAGCGTACATTTGCTTTTTGTGTTTTTGGTATCTGTATTTGCTTCCAAGAGTTCAATATTTCTCTCTTCTTAGAAGGCCATTCACCTTAGCTACAGACATTACAGAAAGTACATGCAAGAGAAAAAGCTTGACAAGGTCAATGACACTTGACGAGAACTCAGTGCAGTTTCAAGATCAGGGTTATCTAATGGGCACTGATGTACTTTTAGCATGGAAATTGAAAATGAAAATTGAAAATGTTTTAACAAGAGTTTAATTTCTGCTTGTAATCTTTCCATAATCCGTAAATTGATGATTTTAGTGTTGTATCCAGTCGTCTGTATTAAGTTCATTGTGTTTTATGTAAGTTACATTTTATGGCTTTCAGAGATTCTATTAAACACAGCACTGAAATTTACGTTTTCACTCTAGCATTTTAGATGAACTGTCTTTCAAATCAATTTTTATTAGATGTTCACTTTAAAATTGTATTTCTCTTAGAATAAAATTTTCCAAGCAGAAGTATATGTGGGAATATAGGTTTGTTTAATTCTCGAACATTTCATCACAGTAACTAATTATTTCACGGTGCCACAATGGTTTTTTTTTTTTTGCATATGGGCACTGCCATTCTATGATTCCCATTACCACACACTGCTCCCGATTGCCAAAGAACTTGGTTTTGGACACAATACTACCCCTTGAATGCCAGCATGACGATTCATTCATATCCGTGATTTCGATTAAAAAAACAATTGAATGTGGCGCACATTTCTTTCACGAATTTCTGGTTTTTGAACGTATTATTTTCCCTCTGATTTTGATTACTGATTAGTGATTGGGCTGTGGTGTGTCACACACGTGCGTTTAGGAGGCAGTCAACAAGCACTGAGGTGAGTGAAACATTGCGAGATGAAAGGTTGATTTATGGTACTAACGCCCCTCTCTCTTTTTCATCAGACCAAAAGAAGAAAAGTAATTCCATTTACTCACCATGCAAACTTCCAGATTAACAAGAAGGCCGCCCAACGTCACTTCCACTTCCGACTCCAGATGATGATGTCACTTCCAGTCCCCCGATGATGATGACAGTTCCAGTCTCCCGATTATGACATCACTTCTGCCAACCCATTATGATGTATTTCCTACCACAGCACTTCCGTCAGCCATATTTTTGTATATAAACGCCATGCCACTGTTTCAATTGGTCAATTGCTTTTGGGTTTTTGATCATTTTGCAAATATTTCTTTGCTATGTCCGCAGGACATTATACAGGGTCACTCCCCAACTCTTTTTATTTTGTGGAGAATCTTTATTTACAACAGGTGCAAAATGTTTGTCTTCTCAGTTTCTGATTTTTACTATATTTCATCCCTAGGTCCTCTTCTAGAGTCTTGGCAGAATAGTAATTATTTGAAAAGTGACTCTTCTGTAACTACTGTAGACTTCTGTAACTACAAGACCAATGTTGTCTATCATTTCATTTCTTAATGTCAACTGACATTCGCTTTGTTGTGTTGTACGTTATGCACAGATGGTCGCAGCGGCTCACGGCTCTCCTTTTCAGTGCTCTTTTTTGTTGTTTTTGTACTTTTTTCTTGCTTGTTTGTGCACGATCGGTTCAGCAAACATCCGCTACACCCGTCAGAACCTTATAGACATCAGTGTCCAATGCCAGACATCTGTTTCTAGTGTTTATCATCACACACACAACATCCCAGACAACATAGCGAGACCAGCGGGCTCTCCGTGGATTGTTGTTGGGTCTAGGAGACGGCGCAGATGGAGAAGGGAAAGGAAGCAGAAGTGGGGCCGCAGATCTGCTGTTATGCTAAGGCTAAAGAAACAACCACACAAGCCACCTCTACCAAGCCTGTATCTCACCAATGCCAGATCCCTGGTGCATAAAATGGATGACTTGGAATTACAACTCGCTGGAAATCGCTATGTTCGTGACTGCTGTGTTTTGATTATCACTGAAACCTGGCTTCACTCAGGGATAACCGATGCTAGCATGTACCTAGCAGGTTGCACTCTGCTCCGCTGGGACAGGACAAAGGAATCCGGTAAGAGCAGGGGAGGGGGGCTCTGTATTTACGTGCATGAGAACTGGTGCAACAACGGGACAATTATAGACAAACACTGTTCCCCTGACCTCGAGTACATGTCTGTAAGATGCCGGCCTTTTTTTCTACCGTGAGAGCTAACAGTGGTGATTGTCATGGCTGTGTACATTCCACCCGATGCTAATGTAAAGACGGCGCTCTCTCTCCTGCTGAATACCATTAACGAACAGCAGTGAGCCCACCCTGACGGTGCTCATATAATTGCGGGAGACTTGGCCAACTTGAAGACTGTACTCCCGAAATTTTATCAACATGTTAAGTGTTCTGCTAGAGGGGAGAACACTCTGGACCATGTTTACTCCAACATCAAGCACGCGTACAGAGCTATACCACTCCCCGAACTCGGACAGTCTGACCATCTTTCGCTCCTGCTCTCCCCAGCCTACACCCCCCTCAGATGCAGTTCCAGGCCCACCATAAAGACTGTTACAACCTGGCCTGAAAATGTACTCTCCAAACTACAGGACTGCTTCGAACAGACGGACTGGGACATGTTTGAATACCAAAAGCTGGAAACATTCACAGGAACGGTATTGGACTATACCAGGTTCTGCATCGGAAATGTGACTGTTGACAAAAACATTCGGGTTTTCCCAAACCAGAAACCCTGGATGACCAGCCAGGTCCGTACACTCCTCAGACCCTGCAACGCTGCCTTCAGGTCAGGTGACAGAGCTCTGTACAGGGCTGCCCAAGCCACTCTGAAAAGTGGAATTAAAAAAGCCAAGACGGACCATAATAGGAGCATAGAGTCCCACTTGTCCAGCCACAATACACGGGAGGTGTGGCAGGGAATACAAAACATCACAAACTACAGAGGCTGTGATGCAGCAACAGCAGGTCTGAGTGCACAGCTAGCAGAGGAGCTAAACTGCTTCTTTGCTTGCTTTGAATCATCACAACAGCAGCACTCACCTGCTCCAGCCCTGCTCCCACCCTCACCGGGTTCCTGCACTACTCTACTCACTATAAAGGGGCATGATGTCAGACGGGTGCTCCTGGAAGTGAACCCCAAGAAGGCAGCCGGACCAGATGGAGTGCCTGGTAGAGTGCTCAGAGCGTGTGCCCACCAGTACGCCTTTATCGTCAGCAAAATCTTTAACCTCTCCCTAATACAGGCAGTCATTCCGTCCTGCCTAAAATCAGCCACAATCATTCCAGTGCCGAAATAGTGTCCCATCACCAGCCTGTGGCCCTCATTCCAGTAATCATGAAGTGCTTCGAGAGACTGGTTCTCCAGCACATCAAGGACTATCTCCCTACCAATTTGCATATCACATGAACAGATCCACTGAAGAAGCCATCGCTGTAGCTCTCCACTCTGTGCTGAGCCATCTAGAGCAGCAGCAGAGCTACTTCCAGATGCTCTTTGTGGATTACAGCTCAGGTTTTAATACAATCATTCCTGACATTCTCATCACCAAACTGATCACTCTTGGCCTCCCCCCTCTCACATGTGTCTGGATGAAAGACTTTCTTACCAACTGGCTCCAGACTGTGAGACTCGGCCCCCACCACTCCTCCATTCACACACTGAACACCGGTACCCCACAAGGCTGTGTGCTGAGCCCCTTCCTGTACTGTCTCTACACCCACGACTGCAGTCCGGCCCACAACAACAACCTCATCGTCAAGTTTGCTGACGACATCACAGTGGTCAGACTCATCTTAAAGGGAGACGAGGCAGCTTACAGAGAGGAGGTCCTAAAGTTGGCAGCCTGGTGTTCAAAGAACAATCTGGCTCTGAACACCAGAAAAACCAAGGAGATCATTGTCGACTTGAGGAGGCTCAGCACCGACTTAGCCCCACTTTACATCAATGGCGAGTGTGTGGAGAGGGTCCATGCTTTCCGGTTTCTCGACATCCTTATCTCTGCTGACATCTCCTGGACAGGCAACATCACAGCAGTCATCAAGAAGGCTCAGCAGCGGTTTCACTTCCTGAGGGTCCTCAGAAAGCACAACCTGGACTCCAACCTGCTACTGACCTTCTACCGCTTATCCATCAAGAGCCTGCTGACGTACTGTATCACAGTATGGTTCGGCAGCTGCACCATGGCAGACAGGGAGAGGCTTCAGAGAGTAGTAAAGGCAGCACAGAAGATCATCGGCTGCTCTCTTCCCTCCCTGATGGACATTTATACCTGCCTCAGCAGAGCAAAAAACATCATCAAGGACAGCTCCCACCCTGGCTCTGATCTGTTTGACCTGTTGCCTTCAGGAGGAACTACAAATGCATCACAACAAGGACAAACAGACTCAAGAACAATTTTTTCCCAAAAGCCATAACCACTGTAATTACATCTTGCCTGAAGAAGGGGCCTGAGTTGCTTCGAAAGCTTGCATATTGTAATCTTTTTAATTAGCCAATAAAAGGTGTCATTTTGCAGAACTTTTTTGTAACTTCTTTGCAACTTTTTGCACCATTTGTTTATTTGTTTATTTACTTGTTGTGTTCTACATATATGTCTGCACTGAAGGAGATGCTTTTAATCTCATTGTACATGTGTATAGTGACAATAAAAGGCATTCTATTCTATTCTAAAACCTGTATTCACTTCCATCTTTTCAATATTTTGCTCTTATTATGAAGACATGGCATCTTCTTGGTATTGCACTTTTATTATCAGTAATTTTATGTTTTTTCAAGCACAATTATCCAATTCAGGCCATAGGGAGCTATTGAACATAATCTTTATGCATCTGCTAATCTTCTAACTTAAGACATGCCATTGTGTTATGAAATCAATGTTCAAAATATATTTTGCAGTAAAGAGAACGAAAGGTTTAACTAGTTTTTCATCTGGCAATCAGTTTCCATTGGCCTTACATATAATAGTTCCTGATTCTCACTACACTGGAACAAAGTTTGTACTTTGCATTTTTATTTGGAAATGTTATCAACAAGCAGAAGTTCATGCTTCTCATTGGCTCTCTTAAAAAAACGGCAAGACCAGATATCTCACTGAGAATTGTTGTTTCAATGCTTGGTCAAGTCACCTTGGAGAATTCATGTTTTCCCCACACATTGTTTTTCTCTGAGTATTCCGGTTTCCTCACAAATTCCAAAAACATATGTGCTAGGGCAGCTACACAAGCTGTTACACTGACACCAAAACACAGAAACTGGAAAATACCAGCTTGCTTAAATAGGCTTTGGGCCCCTTATAAAAACAGAAGCTGGTTGGACCAAAAACCTATAGCCACATGGGGTCCTCAGAACCGAGTTTCACAATCTCCTTGCGGGGGCAAAAGGTACCTCTAATTAGTCACAGTATAAAAGAATGTGTGCCCTGAAAAATGCACGGTTGATTCCTCTCATTTCCCCCACACCAATCACTGATATCCAAATCCACCTTCCCCCATTCCAAAAATTCTCCCTTGCTTAAAGCACAAGAGTTGGACATATGGCTGTCGTTCTCTTCGCTGGAGCATGTTTGGTCCCTGCGTGTACACTAACTACCTGCAGTCACTCAGTGAGGTTCCCTTTGTAGGTGCCTTTTATACCCATTGTGGGAAAGTCCAGGGGGCATAACTTGCACACATCATTTGTGTAAGAGCTGTGCTTGCAAACATTTTCACAGTCTACAATGACCTATCCATCCTACAAGTTTTGGACCAAAACGACACGTTTTTAATACCCAACTGTATGTTTGAACATTCATATATCTGTCTAATATCTAACTAACACACAGGTATCAGAAATTATTTTCCATAAGGTTGCATATTAGCAACACAAAAATGTCATAGGTGAAGGACTAACATTAAATCTGGCCGCATTCTCAGTAAATCAACAACTGAAATGTTACAGGTATAGCAATTCATATGCATGGTGACCAAGTTTTTGGTCCCCTAGTATTGAAATCATCTAGCACCAATGTTCCAGACAAGCAAGAGAATCCCTTTAAGATTACAAAGAAGTGATCATTTAGTAACTCTACAGATTGAAGAAAACTTTCAGAAAGTGCAAATGTTGGGACTTTTGGGGTCCCTCACTTCTGTTTATGTGTTTCTCATGGTGCTCCATTACTTTTGCTTTCTTTGCATTTAGTTTTTTTTTTTTTATCTCCTCCATGTGCCTTTCTCTTGGTTGTGTTTCACATCTACAGGTATTGGGCCTTCAATTAATTTACAGATCTCAGATGCTGCATTAACCCAGCGACAGGGGATGCACAAACCAGTGTGTTCCTTCGTTCCGGTCCCAAGCCCAGATAAATGGGGAGGGTTACGTCAGGAAGGGCATCCAGTGTAAAATTTTGCCAAATCAATATGCGGACAACAATACAAATTTGCATACCAGATCAGTCGAGCCCCGGGTTAATAACAACCGCCACCAGTACTGTTAGCCAACAGGGTGCTGGCGGAAATTGGGCTACTGTTGGCCGAAGAAGAAGAAGGAGAAGAAGAGGGGGGAGACGTGTCCAGAGGCAGGAGGAGAGGAGGAAAGTAAAGAGAGTGGAACTGAGGTTAGGAACTTTGAATGTTGGCAGTATGACTGGTAAGGGGAGAGAGTTAGCAGATATGATGGAGAGAAGGAAGATTGATATATTGTGTGTGCAAGAGACTAAATGGAAGTAAGTAAGGCCAGGTGGATCGAAGGTGGATTCAATTTGTTCTATCATGGTGTGGATGGGAGGAGAAATGGGGTAGCAGTTATTCTAAAGGAACAGTATGTCAAGAGTGTTATGGAGGTGAAAAGAGTGTCAGGCAGAGTAATGATTATGAAGCTGGAAATTGGAGGTGTGATGATGAATGTTGTTAGTGCATATGCACCACAAGTTGGGTGTGCAATGGGTGAGAAAGAAGATTTTTGGAGTGAGTTGGATGAAGTGATGAACAGTGTACCCAAGGGACAGAAAGTGGTGATTGGAGCAGATTTCAATGGGCATGTTGGTGAAGGTTACAGTGGAGATGAGGAGGTGATGGGTAGGTATGGTGTCAAGGAGAGTAATGAAGAAGGTCAGAGGAATTTGCCAAAAGGATGGACATGGCTGTGGTGAATACGTATTTTAAGAAGAGGGAGGAACATAGGGTTATGTACAAGAGTGGAGGAAGATGCACACAGGTAGATTACATCCTATGCAGAAGAGTCGATCTGAAGGAGATTGAAGACTGCAAAGTGGTGGTAGGGGAAAGTGTAGTTAAGCAGCATAGGATGGAAGTCTGTAGGATGATGTTGGAGATCAAGAAGAAGAACAGAGTGAGGGCAGAGCCAAGGATCAAATTGGTGAAGTTGAAAAAGGAAGACTGCAAGGTTGAGTTTAGGGAGGAGGTGAGACAGGCACTGGGTGGCAATGAAGAGTTACCAGACAGCTGAGAAACTGCAGCAGATGTAGTAAGGGTGACAGTAAGAAGGGTGCTTGACGTTACATCTGGAAAGAGGTAGGAGGAAAAGGAAACCTGGTGGTGGAATGAGGAAATACAGGAGAGTATACAGAGGAAGAGGATGACAAAGAAGAAGTGGGATAGTCAGAGAGATGCAGAAAGTAGACAAGAGTACAAGGAGATAAGGCGCAAGGTAAAGAGAGAGGTGGCGATGGCTAAAGAAAAGGTGTATGATGAGTTGTATGAGAGGTTGGACACTAAGGAAGGAGAAAAGGACCTGTACTGATTGGCTAGACAGAGGGACCGAGTTTGGAAAGATGTGCAGCAGGTTAGGGTGATAAAGATGGAAACGTACTCACAAGCGAGGAGAGTGTGTTGAGCAGATGGAAAGAGTACTTTGAGAGGCTGATGAATGAAGAGAATGAGAGAGAGAAGAGGTTGGATGATGTGGAGATAGTGAATCAGGAAGTGCAACAGATTAGCAAGGAGGAAGTAAAGACAGCTATGAAGAGGATGAAAAATGGAAAGGCTGTTGGTCCAGATGACATACCTATAGAAGCATGGAGGTGTTTAGGAGAGATGGCAGGCCACTCTAACATACAGGCCTGCTTGGTGGATTGCTGCAGAGATGGTTGTCCTTCTGGAAGGTTCTCCTCTCTCCACAGAGGACCTCTGGAGCTCTGACAGAGTGACCATCGGGTTCTTGGTCATCTCCCTGACTAAGGCCCTTCTCCCCGATCGCTCAGTTTAGATGGCCGGTCAGCTCTAGTAAGAGTCCTGGTGGTTTCGAACTTCTTCCACTTATGGATGATGGAGGCCACTGTGCTCATTGGGACCTTCAAAGCAGCAGAAATTTTTCTGTAACCTTCCCCAGATTTGTGCCTTGAGACAATCCTGTCTCGGAGGTCTACAGACAATTCCTTTGACTTCATGCTTGGTTTGTGCTCTGACATGAACTGTCAACTGTGGGACCTTATATAGACAGGTGTGTGCCTTTCCAAATCATGTCCAATCAACTGAATTTACCACAGGTGGACTCCAATTAAGCTGCAGAAACATCTCAAGGATGATCAGGGGAAACAGGATGCACCTGAGCTCAATTTTGAGCTTCATGGCAAAGGCTGTGAATACTTATGTACATGTGCTTTCTCAATTTTTTATTTTTAATAAATTTGCAAAAACCTCAAGTAAACTTTTTTTACGTTGTCATTATGGAGTGTGGTGTGTAGAATTCTGAGGAAAAAAATGAATTTAATCCATTTTGGAATAAGGCTGTATCATAACAAAATGTGGAAAAAGTGATGCGCTGTGAATACTTTCTGGATGCACTGTAAATAAATATTGTTGTTGTTTTGTTTTCTTCTTCATTTTATATTTTCAAGTTTTGCTTTTTGAATTCTTTATTAAATTAATAAACTAAATAAATTAAACTCCTTGTGTTAACCACTGTTCTTTTGGAAGCTTTAGAACTCCAAATACCTCATAACAGCCACAATCTAACAGAATTGTGCATAACTCATCGTTTCTCCTGGAAGGTGTGGACTCGCGAATTACCAAATTTAAGTTAAAGAAGCCTTGAAATTGAAGCAGCATTATTTATATGGTTGTAAGGAAGTGCGCTTACCATTTGTGTGTTGAGGGCGCTGCCGCGTGAACGCGGGGCCGTCTAGCGGGTGAGCGCTGTGAGGCGCGGTGTGTCTGGACACATGTGGATCCGGTATAACGGCCAGTACGGGCTCCACCGCACGTGTTCATTTTTACACGCCGGTGTCCTCGCAGCCTGCCCAGCGCAGGCGGTTTAAGGTGCGGCGTGCCTGAAAGGAAAAGTCGGCATTAGCCTATGTAAACTAGGTTGAGTCAGAGATGGGGATCCCATATTGTAAAGAAATGATTTTGCTTACTGGTGAGTCGGCAACGGATGTGCTTGAGCTCAGCATTGCCGTTGGCCGTTCCGGGGGGTTCGATTTTAAATACATAGTTGCTCGGGGCGTGAACGCGCTAGCGTCTACCTGGATAAGTGCGTGAGGAAGAAGGGGTGGTAGATTGCCTGGACAATCTTGCCAGTTATATTTAAGGAGTTAGCGGCCAACAGGGGTCGTCAGTGGACCTAAAGGCGAGGTAGGAGTAAGCACTGCTGAGCTATTTGAGGAGCACTTGTGATTTTGGCGGCTTTGTAAATATTCTTTTGTATATAGAGTTATATATCTCCTAGTGATCATTTTGGTGGAGGTATATATACTTATTTTGTGATGGGATCATTTTGATTTTGGTGCAATTGTTTTTGAATATACACACATTTGTTTTTGTTCTTGTGCATTTCGTTTTCTTTCCTGTTGGAGGAGCTTCTTGAGCCAGAAATAAAAGAAGACAACCTTCATTATTGGAATGTGTGTGTAGTTTTTGTAGGAGATGCATTGTTTTTGTAAATACACCATATTTTTCCTTTTTTTTTGTTTTTATTTATTTCTGAAGAAGTGTCAGTGCTGAAGGACTGTGTCTCAAAGCCCACCTGACACTACTGCATTTTTGGTTGTACAGCACTTTTGTAAATAAACTTGCACCATTCACCCTTCAATTTTTGTCTGTGTGTCATCTCTCCAATGATCCTGTTCAGTTCATAAACTATCAGATGTCCAGAGTGTGGGCTGGGGCCACTTCCCACTACACGGGATATCACAGAAGGTAGCATGTGATTCTCATACAAGTTCTCAATATGACAAGCATAGTGTTGGCTCAGTTGAGTGATTGGTCACCGTGCACTTCGGTACAATCTGTAGTTTGTCAATTGCTGATTTACTGAAAAACTTGCAAAATGTGATGTAGATTCATTATTTAAAAGTCTTCTGCGTATACAATGCACTACACGCTTCCTCACTAACCAACTGCTAAGCACATGTCAACAAAGCAAACACTTGGCACTTTGGCTTACAACCACATCAGCATCACTCAGGGGCCACCCTCAGAAACTGACTGTACATCATGCTTTAGGCATCCAGAAACTGTTACTCTGTATCAAATTTGTGTGCTTACAGCATATTCAGAAATGTATCTTATTTGTCTTTATGGTATATGTTTCCATTTGTGTCTACATATAAGTCATATATTTTCCATCCATCCATCCATTTTCTAATCCGCTGAATCCGAACACAGGGTCACGGGGGTCTGCTGGAGCCAATCCCAGCCAACACAGGGCACAAGGTAGGAAACAATCCTGGGCAGGGTGCCAACCCACCGCAGTCATATATTTTCCCACCCACTCAATCTTATTACAGGGTTGTGTATCTTAGAAGTTTCACACTAGGAAGGGTACAAACCTGTGCGGGGAGCCACTCCATCTTAATAAACATACACCTTATACAGTATCAAGACTCCCATTGAAACTCTCTACTTTATACTCTTGTTTTAATTACCTTAGACTATAAGGTGCCGCAGTGAAAGGTGTTATATAAAACAGATTCTTGCTTCGTCTTTTAAAGTCTATCAGAAACACAGACTAGCTACTTTTTCTTTATTGTGTCTGCTCAGAGTTGTTTGCTGTTCAGACACAATGGATACAATCTGAACAAATTCAAAGAGAAAGGAATGTCATGCTGGTTGAACATGGACAGAATTCACCTCCTTAATAATGGATCACTCAATTGAAAAGAGTGATTAATGTCTGAGAGGAAAATAGTTTGATTAAAACAGTATGTTGCATTGTGCCCCTTGCAGTGTTTGCATACTGGAGCACTTTGCATCTCCAAGCTTTTTGAAGATTAATTTATGTAATCGGTCTGTTTAGGTTTCCCCTAAAGAAAGGCATTCTCTCTGGTTAACAGGGGGCTCTAAATAGCAATGTTCTTGTGTGTGTCCTGAGACAGACTTGAATCCTATCCAGCCAAGGTTCACTTTTACTAGACTTGACTTCACCTCCCAATGATTAAGCAGATTTAAAAAGAGACAGCAGGCACAATATTTATTCAGCACTGAACTTCAAAAGGCTAACAAACAAAAGGCAAATTGAAAAATGAAAATTGTTCCTATTCTGCCATCTGTTGGCCTAAACCTGAGTTACTAGCACAGATCAAGCTATGAAAGATGAGCAGCGCATTAACTCAGGGTTGTCTCTGAGTGTTAAATCAAGACAGTCATTCATGTGGTTTACTGATGCAATTTCTAAAACTCAAATTTCATTTCCTGGTGCTCCCACATATTAATCAATCTTGCATATTAAAATAAAGGAGAAGCAATCTGACTACATTCATGTGTATATGCAAGTCCAAAGAAGTAGATTTTAACAGTCTGGTTAATGATTAAAGATTAAATCACAATCAACTTTCATTAGTAAAGACGGCACATATCCCAGCAGCTCATTTTTGCACCAAACAATAAGGCCTAGAAACAAGTCCCAGAGATGACATGAGAGCTGGTGGTTAAAGAAGTGTGATAATGTCCATCCCAGAGCTATCTTGCAGACAAATGGGGTCTTTCTCCATTTCAGATTAATGTTAAAGGAAGCACACTGAAAACCTAAAGGGCACTCTTTTCACAGGAAGTGTGAATCTAATATTCTGTTCACAGTGAGAATGCTGAAGTAAACAACCTCTTCTCGTATACCAAAGTGGTAAAGAGTTTTATAGTCGGTTAAACTATGAAAGGTGCTATAGATATATATATATATATATATATATATATATATATATATATATATATATATATATATATATATATACAGGTGCTGGTCATAAAATTAGAATATCATGACAAAGTTGATTTATTTCAGTAATTCCATTCAAAAAGTGAAACTTGTATATTAGATTCATTATTACACACAGACTGATGTATTTCAAATGTTTATTTCTTTTAATGTTGATGATTATAACTGACAACTAATGAAAGTCCCAAATTCAATATCTCGGAAAATTAGAATATTGTGAAAAGGTTCAATATTGAAGACATCAGGTGCCACACTCTAATCAGCTAATTAACTCAAAACACCTGCAAAAGCCTTTAAATGGTCTCTCAGTCTAGTTCTGTAGGCTACACAATCATGGAGAAGACTGCTGACTTGACAGTTGTCCTAATGACGACCACTGACACCTTGCACAAGGAGGGCAAGACACAAAAGGTCATTGCTAAAGAGGCTGGCTGTTCACAGAGCTCTGTGTCCATCACATTAATAAAGAGGTGAAGGGAAGGACAAGATGTGGTAGAAAAAAGTGTACAAGCAATAGGGATAACCGCACCCTGGAGAGGATTGTGAAACAAAACCCATTCAAAAATGTGGGGGAGATTCACAAAGAGTGGACTGCAGCTGGAGTCAGTGCTTCAAGAACCACCACGCACAGACGTATGCAAGACATGGGTTTCAGCTGTCGCATTCATTGTGTCAAGCCACTCTTGAACAAGAGACAGCGTCAGAAGCGTCTCGCCTTTGGACTGCTGCTGAGTGGTCCAAAGTTATGTTCTCTGATGAAAGTAAATTTTGCATTTCCTTTGGAAATCAAGGTCCCAGAGTCTGTAGGAAGAGAGGAGAGGCACAGAATCCACGTTACGTGAGGTCCAGTGTAAAGTTTCCACAGTCAGTGATGGTTTGGGGTGCCATGTCATCTGCTGGTGTTGGTCCATTGTGTTTTCTGAGGTCCAAGGTCAACGCAGCCGTCTACCAGGAAGTTTTAGAGCACTTCATGCTTCCTGCTGTTGACGAACTTTATGGAGATGCAGATTTCATTTTCCAACAGGACCTGGCACCTGTACACAGTGCCAAAGCTACCAGTACCTGGTTTAAGGACCATGGTATCCCTTTTCTTGATTGGCCAGCAAATTCGCCTGACCTTAACCTCATAGAAAATCTATGGGGTATTGTGAAGAGGAAGATGCAATACGCCAGACCCAACAATTCAGAAGAGCTGAAGGCCACTATCAGAGCAACATGGGCTCTCATAACACCTGAGCAGTGCCACAGACTGATCGACTCCATGCCATGCCACATTGCTGCAGTAATCCAGGCCAAAGGAGCCCCAACTAAATATTGAGTGCTGTACATGCTCATACTTTTCATGTTCATACCTTTCAGATGGCCAACATTTCTAAAAATCCTTTTTTTGCATTGGTCATAATTGATATTCTAATTTTCCGAGATACTGAATTTGGGACTTTCATTAGTTGTCAGTTATAATCATCAACATTAATAGAAATAAACATTTGAAATACATCAGTCTGTGTGTAATGAATGAATCTAATATACAAGTTTCACTTTTTGAATGGAATTACTGAAATAAATCAACTTTGTCATGATATTCTAATTTTATGACCAGCACCTGTATATATATATATATATATATATATATATATATATATATATATATATATATGAGGGCAAGTAAAGCTAAAGTTAGAAAATGGGATTTATTAGAAATTGGAACAAACCTTAATAAAACTGATAATGTCATTTCTCAACGTAATCTCCACTCTTCTCATTGAAGTTGTGCCACCTGCCTGGAAGTGCCTGGATTCCAGTCGAATAAAAGGTTTTGTCTTGTCCTCGCAACCACTCGTGCACCGCTTTCTTCACATCGTCATCTGTCTTGAATCGACGACCACCCAGATGTTTTTTTAGAGGTCCAAAAAGGTGGAAATCACACAGTGCCAAATCTGGAGAATAAGGAGAATGTGACAATACCTCAAACTTCAGCCTTGGTGTTCTTAGTAGTGTTTGTGCGGGCATTGTCTTGCAGCAAAAGGACTCCTTGAGACAGCAGTCCTTGGCGCTTGGATCGAATAGCAGGTTTCACATTGGTCTCCAGCAAGTCACAGTAACCTGCACTAGTGACTGTAGTACCTCTCAGCATGTAGTGTGTGACAATAACTCAGGTGCTCGAGTGGTTGTGAGGAAAAGACAAAACCAGGCACTTCCAGGTAGATGGCACAAGTGCATTGAGAATGGTGGAGACTACATTGAGACTACATTGAGTTTTGTTAAGGTTCATTCCATTTTCTAACTTTATCTTGACTCCCCCTCATATAAAACAATATAAACTGCTTTGAGACTGTGTGTACTAAGAAATTAAACAAACATCAGTTTATTTGGTCATGGGTCTCAGAAAGGTTAGTGGTTAGCTCTACTGCCACAGAGCTACAGAGACCTCAGTTCAATTACAGACCTGAATTTGCAGTCTCCCTCATTGCTACATTGGTATTCTCTGGGTATTTCAATTTCATGCCACTTTTCAAAGATGCCCACGTGAGGTTTATTGGGACCTCTAAATTAGAAAGATTTCCATAGGAGTAAATGTGTCCTGCAATAGGCTTGTGTCCTGTTCAGGGCTGGTTCCTACCGTGCTTCAAATGCTAATGAAAAAAAAAAAAACAGTTAAGGGGGCAAACAGTTTTTGGGTTAAGGATCTACCCTGCAATGAAGGTTTATTTCAGGCTTTTCACCTGAAACAGCTAGAATACAATTCTGTAAGGCAACAAAGCAAAGAAAGTAAATAGGCAGATGTTCTAGTGCTATGTAAAATATACAGGCAATAATTGCTTTAAAAAAGGTTTTGTAATAACAATGAATGTAAAAAGTACTGTGTAAAACAGATGAGTGCTTTCTAAAATGTAGTTTGACAGTGTTCAATATGAAATGTGCTACATAAACACACAATGATTGTCTTAGAAAGCTCTTTGAGGCAGTTCTCACTGCAAAATGTTGTACAGAAAATAAAGTCTGATTAGTAAAAACTTTAGATAGTCCTGACTTAAAAAGACAATGTAAAAATAATGATTTATAAAACATTTTAAAGAGCTATCTGTAAAAGACAATAGATAAAGATTTATTGGTATAGGCTTGTGATGCTAGAGCTATTAATAAAATATTGAATACTTAGTAAAGCTCTTTGTACTAATATGCGACAGGAGAGATGCTCCTCACATTAAAATCCAAATTGTTTGAAGAGATGAAGCCTTTTTGGCTTCTGTGAAGACTGAGCTCAACCTAAAGGTTAAAGTCTAAACATGGCTAAGAATACAAGCGATAACCTGTGACCCACCTCCTGTTTTGGCCCTCCTCCTTAGCTTTTATAAAACATCAGGGTTTGTTTTATAGTATTAGAGTAACAAAATCTCTTTATAATGTGCAAGTTAAAGGATGTTGTTTTTCCAGCTATATTCTAAGGTGGGAATTCCTGTTTTGGTACAGTTGACAACTCAAACTCGGTGCCACCCACTCTGATCATCCTGTCAAGTATGGACACCTCAAGCTCCCTCTTGTTCCTTCCTTACACTAAAGTGCTGATCCACTAAGCTAAAGAAATATTCCTCCCAACCAGCATTGTGACTCTTCACATCCTGCTGCTGACAACAATTCAATAGGAGTGTGGGTTTTATGGTGGTCATAAATTTGAAGAAGTTGTTCATTGGACTGTTATATTTGTCATGTGCTCTGGGGCCTTGAAAATAAAGACAACCTGCAATCCCAGGGTCATATGACTTCCTCTGTGTAAATCATAATACAGATATAGTTAGTTAGATTACAATGTAGTGAAAATAACTACCTAGCACTTATTTATTCACTCAGGCTGATTAGTGTTTCTAAAGTTGCACTGGACAAACATTTCAGATAAATACATGTATGTCATTTTTGTGTTTGTCTCAGTACTGGTGAGAGCACAAGACTGCAATCCAGGCAGATTATACTGTATGTCAAACATCTCCCTCTGCTGCAGTTCAGTGCAATTATACTTCATCCATCCCATTTCAAACTTACTTAATTGAATTTAGTGCTGTTTGGAGTCATAATCAATCCCAAGAGCATTATGGGGCAGAAAGGCACAATAACTACATATACACACATTCACACAGACTGACCGAGTCAGAATTCAAACCCAGTTACACAGAGATATGATGTGACCGCACTAAGTGTACCACCATGCCACAATTATTTAAACCCATATAACCTAATTACATGGGTGTGGGGAGCAGGAACCTATTTGACATCAGATACAAAGCAAGAACTGATCCTGGATGGAGTGCTAGATCACTGCTAGGCACAGTCACACACACACACCTACATTTATGCCTCCTTTCATGAATGCCTCCAATCTGGCCTGTCCAAGTTATGCTGATGTTGAAAGCAAAAAAGAAAAAAACTATTATGCACAGGGCAGCAAATGATTACAATCATGATTGTTATGCAACATCTTTAATAATATGTGTATCATTAATCAAACCATTTCGAAAACAAAATAAAAATGATACACTTCAGATTAATTTTAACTAAAGATACTAAAAAGTAAGGAAAGGACATGAAAGACTTTAGCATAAGAGGGTGGGAGACAATGAAGTGGGGTCAGTTTAGTCAGAGAAAGTCACTTTCAGAAGGCACCGTAGAAAAGGAGGATATTCGGGCTGGAGTTAAACAAGACAGTAAGAGATTCTGAAGTTTCATTTTACTTGACTTAAAATAAGAGGTACAATGTCTATGATACAGCACGTCAGGGGTCCTATGGCGGAACAGAGCAGGTACAGGGTTTTATAGATTTAGTGGCTCAGATTCAGTGAGTGTAGGTGTACAGGGAAGACATGTGACCACAGAGGGCTTAATGAAGAAATTAGCCAGTATTTGTTCACATGTGCTACTGCAATTGGAGCAGTCATCCATCATTAGCGCTCCACAGATCATTAAAGAAAGTAACTATACTCACAGGGATATAAAAAAAGGTCTGGGTAGGTCTAAAAGATAGGAGAAAAATTGAGGAAAGAGAAACGAGAGAGCAGAATCGAGATTAGCCCATGTGAGGAGAAACGAGAAGAAGTAAGTCAAGGATGCCCCGATGGAGATGTGAAGTGAATGCCAATCCAGGGGTGGATTGACTCCTTTGAGCTATTGGAATGGGGGTGATTGTGGGCTCCGTAATCCTGTAGTTACTAACTGAGATGGCAGTAAGAGGGAGCTGGGCTTGGTGGGTGCCAACAGGTACCAAAACATTTGATTAGGACAGGAGCCAGATTGAGGTCCTCATTTGTCTGTGCCTTAACCCTGCTGAGCAGACCTTGTGGGTAAGCAGGGGATACGAATGAGAAGAGAGTGACAAAGAGGGGAGCACTGGGATTGACATGGAGGAAAGACAATTTGGACTCTGATATTATACCTGTTTTTTTATTCCTGTTTACTACTTATTTATTGGATTAATTTATCAGTTTTATCCTTCCACTGTACCATTTTTATGGATAATTATTTTTATATTATATTTAAACGTCTATGTGTGGAAGTGTGTGTGTCTGTCCGGCCCGGAAGTGAAAGGTGGAGTCGGGGTAAGGGCTCCACCTCCGAGGAAACAGAAAACTCGCTTAGCCGCTAATAACACAAGCGGGGCTAGAACGTCAGCAAAACGAAAAATCCGAGGAAAGACAAAGTCACTTAACATCGGCAAAACGGTATCCCTTTTACTGTTCTTCCCACCACTAATACACAAGCGAGGTGACCACGTCGGCAAAACGAATCCCCCTAGGGGACAGATGCCCAAAGTAGTTCCTTTCAATTACCTGACATCTCTACATTTCAGTTTGCCTAGTTTCAAGGACCCGGGGCTTTTCACAGCACGGGCTTACACGACTAGTTATTTTATAATGAACTGCAATTTGGACACTGATTGTTGATGTTAATAATCCATCCTCAGTTAAAAACTACTGATTCTCCTGTAAACTGGCGATGCCCATTGCTGCAGGCTCAGAGAATCACAAAATCCTGAGGTTTCTGAAACAGAAGAAGAACAGAAGAAATCAGCATAGTGCAGCCATATTTGGAGACTCAGTAGGTGATCTATAAACTTGGTAAATGGTAGTGTTTTCTTCCAAATATGTGTTCAGATTGAACATACACTGGCTCAATTTAACCACACACCGGCTTTTCTCCCATTTAAAATAAAGTTTCAAGACACAGTCATGCTTAATAATCTATACAGTAAGCATAGCCATATTCATGCTTAATAATCTATACACAGTAAGCATAGCCAGCAGAGCGCCAGTCTCTTCTACCAGTGGCTAAGGCTAGTCAGTTCTTCACAGCATCAGTTTCTGCTTTTCCTGAGCTACTACAAAGCACTGTGGGGCTTTCCACTTCCTTCGCAGCATTATCTCTTCACACTGGTGCCAAATTTATTATAACAGCAATTTTTTTCTTTCATTGGTGTACTTTATTTCCTCTGATGACTCTGTATTGCCTTTTACCCTCCAGATGCTTCCCACATTCAAGCAAGTTCACTTTTAAAATCCATATGTGTAATTAAATTATAGAACATTGAAAAATGCATGCACAGCACTAGTTTTCTTTGTCATTTGTGCAAATCTTATTAAGATAATTGTCTCACCCCCGTGACAGATAATTTGTCTGAATGCTGCAGAAAATAATGGGAATATGTTTTTATTGCTGTTTTCAAGTCACTATGTTTTTATAGTGTACTGCGATTCAGACACATGCTGTAAGTCAAGGTGAGGTTTTGCAGTGTGCTTTCATCAAAATGTAAATGAGCCTCCGAAGTCGCAATAAACTTGTTAAGCAATCAACTCCATTATTGCCTCTCTGTAAGAGGTAAGCTCCACCAACAGAGCAGGACAATGTTGGGTAGGAGTCAAATTTTTATTCTATCACCTTGACCTTCTTGTTCTGTAAGTGTGTCATATTTTCTTTAATGTAAATAGTGCCTTTTTATTTTCATCACTCTGCCAAAGTGCTTTACTAGAACATATTTTTTATTTACTTATAGCACCTTTCACTGTGAACATAGGCCTAATGTCCTTAACACAATCTCATTTAAAATGAAACCAACTGACAGTGAGCACATATGCAAAACAGTTATACCTTAACCACTAACAAACCTTCATCACATTTAGTGTCACTCAGAATGAACACAACTAATTCATCTGAACAAGGAAAAACATTAATGGAACATTAATGACAAGCACCATTTCAGAATCATTTGCTTAAAAACAATCTGTTTGTGTTTATTGCATACCATAAGCCAATGACTTAAGGTGCTACAAAGCAGCAATGCAATCGATCAGTCTTCACTATATACAGTAAATTTTTTGTCAAAACTATTCCAAACAATCTTTAGTTGAACAACACAATAAATTACCATATACAGTATACTCTCTTATAAGTCGGGTCTTGAAACACGAAAAATTGATCATAAAATCAGACCCCGACTTATACGCTCGTTCAAAAATGCAACACTTACATTTTTTTTTACATCTTCTTGTCTCTTCCAATCTCACATTAGTTTCTCAGACGCATCAAATTTGTTGCAGCAGCGCAGTTACCAATTTCTTTTGCTACTTCAGCGACGTTTAATTTAAAACTTTCTCTTCTGATCAAATGCTCCGTCATAGATAAGGAATGCTCTTACGATAAAGGTGTATGAGGGTGTGAGATACAAAAAACACAAATCAGAGCAAACTTTGCTTCGGAATAGTTTGGGTATTAACATGGGGTCACAATACAAAGAACAAAAAAGGCAGTGTGCTCCGTGGTTACTCTCTCAGGTGGGCGCTAGCATATCATCTCTTTCACCAATAGCGTGAGTTTTCCGCATTCGACTTATACGACCGACATTATAAAATACCAGAAATTATACAGTAAAATCAAGTCCCAACTTATCCGTGGGAGAACATATCCACAAGTATATACAGTAAGTTTCTACACATGCTGTATAATGCCTTTCAAGGTGAACATTTTTATGAAGCACTTTACCTTAATTAACATATATATTCTTGACTTAGATAATGTTAGAACACTTTTCTTCACAGAAAATCATAAACACATGGAATTAATTACCAAGTAGTGTGGAAGAAAGTATGACTTTTGAGACACTCAAGAAATTAGGTGATGCAGACCCCACAGATAAATGTTGGGGCCCTAACCCAGCCTAACCCAGCCATCCCAATTTATTTCAGTCACAGAAAATGTAACGAAAAGGGCTGGAATATATGCCAATACAAACAACAAAAAGAAAAGCCAAAAATGGAAAGGCCGTCTGGCTAAAATAATAAGATTTGTTCTTTCTTTACAAGTTATAGGAAACTAAATTCTACAGTGCAGCCAGAACTGTCCACCTCCTTCTGGCAGTGACAGGCTTCATAGGCAGGAAACCGGAAGGGACAGAGGCAACCTTTCTTCACTGTGTGTCTTCTCAGTACAGCAGAGGAAAGAAAAGAGGAGAAGGTTAGTTTGACCATCCCCTCTTGATCTAGGATGGTAGTACATGGTTCAGGTAAGGCCAGAGGGCGATCCACAGATGAGCATGTGTGACAGTAGATAGGATTAGAGTGCTTTGTTGGGCTGAGTGGCCTGTCTTTGTTTCATTTGTTCAAATGTTTTGATGTTAACAGCAAGCACTCTACAGGGTGATGAATAAGACATTCCGTCTTTATGGCATGTAATGACTTCATAATGAACACGCTTACAAAGTGGTGACATCAAAGTCAAGTAAACATTAAATGATCACTTCCCTAGTTCAAAAAATTCCAAAATTGATTTGAATCACAATATTAATTACTCTTTATATCATACAGTGCCAGTTGGCATGGTATCACAATGGTAGCGCGGCTGCATTGCAGTAAGGAGACAAGGGCTCATGTTCCGTGTCGGCACAGCGTGGAGGTTGAGTTTCCTCCAGATGCTCCGGTTTCCTTCCACAGTCCAAAGACATGCATTTTAAGTGAACTGGCAATGCTAAACTGGCTTTAGTGTCTGTACATGTGTGCGAGTGTGTTCACCCAGTGATGGACTGGCACCCTGTTCAATGGATTGTTCCTGCCTTGTGCCCTATGCTTGCTGGGATAGGCTCCAGCCCCCATGCAATGCTGATTAAGATTAAATGGGCTTAGAAAATGGCATGCTATGGTATCCTATAGTGCCTTTCATGGCAAAAACCAGACAGAATCACTTCATTGTAAAAGCATAACATGCAAATCTTTGTTTTGCATGGCCCCTTTCAAGGTGACAGCTATTTACAATCAAAAACACTTTACTGTAAATAGTTGGCTTCCAAGGCAAAAATCATCCCAGCAGTGCCTTTCTTCAACAGCATTCACTTCACATGGTGCCTTTCAAGGTGAACACCAGCACAAAATAGCTCACATAATGAACAGGTAGTTTAGTTGATCTGTAGATTATATAGCAACACACATGACAAAAGTTATTTTCAAGAATTCTACTTGAAATCCATAATCTTAGTGCCTTGGCATGGTAAATGTAAACAAAGCAGTTCACATAAAAAAACTGGAAAATGGTCTTTATGGTATACAGCTTTGTGCTCCATCTTATCTAATGACTTTGCCCTGCCATCTACCTTGCAGATTAACCCCAGAACTACTTTGCATTGACAATCTACTGTACACATAATTAAATTATAAAACACAAAAAACACAGCATACACAGTGCTAGATTCCCTCGTGTTATTTACAGCTTAGATAGATGCCTCACCACATTGACTTAAGGGGTTGTCTTGAACAACACAATAAATCAGTTCTTCTATAGCAACTTTCATGCCCGAAACAATTTCAAAGCATTAACAGTACATTTTCTTTTTTAGTAACATTTTTTGAATTTATTAAAAGCAAGTAACATTCCATACAAGCAAGTCAAACATAACAAAACTAAATTCAATTCAACCCCCACTCATGAGAAAGAGAGAAAGGCCTTTAACTTTAAGAGTAGGAAAAAAATGGGGGAGAAAATCCATCCATCCATTTTCCAACCCACTGAATCCGAACACAGGGTCACGGGGGTCTGCTGGAGCCAATCCCAGCCAACAAGGCAGGAACCAATCCCGGGCAGGGTGCCAACCCACCGCAGGACATACACAAACATACCCAGCACACACTAGGGCCAATTTAGAATCGCCAATCCACCTAACCAGCATGTCTTTGGACTGCGGGAGGAAACCCACACAGACACGGGGAGAACATGCAAACTCCATGCAGGGAGAGACCCGGGAAGCGAACCCAGGTCCCCAGGTTTTCCAACTGCGAGGCAGCAGCGCTACCCACTGCACCACCGTGCTGCCCGAGAAAACCCTTTTCCCCAATTTAAATGCTTATTCTTTAAAAAAAAAAGTTTTGCAAAGATCCTCTAAGTGAGAATTTTATTTTTTTGCAATTTCAAGTTGTATAGAACATCAGTTACCCAATGACTTAAGAGTGGTGTGCTGGGATTCTTCCAGTTGAGCAAAATAAGTCTACGTGCCAATAGTGTAGTAAAGGCAATTACAGTTTGTTTGTCCTTCTCCACTTCAAGCCCATCTGGGAGCATGCCAAACACAGCTGTTAATGGGTTAGAAGGGATTGTGACACCAAGGCTGTCTGAAAGGCATTTAAAGATTTTTGTCCAGAATGATATTAACTTGCTACATGCCCAAAACATGTGGTCTAGTGAGGTTGGAGCTCGATTGCAACATACTCAGGTTGGATTTTGCCCTGGAAACAACACCACATTTTCAAACCAGTTTCCATTTCAGACTGCCAGGGGCAAATGGGTATCTTGGCAGCACTAGGCACAGGGCAAGAACCAGAACAAATAAGGCGGCAGTAGATTGCAAGTCTCGCTCACCCTCTCTCTCTCTCTCTCACATACACACTTGTACCGGGTCAATTTTGGAATGGTCAATCCAACACAGCAATAATGTGTAAACTCTACACAGGCAGATTTGTACCACAACTGAATTTGTGTGGCAGAGGCTCTAAAAATGTGCCACCAAGTTTTTCCAAATCAAAACCTTTTAAGTCATATGTTTTGGGCCACATAATGAGATCTGGACCTGAAGTCTAACGATTACCATTCCAGCAATCAAGATATAATGACACACTCTTATACTTGCTAAAAATTACTGATCTGTTTGATATCCACCATTTCAGATTTGAGAAAACACTTCTGTTTTAATTTTTTTTTAAATTGTGATAACCATCTGCGGTGGGTTGGCACCCTGCCCGGGATTGGTTCCTGCCTTGTGCCCTGTGTTGGCTGGGATTGGCTCCAGCAGACCCCCATGACCCTGTAGTTAGGATATAGCGGGTTGGAAAATGGATGGATGGATGGTTATAACCATACATGGGCCCCAGGGTTAGAGGTCTCATGTCTCCTGGTTCACTTCATGTGTTTGATCTGTGTGCCTGCAGGCTTTTTAAGTCCTGATTGTGTGAAAGTGCAGTGAATTCATTACTGAGATGCCTCAACACTCCATATTATACACCACAATTTCTCTTCCACTTCCCAGCCTGTTGGTGGTGAACAGAAAGAAGGGGTTAAATATGCTTTCTTCTTTCTCACTATAACGTCAGGATGGCAGTGAGTAATTAATGGAAGTGTTGCCTTTCAGCGAAGATTAATGAAAATGATTTGTGATAAATGGAGGCTTGCAAGGGCACTGATTTCATGCTTTAATAAATTCAGCTTCCCTCTGACAGCTGGCTGCATTGTGTTCACTGTAAAACGTTTCTGACAACTTATAATTTGTATCTATTTTATACAAGCGGGGGGAGTATAACCATTGTTTCATCAATTTGCATGTCATCCTGACAAATCTGGAAACAACACAATGCTGTTGGTATTGATTTGCCTTGCAAACACCCACCCTCCCCACCATATGGATGTGTGTTTCAATATTGCATAAACAACCTCAGCTAATGGATTTAATCATCTGTAGTTGTAAGAAATATCAAACACTACCGTGCTTTTTTGCTTTTATGGTACTGAGTTTTTATTTAACCAGAGGTGGCAGCATGATGACAGCAGGTATCAAAACACTGTCTCTCTCTAAGATCTTTTTACTGCTCTTTGACATAACACCCTCAAAAGCCGACTATGTACTCTCACCTTTAATGTTCTAAGCTCCTTTTTTCCACTTCTATCCATCTGTTGCTGTAAATCCCTGAGAGAGCTGATAAACACTTACTCTGTCTCCTTCTTCTTTTAGTTCTTTATTCTTTTTTTCTTCCAAATCTTAAGTCCAAGTCTTGTGCCCTCACACTACAGACTGGATCACTAATCTGAAGAACTCACATACAGTGCATCCAGAAAGTATTCACAGCGCATCACTTTTTCCACATTTTGTTATGTTACAGCCTTATTCCAAAATGGATTAAATTCATTTTTTTCCTCAGAATTCTGCACACAACACCCCATGATGACAACGTGAAAAAAGTTTACTTGAGGTTTTTGCAAATTTATTAAAAATAAAAAAACTGAGAAATCACATGTACATAAGTATTCACAGCCTTTGCTCAATACTTTGTTGATGCACCTTTGGCAGCAATTACAGCCTCAAGTCTTGATGAATATGATGCCACAAGCTTGGCACACCTATCCTTGGCCAGTTTCGCCCATTCCTCTTTGCAGCACCTCTCAAGCTCCATCAGGTTGGATGGGAAGCGTCGGTGCACAGCCATTTTAAGATCTCTCCAGAGATGTTCAATCAGATTCAAGTCTGGGCTCTGGCTGGGCCACTCAAGGACATTCACAGAGTTGTCCTGAAGCCACTCCTTTGATATCTTGGCTGTGTGCTTAGGGTCGTTGGCCTGCTGAAAGATGAACCGTCACCCCAGTCTGAGGTCAAGAGCACTCTGGAGCAGGTTTTCATCCAGGATGTCTCTGTACATTGCTGCAGTCATCTTTCCCTTTATCCTGACTAGTCTCCCAGTTCCTGCCGCTGAAAAACATCCCCACAGCATGATGCTGCCACCACCATGCTTCACTGTAGGGATGGTGCCTGGTTTCCTCCAAACGTGACGCCTGGCATTCACACCAAAGAGTTCAATCTTTGTCTCATCAGACCAGAGAATTTTCTTTCTCATGGTCTGAGAGTCCTTCAGGTGCCCTTTGGCAAACTCCAGGCGGGCTGCCATGTGCCTTTTACTAAGGAGTGGCTTCCATCTGGCCACTCTACCATACAGGCCTGATTGGTGGATTGCTGCAGAGATGGTTGTCCTTCTGGAAGGTTCTCCTCTCTCCACAGAGGACCTCTGGAGCTCTGACAGAGTAACCACCGGGTTCTTGGTCACCTCCCTGACTAAGGCCCTTCTCCCCCGATCGCTCAGTTTAGATGGCCGGCCAGCTCTAGGAAGAGTCCTGGTGGTTTCGAACTTCTTCCACTTACAGATGATGGAGGCCACTGTGCTCATTGGGACCTTCAAAGCAGCAGAAATTTTTCTGTAACCTTCCCCAGATATGTGCCTTGAGACAATCCTTGGTTTGTGCTCTGACATGAACTGTCAGCTGTGGGACCTTATATAGACAGGTGTGTGCCTTTCCAAATCATGTCCAGTCAACTGAATTTACCACAGGTGGACTCCAATTAAGCTGCAGAAACATCTCAAGGATGATCAGGGGAAACAGGATGCACCTGAGCTCAATTTCGAGGTTCACGGCAAAGTCTGTGAATACTTATGTACATGTGATTTCTCAGTTTTTTTATTTTTAATAAATTTGAAAAAACCTCAAGTAAACTTTTTTCATGTTGTCATTATGGGGTGTTGTGTGTAGAATTCTGAGGAAAAAAATGAATTTAATCCATTTTGGAATAAGGCTGTAACATAACAAAATGTGGAAAAAGTGATGCACTGTGAATACTTTCCGGATGCACTGTATATCTGTCCTTTATATAGTCAGTCAAACCAATAGGGTTTTGGGCACTAAGAAAACAAATTACCACAAGATCACTAAAGAAATGTGTCAGGACAGGACTGGAGAAACCCTACTAGTTGGGCTGACTCCCTGCTTCATCAGAAACAGCACATTAATATGGTGTGTGGCAAGTCAAGGAAGTACTTAGAACACAGCAATCAGATAGAGATACATGGTACCGTCCAGGAACCCCACCTCTGTTTTATGTAAAGTCCAAAATAGTTAAACATATTAAGATTTGTGGATGGATACTTGGTTAAAAGAAATATGACTTTGTATATGTAAACTGTTATAAGAGCACAAAATACAAAGGCAAATGTTATATACAGTATGATCTCATTTTCTGATAGGTACAAATGAACTCAGGATGTCCTAGTTAAACAGGCAGGCAGTTTCAAGAATATTTTCTCTTACATAAGGCAATGTTCAGATGTGAAGTCTCCTACATGTTGTGGAAAGCAGCCCGGTCACAGACAGGCAGACACCGAAGGTTCAAACCCAAACACACATTTATTGTACTTTTCGCTATTTACAAGTGCGCACACATAACCCAGTGCTCCTGGACCAATCACCCTTAGTCCTGGCCTCTTTCTTCGATGTCTCTCTTTCTCACCACCTCCACTCCTCTCCTCTGAGCTCTGTCCTCTTCCACCCGACTCCAGCTATCAAATGGAGGGAGGTGGCCCCTTTTATGTTCACCCGGATGTGCTCCAGGTGCCTCCTGATGAACTTCCGCCGGAGCACACCGGGTGTCCCTGGTAATCCTGGATGTTGAGGGGACCACAGGGAAGGTGCAAGGAGGCTCAAGCCCACTGGGGCCCGTGGCCACCGCCAGGGGGTGCCCCGAGCATTGTAGAGCCCAAGATCGACACTTCCACCACACCTGGGAAGGTGGAGGAAGAACTTTCCAGGAATGCCCGGAGTGCTTCCGGGTGCAAGGGCAGCACTTCTGCCACACCAGGAAGTGCTGCCGGAAGAACATCATCAAGCACCTGGAGCACATCCGGGTGGAAATAAAAGGGGCCTCCTCCCTACAATCAGGGAGCTAGAGTCGGGAGAGGGAGCAGGATGAAGCTCCCATGAGGAGAGGAAAGGTGGCCCACAGAGACTGAAAGAGAGGCCCGTAAGGAGGGTGATTGGTGTGGGAGCACTGTGCGTTTTGGAAACTTTATTTAGGAAAATAAACGTGTGCCTTTATAAAGTGTTGGTGTGTGGTGTTCGGACCCGGGTCTCATACTATTTATTAATCCATTTTCAAACATAATTCTACAAACATAATTTTTTAGGAATGACATTCACAACAGATACATTACCATAAAAAATCATGAACTAGTGGTCTGGCATTTAAATCTAAATGTATATGCATCAGCTTAACCTTCCTTTAATTGTAATAAAACTGCTTTTACCTGGAAGCAATGTTCCTTTAATTGTAGCTGCTGGAAGAACAGAAATAGGCTAATATTACACAGATATGTTTTTCACAAAAAGCTACATACGAGCATAAGTAATGAACACAGATAAGGAATCTTCTTCTTCTTCTTTCAGCTGCTCCTGTTAGGTGTCACCACAGCGGATCATCTTCTTCCATATCTTTCTGTCCTCTGCATCTTGTTCTGTTACACCCATCATCTTCATGTCCTCTCTCACAACATATTCAAAGTTCCTACCCTCAGTTCCACTCTCTTTACCTTCCTCCTCTCCTCCTTCCTCCAGACACATCTCCCCCCTATTCTTCTCCTTCTTCAGCCAACAGTAGCCCAATTTCCGCCAGCACCCTGTTGGCTAACAGTACTGGTGGCGGTCATTGTTAATCCGGGGCTTGACCGATCTGGTATGGAAATTTGTATTGATGTCCACATATTGATTTGGCAAAATTTTACACCTGATGCACATCCTGACGTAATAAATACAGATAAGGAATAAAAAATAAAATAAAAAGATTAGGAAGAATTTACTTCACACAGCGACACTGAGTAATAGAAGGAAAAAGACAAGCAGGTGACACAAGCAAGAGCAAAAATACCTTAAAAAACACAGAGCAAACAACATTACAAGAACAGCATCAAGTAGTTGTTCATGAAAAGATAAGGAAAAGACATATAAGGTACCATTGAGTGGAAATAAATACTCTTAATAGCATATAAATAAAGGAGCCAAAGAAAGGTTTGGGGCCATATAATAATCCTGGCTGCAAATGGATAAATTAGTTGTACAGATGTGGTACAGGTTTGAGTCCAACACAGAACTGATTTGAGAGTGTCAAGATGGCAATTTTAAAGTCAAGCAGAGGAAGTGACATCATCAATGGGGCCGAAACCGGATGTGACATCATCAGGGCCATGTGGAATTTCACGTAACTGGTCTGAAGAGAATTGAGATAAAGAGTCAGTGTACACCGCCAACCGCGTGGAATTACTCTCATTCAGGCCTTTTAGCTGCCTTCCATGTGCATGTGTGAGACTATATATACATTCATACATACAGTATATACATACATAAACAAATCAGTAAATGTAACCTAACCTCTTAGCTAATGCCATAAATAGTAAAATCTTATGCTTGCATGTTGGATGTTTGACTGAAAGTATATATAGAGGTTTGTAATAAAAGGGAAGAAATATTTCTCATATTCTGACATAAAAGCATACACCTTAACATGCTTGAACAGTAGAAAAAGTATGTCATGTTTCTCTGAAAAATGATTTCTATTCTGTCCCCGAACGCCGTATTAGTGAGGCTTCTCTCCCAAGACCCAGTCCGTACGGAGTGTGCGTCGCCCCACTGGTTGTAGTGAACGTGGACAGATAGTTTTACTCACCAAGAAAGTCAAGGCTGAGAATCCGTATACTTTAATATAGATTTCTGGCAAGAAGTCAAACAAGTATTAGGACGTGAAAACCATTGACAACTCGAAGGTTTAAAGGACAATAATTTCCTTAACCTAAAATACAATATGGCGGATTGTAAAGCAAAGACTAAAGCAGCGCCAATAGCAAAAAGGGTGCTAGGGACATACCAATATGTATTAATTAAATAGGGGGTGGAGGTAGGAATGTACCAAACAGTCTAATAACAATATTAACACAGGCTGCTGTAGCAGAACAATTTCATCACAGCACCTCTTTTTCAGCAATACTTCCTCACCAGTAATTCTAAAAATCGGCATTAATCACATTTTTCAATGAAAAATTTCTTTGGTTTTGTTTGACTTTTCTCCATATTTACAGAATTTAGAGCATTATATTTTAAATGGTTTGATAATAAAAAAAATATTTCCTAAATTTTCTCCTTAACTGGATTCAGTATTTTCAGTAGTGGATATATTCTTCAATTGCAGTTCAAGTTCTTTCAGTATGTTTGTGCATTTAATACAAAACTAAAATGAGTATCAGGTTAGGTGTGCCCATCATGTCCACTGGCGCTTAGGGCAGCAACAAAGCTCTTCCACCCATGTCTATCCTTGGCCAGTTTCTTCAAGGTTCCACAGGTCATGTTCATGCTCTACAAGGCCTCATGCATAACGCCGTGTGTAGAATTCACACTAAAACATGGCGTATGGACAAAAGTCAAAATGTGCGTACACACAAAAAATTCAGATGCAGAAAACTGTGCGTAAGCCAACATCCATCCACATCCACTACATAAATCCCAGTCTGCGTGAAATGTAACACACGTGCACATGCCTGCTGTCCCGCCCCACCCAGACTATTCCCAGAATTACGCCTCTTAATAGCCCTTAAGCTCAGCCTTCTGTGAAAAGACAATGGCAAAAGCACAGGGGCAAATACAAGAATTTCAGCGAATACCAAGTGGAGGCAAGGAAAAACTTACTATTTGTTGGTTTAAACAGTGATATAATCAACAAAAGGAAGTTGATCGAGTGACATAGAGTGTCGGAGAAACTCAAAAGGCGAGTCGTAGCCCACCGGCTGAGTTTCATATGAAAGTTTATTAGGGTACAGAGAAAAAAAATAGGCACACAGTGGAAAAAAAGCATGAAATGTCAACTTTAATCTCGAAATTTCCACTTTAATCACATTGTTTATTTTGTCATTAAAGTAGAACATCATAAACTTCATCTTAAAATTGCTTAATTTACTAGTTTCTCAAATTCCATCGTAACTAAAGTAGCATGTTAAATGCTTTGTTTTGTATTTGATCTTCTATGTGCTCTGTGTGCACTACCTGCTTCTTAAATGGGCTTTCTCTTCCACCGACAGGACACAGAATCCATTACATTCGAAATATTACAGCTCTGTGAATAATTAAAATACTGATATGTATACATGATATCATTTTCATGATGATAGGAGTTAAAGCAAATTATTAAACATGGGAATACGGTGGCGCAGTGATAGTGACGAGCAGGCGCCTCATCCACAGATTGTTCCTGCCTCCCGCAAGATGCTTGCTGCGCCATGTGCGACCTTCGATGAAATAATTTATTGCAGCAGTACTGTCTCTTTCAAACATACTAACCCCCAATTCCTGTCCTTCCTTTTCTTTCTCCAAGTAACCATTTGCCACACAATTAGCTCTGTAATAGATGTTAAGCCATCTGTAAGCTGTAAGGCTTAGAACGCCGATTCCTCAAAACTTTTAAGGAACACTGAAATATCTTCGTAGTACATGTTTAATTATTCTATCCATCTGTCTTTCCACAGTGCTGAACCAGCCCCAGCAAGAATACAGCGTGAGGCAAGAATAATCGGGGCTCCAGCTCGTCGCTAGCGCTGCAACACCATGTCCTCACATGTTTAATTATTAACAATATAGATTATTAATATGACATTAACATTTTACCTCTATAATGCAATAAACACATTTTGCTGCATTTCATCTTAAAAATGATATTGTCATCATATGTAAATACGCGCTTTAAAAAGTGGCGCAGGTTGTGCAATATTATAACTGTATCGCAAGTTTACAGTGAAGTAATTGTACTTGTAAGTACAAACAGTTCTATAAGGGGCACTTGATGGATTGATTGAGTGCGTTTATAGTTCTTGGGATGAAACTGTTTCTGACCCACGAGGTCCATACAGGAAAGGCTCTGAAGTGTTTGTCAGATGAGAGCAGTTCAAATAGCGAATGGCTGAGGCAGCATGTGCTTGATTCTGTATACTGATAATTCTCTTTCCGATCAGCTGCTCCGAGTGGTGCAGTGAGAGTAACAATGCTAAAGCAGCTATGGTATTTGGGATAGTTTGGACCATTATATTGTTACAGGTTAATTACAATCAGATGCCTTAAACTAATAACCAATATGCGGTTAATTTCAGTGTATTTATAAAACATTTTTGTGCGTACACACCGTTTATACATGAGGCCCCTGGTCAGTACGGCTTCTCCCTTTCTGAAAACCTACTTGCTCATTCCTCAGTGACTTATCTACTGCTTCTGATATTCGTTTGATGATAATCTTAGCCAGAATCTTACTGGTGATGGAAATGTGTGTACTTCTGCGCCAGTTATTACAATCACTGAGTGATCCTTTTTTGGAATTTTGATTATAATTCCCTTATTCCATTCCTCCAGGACCTGAGCTTCCTCCCAGATAACTTTTTTTTAAATTGATTTTAATTAGAAGTAAATGCCATTCCATGCAATCTTAACAAACCAAAGTTCAACCCGAACCCCAAAAGTTTTGTACAGATCCTCTAAGTGAGAATTTAATTTTTTCCAATTTCAAATAGTATAGAACATCAGTTACCCACTGACTTAAAAGTGGGGGGTGGGATTCTTCCAGTTGAACAAGATAAGTCTGTGTGCTAGTAGTGAAGTAAAGCCAGTTACAGTTTGTTTGTCCTTCTATACTTTAAGCTCATTTGGGAGTACATCATACACAACTATTAATGGGTTAGGATAGCTGTTAATGGCTGTCTGATACACATTCAAACATTTTTGTCCAAAATTATGTTAATTTGGTGCACGCCCAAAACATGTGGCCCAGTGAGGCTGGAGCTTGATTGCAACGTTCACATGTTGTATCTTGCCCTGGATACATTTTGGACAATTTTAAACAAGATAAAATGCAAACAATAAAAGATTGAATGATTGAGTGCTTTATGCATATGGAGCTAGAGTGTATTCTGTGCATGGGTGCTTTCCACTCCTTTTCTGAAATATTAAATGACAGATCCTTTCCCCATTGTACCCATGGATCTTTGAAAGGAATGGACTTTAAAATGTTTATACTGTATATATATATATATTGTAGAGATGCTAGCTGAGTCTTCAAGACTGATCAGCATTTCTTCTGGAATAGAAATAGGTGGAAGGCGAGGAAAATTGGGCATGTTTTGTTTAGCAAAGTTTCTAATTTAAAAGTAGTGGAAAAATTGTGTTGATGAAAAGTTAAATTTGAAACTTAATTGTTTTCAGGATGCAAAAACATTCTATATGTTGTCAGAAACTCCACACAGAGTCATAGCAAGGTTTGGGGCAGCCACCCATATATTTGGTATCCTGGCTGCAAAGTTGCAAAATGTTATACAGCACTGATGTGCACAAAACCGAGTCCAAAACAGAACTGAGGGAATAAGGAAAAGGTGGAGGCTTTTAAAGGGGAAGACAGGAAGTGAAATCAGAGGAGTCGTAAAAGGTCATAAAGGTCTTCAGACATAGGCTCAAGCCCGGACTTGACATCAAAGGGGCTGGAGCCAACAAGGTCTTCCTCCATAGACTCGGACCCGGAAGTGACATCAACAGGGCCAGGTATAATCTCCCATGGATGGTCTGCAGGAAAGTGAGAAAAAGAATCAGTGTACTCTGCCACATCCCAGTCCGACTCGGAATTGCCCTTACTCAAGCCCTTAAGCTGCCTCCCATGCGCACATGTGTGACAAGGCCCCCCCTTCAGCCCAGACCCATCGGGTAGGGCGACCCTGATGGAGAGGTCGTGAACCCGAGAAAGAGCATCGGCATTGGCATGGAGAGAGCCCTGACGATGAACGAGCGAAAACTTGTATGGCTGTAGGTCAAGAAACCACCGGGTGATCCGTGGATTCGACTCCTTGTGCAGGGCATCCACTGTAGAGGTGCATGGTCCGTGACAAGGGTGAATTCCCGGCCCAACAGGTAGTACCTCAGCTGCGTAATCGCCCATTTAATCGCCAAAGCCTCCCTCTCCACCTGGTCTCTCATTCCAACAGTTTCCGGCTCAGGAACATAATGGGGTGTTCCACACCATCGACGCTTTGGCTCAGCACGACCCCCAGGCCTGTTTCTGAAGCATCTGTCTGGAGGATGAAAGGTAAAGAAAAGTTAGATGCTTTCAAAATAGGTGCAGACGTAAGGGCCTGCTTCAAGTTACTAAATTCAGTGCCTGTCTTTTCAGTCCATATCACAATGTTTGGGGCCCTCTTTTGTCAAATCAGTCAAGGGCGCCGCCCTCTCCAAGAACCGGGGCACAAACTGGCAGTATTACCCTGCCAACCTGAGGAAGGCTTGGATATGCCAGTTGGTTCGCGGACGGGGCAATTTCAAAATGGCATCTACTATGGAGCACTATTGCTTCACAGTACCCCGACCCACCAAGTTGCCTAAATACTTGGCTTCACTTAATCCAAAGAAACATTTCTTGGGATTAATCTGAAGTCCGGCCTCACCAAGTGTCGACAATACGGCTTTTACCTGCTGTAGGTGTTCCGTCCATGTGCTGGAATAGATGACCACATCATCCAGGTAGGCAGCACTATATGAGTTATGAGGCCTGAGCACTTTGTCCACCAGGAGTTGGAAGGTTGCCAGAGCCCCGTGTAACCCAAATGGAAGGACACGATACTGCCAGTGTCCGCTAGGGGTGCTGAATGAGGTCTTAAACTTCGCGGAGTCCGTTAAAGGAACCTGCAGGTACCACTTTGTCATGTTCGGCATGGTCAAATACTGAGCTTGTCCAAGCCTCTCAAGGAGGTCGTCCACTCGTGGCATTGGATAAGCATCAAATTGGGAGACTTGATTAAGTTGACGGAAGTCGTTACAAAACCTCCAACTCTCATCAGGCTTAGCGACCAAGACAATGGGACTGGACCAGGGACTATGACTTTCCTCGATTACTCCTAGTTCCAGCATGTGCTTGATCTCAAGTTCCACTTTAGCTCTTTTTGCCTCGGGAAGACAATACAGACGTTCTCGGACTATAACCCCGGGTTCTGTCACAATGTTATGCTCAATCAGAGACGTCCTTCTGGGGTTTTCACTCACTACCAAAGGGACGGACAGGATAACTGTTTCCAGATCCCGTCGCTGTCTGGGACTTAAATCCGCACTGAAGTTAAGGCTAGCCATGTGAGCAAAGAGCAGAGGAGGGGTCGGGATCCCTGTTCTTCATGATAAACCCGCTCCCTCGGCTGACGATTGGGTTGACTCACCAAATAGTCGACAAGTCCTTTCCTCTCCTTAACTTCGTATGCCCATTGTCTTGCCAATGGGCAAGTAACTTAGAGTGGGAGGTAGGTACTGGGACCATGACCCGATCTCCTGGAGAGACGGAGAGCGCTTTGAGTAGTGAGAAAAGCGCTATATAAATGTAAAGAATTATTATTATTATTATTATCGTAATATCGGACCTGTGCTGCTTGTGCCTCTTCCATATGAGTTTTAAGGAGGGGCCAAATTTTACTACATCTATTGCATAATTGCGCGATATATTCCAATATATTTGTAGAGGGAAGAGCCTCTTCTTCTCATCCTTCTTTTAAAATATGTAATATGTCCCGGAATTGTCACCCATACCATAATTCAAAAGGGGAGAACCCTGTGGAGGCTTGTGGGACTTCCCGATAAGCAAAAAGGATGAGGGGTAGGAGCTGATCCCAATTCCTTCCATTCTCGTTGACCACCTTACGAAGCATTTGTTTGAGAGTCTGATTAAATCTCTCTACCAGACTGTATGTTTGAGGACAATACACCGCGGTCTTTAACTTGGCAGTCTCCTTGAACATCTCCAAGGTAAAAGGAGTCCCTTGGTCCGTCAGGACTTCCTTAGGGATGCCAACTCGCGCAAAGACCCCTACCAATTCCCATGCGATGGCTTTAGAAGTAGCTGAGCGCAACAGAACAGCTTCGGGGTATTTGGTAGCATAATCCATGAGGACTAAAATATGCTTGTGTCCTCGGGGTGAGGGTTCTAGGGATCAGACTAAATCGACCCCATTCTGTGAAATGGGACATCAATTAGGGGGATAGGAACGAGAGGAGCACGGTCCTTCCTAGGAATTTGTCACAATTGACACTCCGGACAGGAAGTGCAAAAGCGACGAACATCCTCATTGATTCCTGTCCAATAAAAGTGAAGCTTGATCCTCTCCAGGGTTTTCTCGGTACCCAAATGGCCACCTAGGAGGTGGGTGTGTGCTAACTCACAGACCTGCCGCCGGAAGGTCAGCGGGATAAGCAGTAGCTTGTGCTCCTGTCCCTCATGCTCTGCTACGCGATATAGAAGGTCATTCTCCAAAACAAAGAGAGGACCCTGTGGCATTGACTGATGAGTGTGCTGGCCGTTGACCAGGACCACTGCATTTTTTGCAAACTTAAGGGAATCATCATTCCACTGCTCCCTTTCAAAAGAAGCCGGCGTCCCCCTAAATTGAAACTATAAAAAGGGAGAGAGGGTCCAGGCCGACCTCAAGGGTCAAGGTTTCCTCCCATTCCGTCTCGGCGCTGGAGGATGACGTATCGGCTCGCAACAGTCCGGGAGTTGCCATGTCACTCAGGGAGGCCGCTTTGTCTCTCTCTGCCAGCTAGTTATATGGTGTGGAGGCAGCTTGAGATGGCTCATCCCCGTCTACAACTAGGCCAAAATTAGAATCAGGAGTGGTATGTGTCTCACTGCTTTTAATTTTAGACCAGTCCCGCCCCAGTATCACCGGGAGTGGTGGATTTGGGAGGACCGCCACGGTTAACTTTTTTACTGATCCTCTGCAACTGATGACACAGGTGGCGGACCTGAACCAGCGGATTTCTCCGTGGACACAGGTGATACTGGTCTTATTCTTTAACCACTGTTGTGGTAGCATGACAATGGGCGACAATGGTAATGTTGCTGCCGGAATCGAATAAGGCTTTGGTCTTAAACCCATTTATGATCACCACTCCTTTGTGTGGGACCGCCAAGGGGTTAGTCAGAGCACACCAACCCCTCCTCTCCCTCCACCTGCATCCCTCCTTGTTCCCAAGCGGTCTGTGCGCCTACAACTTCGGGGACGTCGGCACAAGCTCTGGGTTGTAGGGGGGGTGAGATTTTGGGACGTATGCTGGCTGAGCTCGACCAAGGAATGGTTCTGCTCCCCAAGGTTGCAAGGCCGTCCCCTGTGACTCAATGCGTTCTATTAACCCTTCCATATTTTGAAAGTCTTTACCCTAGACTGGCTGGGTGAAACCGCGGGGTAGAACATTTAGGAGCAGGTAGCATGCACTGATGTGCACAAAAACGAGTCCAAAACAGAACTGAGAGAATAAGGAAAAGATGGAGGCTTTTAAAGGCAGGAAGTGAAGTCAGAGGGGTCGGGCTCATAAGGGTCTTCAGACATAGGCTTGAGCCCAGACATGACATCAATGGGGCCGGAGCCAACAAGGTTTTCCTCCATAGGCTTGGACCCGGAAGTGACGTCAACAGGGCCAGGTGAAATCTCCCATGGATGGTCTGCAGGAAAGCGAGAAAAAGAATCAGTGCACTCTGCCACATCCCGGTCTGACTCGGAATTGCCTTTACTCAAGCCCTTTAGCTGCCTCCCATGCGCATGTGTGTGACAATGTATAAATCTCCAAATGATTTAATCCCAGATATTTTACAAACATTAAATACTGTACGTTTGAGAGAGTGGAAAAATGTGGTTGTCATGTAGAGGAGTGACAGATAAAAGCTTCTCTCTCTTAAAGTGCTTCCTACATTGATTCCACATTCTGAGTGAATGAAGGGCAATTGGATTATTAGTGTATTGACGATAATTTGTATTTACTGTGTCACAGAGCAGAGAATATGAAGAAATATTACAAGATTTTATTTCTATTACAGACCACCCGTGTGTATTATTCATTTGTGTCAATGTCCAGATCTTTGTGGCCTGTATATTTACCGCCAAGTAATAAAATTAAAACTTAGGTAGTGCCATACCCCCTTCTGCTTTAGGTCATTGTGGAGTCGCCCATTGGAAGCGTGAATGTTTCAAAATCCAAATAAATGCAGTTATGATTGAATTTAGCTTCTTAAAAAATTATTTGTTAATGTATATGGGGGTGCTTTGAAATAGAATAAGAAGCTTATGAAGGATGTTCATCTTGACAGTGTTGATTCTCCCTGCTAATGTGAGATGGAGGGTAGACCATCTGCTCATGTCTTGTTTAATTTTTTCCATGCAGACAGAAAACTTTTGTTGAAAGAGAGCTTTACATTTACTTGTGATACTGTATTTACCCCTAGATATTTAAACTGATCAGCAAAGATAAATGGGAAGGTGTCCAGTCTAATATTGTGTGCTAGAGAGTTCACGGTCAAAATGAAACTTTTATTCAAATTGATTTTGAGTTCTTTTGAAAATCTGCTAGTGCTTTTAGGACTGCTGGCATAGAATTTTGCGGGTCAGATAAATACGTTATCATATCATCTGCATATAGTGATATTTCTGTTCAAGTCCTTCTCTGAAAATCCGCTTTATCTCCGATGTATTTCAAAAGTAAACAGCCAGTGGTTCAATTGTGATTGCTAAATGGAAAGGTGATAAGAGGCATCCTTGTTGAGTACCACGTTCTACTCTGAAGTAATCTGAAATAATGTTGTTAATACAAACTGATTCTTCTGGACTAGTATAGAGCAGTTTTTGCAATGTGGTAAAGAGTTGGTCCCATTCAACCATAATTTTACTCTCTAACTTATTCATATTTTCTTGCATTCTTTCATCAATTTTTTCTAGAATTTCTGTAAAGGTTGTAGTAAACTTAATACTTAAAGGTACTGTATCTCCAGGTCTTTTATATCCCAAAGCTGCTTCTCATTTCCTTGTTTAGGTCCTTTATTTCTTTCTTTATATTCCTTATATCCTTCTTTATATCACTCTTTATACAGGGTGGTGCAAGGAAATGGGAAATTTTGGAACTAGGTGCTGGCAACCCTGGGACATCAGCAGTTATTTGGGACCAATGCGACCTCGTTTAGAAACCCCTTGCCATTGGTTAAAATGGAGCAGTGGAGTGGTGCTCAACGAGCATTCAGCGTGAAAGCCATTTATAAGAATGGTGAGAGTGTGACTGCTGCGCAAAGGGAATTTCGGCATCATTACCAGCTAAGACATCATGATTGTGTCCTTTCTGCTCATGCGATTACAACATGGGTGCGTAATTTTAAAGAAATGGGTTCAGCCTTAAAAATGAAGTCTCCAGGTGGAACCACTTCACATAGTGCCTGACAATCAATGGCAGCTATTCGATGATTGTTTGGAAGGCATGTCATTTCACACAACGGTGACATTTATTGCCACCAAGATCCCTAGATCTCACGGTTTGTGATTTTTTTCTGTGGGGACATCTTAAAAGCCAAGTATACCACACACGTCCTGCAACCATTGCTGAACTAAAAAGGAAGCTTGAAGAGGAAATCACTGGCATTCCTCTTGACATGTTACGTCAAGCAATGCAGGATATCCACAACAGGCTGTCAGAATGTGTACAGAGAAATGGACAATACCTTCATGATGTTTTCTTCAAAACATAAAATGAATATTGAATGAATATAGGATGAATAGGATGGAGTGGTGGCTCTGAGGCTAGGGATCTGCACTGGCAATCGGAAGGTTGCCGGTTCGAATCCCGTAAATGCCAAAAGGGACTCTGCTCTGTTGGGCCCTTCAGCAAGGCCCTTAACCTGCAATTGCTGAGCGCTTTGAGTAGTGAGAAAAGCGCTATATAAATGCAAAGAATTATTATTATTATTATTAATATTGATCACCATCATTAATTGCATATCCTGTACAATACATTTCATCAGTAAATGGCAATTGAAATTTTCCCGTTTTCTTTTGCCACCATGTTTTATTTATGACAACCTCTCCCACACCCTCCCCCCCCACACCCCCAATCATTACCTTCAGTTTGGACAATGCATTTCGGTCTTCTCTGCACTCCGTAGGTGGAATTGTGAGTCCAGTTGGGGTTAATGCAGCTGACTCATGGTGGGTATTAGCTGTAGTTGACAGTGGGAACAAAAAGGCCATGCTCAGTTCCAATAATCTTCCTGGAATTGATGAAGTCTCCTTGCCCATCTTGCTCAGAGTTTTGGAGCCGATTCTGCAGCGTCAGATCCTGGCAGATCTGTTCCATCGCCCATCTGTTGAAGATCAATTTTGGCAGTCTGTACCATGAACTTGAGGCCGGTTTAGACTTTGATGGAACTTTAGATACCTTATCCTTTTCTTTCTGAGCCCTTTGTTGCTGCTCAGGCCTACAGTATTTATACTTGCGTGTCATGTAATTAAATCCTCTTGGAATGAGTAAATACAGGATACCACGAAATTACAGTAAAAAAAAAAAAAGAAGGGTAAAATAGCACCACTGGTAATGGAACTCTGTCGAGGTTTCCATCTCCTACAACGCACAAGACCAACTCCCTGATAGTTCTGAATAGAGGATGGAAGATAGTGGCTGCGAGTTCTGGGTCTGCCTTGAAAAGTTCAGAATTTAAGTTGTCATATCCTGGGGGATTTTCCATTCTTTAGTGAGTTCTTCTGCTTCTAAGATTTCCATATCTTATTCTGGTTAAGGTCTGTTTAATACTTCTTTAACATGTTCCATCCATTGGGTTTCTGTTCCTCTTTTGTAGTTAGGAGGCTTCCTTGTTTATCTTTAACAACTACTACTGCTGTTGTTCCAGCCCTGTCGCATATATCTTTTGTGATCTTGTAGACATTTTCCTGTTCTCCCTTACTAGCTGTCTGTTCAGCTTGTGTTAGAAGACCATTCATGAAAAACTCATTTGTCTGCCCTCAACATTCTCTTCACATTTCTATAGGCATCTCTATATTACTGTTCTAGCCTTTCCTGGAGTCTAGCCGACACGGTGTCATTCAGCTTCTTTTAAGTCTACGTTGCCTATCAATGGCTAGCCATGTCCCTTCTGATAGCCATTCCTTTCTTCCACCTTTCTGTCTAGAGCCTAAACATTGTTCACTGCTCTTACTATACAGCGAGGCCACACTCTTCCACTTCTGATTAATGCCTTCTTCATTATTCTCATCCTCATTCTCTCTTATTTTGTAATGCTTGGTATTTGTTTTTGATTTGAATAACAAAAGCTTTCTTGGCTTCACTGTTTGTCAGCAAGTCCATGTTGCAATGTTTGTGTGATTTGGTCTATCATCCTGTGCTCCTTAATTTTAGTCTCACAGTGGCTGTTACTAGATGGTGCTCATTTCCAAAGTCTGCTCCTCTCCTCCCTTTTAAATCCAGCAGTGATTGCCTCTTTGCCCCACTGATCAGCAAGTAATCGATCTGGTTCCTGTCTCTGTGTGGGAACATGGCGCCCCCCGTAACGAAGTTGTTCAAGGTACAAAATTCAATGAGCTTTTGTCCATTCTCATTCCTGACTCCGCATCCGTGCCTTCCCATGACTGTCTCATTATGTGTGTTATCCATACCCACTTTTGCATTCATGTCTCCCATAATAATGATAATATCATTATGTGGTGTCTTCTCCATTTCTGTCTGGAGTTGGTCATAAAATGCATCTTTTTCCTCTTCCTCACTTTCGTTGTTTTGTGCATAACATTGTATGAAGAACTTGCTGCCTTGTTTCCTTATCAACCTTGTTAAGATCAGTCTACTGTTGACTGCTCTCCAGTTTATCAGTGTCTTCTCTACCCTCTTCCTCAGGATGATAACTACTCCTTCATGATGTTGGTCATCATCTCTCCCTGAGTAGAGGACTGCGTAATCCAGTCCATCTAAATTCGCTAATCCCAGGAACATGCAGGTTGAAACTTCATATCATTCACAATGGGCAAAATTAGTGTTTTCAATCACGTTTTCACACCTATTTGTGTCCGGAAACTCCATACAGGCAGTGACCTAGAAAAGATTTCACACAGTATCCTTAGAGTTACAGATCCTTACAGTAAATCCTTACAGTTTTCCAGAGATAGGAAAAAATCACACATTTTTCACTGAGCACATTTTAGAGAATGGTATACTCATTCCCAGCTGTAACTTGTGCTAATTTACCTGGATCGAAAATGGTGCATACATTCCAGAAGCCTAATCTTATTTTGGTGTTGGCTGTGTTCAGGGCTTCCCTTTTCATGCCAGTGGCTTCTTTGCAGCTTTCCCCATTTGCAGACATACTGTATGAGCAGCTGCAGAGGACTTGGAAAGACCATTCCACATGAGCATAAAGAAAGTTTTTTTTTGCTGTTTCTGTAACATAATTGTTTTTTGTCTGGTTTATTGGGTCAAAGCTTAACCCCCTATAACCTGGAGGACCAGTAGATCGCACTTTGTCTGGCCCTAAGGCGTACCCTTAGATCTGTCTGGCTTGGGTGGACCTTCCAGGAGCACATAGCTCCCACCAGCATAGCTCTTTAGGTCATTGAGGCACTCAAGCTCCCCAGCCACGGAAAAGTGGCGATCTCTGCGCCAAACCTTGTCTCTTTATCCTTGGGTCCCTCCAGTGAGAGGCAGCAAGAGTCTCTTAACCAACAGGTTAACCCAACTCCCTGAACCGCACGACTGGAATTAACCTCTTCAACGTTGTCCGCACACTCTCCCAAGGGGCTCTCCTCCTGGGTACCTGCCTTCTCTCCCGCCTGCACCCGACTCTCTCACTTTCCTGCCTGCCAGCTGCTCTCCTTTCTTTAATCTCCGTCTCTTCTCTGTCTATAGATGTCTTTCTCTCTCCATCTCTAATGTGCAGGCTCCACTCATAATCGCCTGCCTAATTGGGAACAGGTGAGATGAGCATCTTCCTCCATGGCACCATTAATGCCCCTGACTGATCCACCTGTCTCTGCATGTGTATGCAGCATGATCAGCCAGCACCTCAATTAACCGCAGAGCAAAACACACTCAAACACACCCACGCCCAATTGGTGCCTGCTCCTTGTGGGGTGCGATTATTTAAAATGTGCCCCATGGCACAGACCTGACAAGCACAGGCAGGTGAAGGGACTTTCTCACAGTCACACAACTTCAGTAGTGGGATTTGGTGGCTTTTCCTAACTGTGCTGTTGTCCCCTTCTTTCTAGAGCTTATCTTTTGAGAAATAATTTTGTATTTAGCATTTTCTTCAGTTTGACACTTTGTACTGCACTTACGATTCAGATTTTCAGTTTAGCATTTTAGTGAGTATTCTTTTGGTTAAAAAATCCTTATTTCTTTTCCCCCTTGTTCATAGTTTTATTTTATTTTTCAGGTTTTTGTTTTGCTCTTGTGTTATTTTGTTTTAACTTAATATTGTATTTTGAGTAGTTGATTTATTGTTTATTCATTCAGGAATTTTCTACAGAAGCTGCTTCTTTGTTTAGTTATTCTTTGTGATTTAATATATTCTGTTTAACAGAATTAACACATTTTTAAAAGTGTTTTTCCAGTGTCATTTAATGCTTTTCTTTAATAAATAAGATCACCTTACCAATTCTTGTTTTGCAGGTGTGAGAGATAGGGGGGCGCTGTCGTCCCCTTGACCCCCTCAGTCCATACGTCAGACACCAGGTAAAAGTCCAAATATTTAAATTTATTATAACAAAATGTGCACAAAGCACCCTCCACTCCACAATACTCAATAATCACTAATCAATAATACAATTCTTAATCCTCCACTCCCAGCAGCTCAGTCACCCTTCCTCCTAACTCGGCTCACTGCTGGGATCTTCCACAGTCCTTTTGTAGTCCCTGACCTGGAAATGCCTCTGTCCCTCAGTCCACATGACTTACTAGCACTTCTGGGTCAGATCAAAAACTCTTTTTTTCTTCAGCCCGGAAGTACATTATTTCTTCCGCTCCTGTGACTGGGAAGTACTTCCGGACTATATGGAAAGCACCACTCCCTGTTCTTCCCTGCAGCGTCCCCTGGCAGCCCCCACAGTATCCAGCAGGGCTGTGAATTAAAACTCAAAGGTCCATGATGTCCTGCTGGAATTCGGGGCACCTCCATGTTGCAGGGAGGGCTCCATCTGGCGGCTTGGGGGTATTGGCCGGGATAAACTGCCGGCCATATATCACACAGGTTTGGAGTGCATTTTTGTGCTTTGGCCTGCCTGTTTGAGGAACATATCTTAAGAATAACACAATTTTGAATATTCTTAATCCAAATTAGGGTTGTTGAGGTTCACAGCATATTCCATCAGCATGGACACAAGTCATGAACGGTGAGCTAAATTAATAGAAAAATGTAAAATAAGTTTGTAGATTGAGATATTTTCTTTCCTTTTGGCCATTTGGACTCTCTGTCATTAAGACAGTGTCTTTCACATTTCTGTATGGCAACATTTAAGAGTCTAGAACTGTATCACTTTCAGTCGCTTTAGCATTTGGGCACTGTGGTTTTGCTGGCTACAGTATCTAGTACCATGGGTGCAGAAATATACTGTTGTGAAAAGTACTTGCCCTTACTGATATCCTCTATTTTTGTATACTTAGATAAAATGCAATATTAAATAAAAGGAGACTAAGGAAACATATATTACCATTTCTACATTGCTACTTAATAAAATTATCCAACCCCTGTATTGTCAGTATGAAATGGCTATTGCCCCATTGTTATTCACTGAAACAGCTGACCACAGTTACTTGATATTTAGACTTAGTTGACTGAACACAGCCAGACCTGACTGCAACTTGCCTTGCCCAATCTAAACCTCACCACATTTTGACCCTTACAATGTGGTTGCCACATGGTTTTAAGAACACTACAATACCTCGATCAAATGAAATTCCCAAAGATATTAACATTAAGGTTCTTGGACTCCACAACACAACAGTATGAGTCATTATCTCCAAATGGAGAACATCTGGAACAGCAGTGAATTTTCCCAAAAAAGACAGGTGCTGAAAGTACCTCAAGGGCACAGCCACAACTCATTAAAGAAGTCACATAGGATTCCAGAAGAACACCCAAAGAACTGCAGTACAGACCTCCATAACTTCACCTAATGTCAGTATTCATGACTCCACATTATGAAAGAGTTGTTGCATTTGCAAACAAACACTTTTGAAAAAATGTTCTACAGAGAGCGAGAATTTAAAAGTAGAAATCTTTGGATGCCATAGGCCTAATACAGCATTTAACAGTAAGAACAATATATCTACAACAAAACATGGGGGTAGTAGTGTGATGGTGTGGGAACGTTTTGTTGCCCAAGGACCTAGAAGACTTGCATTACTTAAAAAAAAATGAATTCTGCACTTTAGCAGAAAATTGTTAAGAAGAAAACCTGCTCATCTGTTTATGGCGCAAAGCTGAAGTATAACTGGTGATGCCGCAGGACAATGTGCCAAAACACAAAAGTAAATCTTGTGGGGAACAGCCCAGACACAGACAGGTAGACAAGATGGTTTCACCACACACACATTTATTATACATTATTTACAAGTAATAGTGAGCACAAACCCAGTGCTGCAGCACGAATCACCCCTTAAGTCCTTGGCCACACAACACAATGCCTTCTGTCTCTGGTCCGCCTCCACTCCTCTCCTCTCCTACTTCCACCCGACTCTTGCCATTGACTGGAGGGAGGCGGCCCCTTTTATACACCCCGGATGGGCTCCAGGTGCTTCCCGACACTCTTCCATCGACACTCCCCTTTGTGGCGGAAGTGCCAGCTACGCAACCGGAAGGACTCCGGGTGTCCCTGCTCCTCTTCCCCCCAGCACTTCCAGGTGTGGCGGAAGTGCTGAGGTACAGGGCTCCCAAGGCATTGGGGCACCCCCTGGCGGTGGCCACGGGCCCCCCAAAGCAACCAGGGTGGTCACCCCCTCGTGTTCTGGAGGAGGCACAAGCCCTCTTCTGGTCCTCCTGGGCATCCTCCTGCCACGATCTACAAATGAATGGCTCAGAAGAAGCTAGATTAAAGTTGGATTAGCCTAGTCAAACTCCTGATTTGAACCCACGTCATGCTCACAAACCTACCAATGAGTCTGAATTAAAGGAGTTCTGCAAAGAAATGTGGGCATTAATTTCCCTATCAATGTGAAAAACTAATATTAAATTATAGGAAGTGCTTAGTAGCAATTATTCCTCCATATTATAAATAAAACCCTATCTCATGTTATAGAGGACAATACACAAGGGAATTGACTGACCCTTTAAAATATAACCTGGAGGCTCAGGGTGTAAGGAATATGTGAGGCCGTCAGAGAAGACTCTATGTGGATGGCTTTCACACGATGTTCACTGACCCCCCAAAATGATTAGGGGATTTTTCTCTGGATGTAGTCCCAAAACTGGATTTTTAAAGACTTCCTCTTGCCAGTTCAGAAAGATTTGAAGTTGTGCATGCCACGTCAACACAACCCAGGGTGCACCCTCTAATGGGATATGAGGGGTCAGAATGAATCCTTTTCACAAAACTTTTTCAAAAATGGGGATAAGTACAATAGGTATGGGGAGTCTTGTTTTATGTGATTTTGAGGTTGCTGATTTCAAATATGATATTTTTTACATTTGATTCTTCAGTCTAAGAACCACTCCCATTTTTAATTAAAAAATTTCAAACATAAGAATGTAGGGTGTTGTTTTAGACTATTTCAAGGTCAGTAATTACTAGTATGGTGTTAATTTTGATTCTTTACTAGGGATCTAGCCGTCTATGGACCTCTATCAGATGGTGAAAAAATGACAAATTTCTATTACAATTGAGAACATTTAGTTTCAATTGAAGCACACAAAATGTAATATTTCAAGTACATGATGCAATTATTCTTGTTTGTTATTTACTTCTACCTTATTAAGTAAATCACTACATTTCATATGAACACCCCAAATTAGGGCAGCTTATGCTAATTCAGACTTTTTAATATAAAGTATTAGTAATGGTGCTCATTTAAATGCACATCTTATAAAAGTTAGACATTTCAATAGCTAGTTAAAGTTATGTTTTTTACTTGAAGATCAATCAAACATGATATGCAGTCCACAATGATCTGGCCAGGACAAGCAATGGCTTGCTGCAGACACTATAATGGACAAAGCTGGTTCAAAAAATGACTAGACTATGACACAGCATTGTATTTAGTACAAGAAGAATGGAGACAGTGGCAGGGTGGTGCATGTTTAAAGTTCCTGCTTCACAGTTCCAGAATTCTGTGTTTGAATTCTGGCCTGAGCTCTGCTTGTGTGGAGTCTAAACATTCCCCCCGTGTCTATAATGGTTTTCCTCCCACATCTGTAAGGTGTGTATGAGTTAGATATACTTGGAAGTTCTACAATTGACTGCCTCATTATACAGAGTTGGTTTCCACTTTTTACCTAAAGCTGCTGGAAGAGGCAACTGGATAAGTAGATTTAAAATGGATGATTGAAATCTTATTCTATGGCCACATTGTTATTCTGAGGCTTTGCTGAACACATTACTGATGGCAGGGCTTAGTAGTGGGAAATGTAGATGACTTTTGGTGAAAACTGAATATTTTATACTTTAATTCACTATTAGCATGTAGACTTATCTTGCTCAACTGGAAGAATCCTAGCCCACCTCTTTAAAGTCAGTGGGTAACTGATGTTGTATACTATTTGAAATTGGAAAAAATCGAATTCTCACTAAGAGAATCTGTTCAAAATTTTTTTTAAAACCTGTCAAAATCTAATCAATAGCATGTTAGAATAAGCTTTTATATTGGGGGAAAGTGGTCTCTTCCCTCTTTTCTACTCTTAAAGTTTACGTCTGACTGTTGGTCAACCTCTCTTTCTCTTTGGTGAGGGCTGAATTGCATTTAGTTTTGATAAGTTTGACTTGTGGGCGGCACGGTGGCGCAGTGGGTAGCGCTGCTGCCTCGCAGTTGGGAGATCTGGGGACCTGGGTTCGCTTCCCGGGTCCTCCCTGCGTGGAGTTTGCATGTTCTCCCCGTGTCTGCGTGGGTTTCCTCCGGGTGTTCCGGTTTCCTCCCACAGTCCAAAGACATGCAGGTTAGGTGGATTGGCGATTCTAAATTGGCCCTAGTGTGTGCTTGGTGTGTGGGTGTGTTTGTGTGTGTCCTGCGGTGGGTTGGCACCCTGCCCGGGATTGGTTCCTGCCTTGTGCCCTGTGTTGGCTGGGATTGGCTCCAGCAGACCCCCGTGACCCTGTGTTCGGATTCAGCGGGTTGGAAAATGGATGGATGGATGAAGTTTGACTTGTCTGTATGGAATGTTACTTGCTTTTAATAAATTGAATAAATAAAAAAAGAAAGTTGAATATTTTAAAGAATTTTTTCTTTTTATTCTCCTATCCTGAGTGATCAAGAAATGGGGGGATTTAAACAAAAAGTACCCCTATATGATGATGACATGGTACTTTTTTGTAATGGATATAAATGCATCACTGTCAATTTAATTAAATAGCCTATACTTAAAGAAATTTACAGAATCTCTGGGTTTAAAATTAGTTTGAATAAGAGTGTACTTTTACCAGTCAATTTCTTGCCCACCATATTAAATTAGACAACTTTTCACTGACTGTCACAAAACAGCTCAGATATCTAGGAAATGCAGTCACAAGGAAATTTAAAATCAATTCAGTTACAATTACTGCAACAACATGAAAATGATAAAACAAGATGTTAATTGGTGAACATCTCTTCAGCTGTCTTTAGCTGGAAGAATTAATTTTGTCAGGATGAATATCCTTCTAAAGATTGTATTTTGTCAAAGTTTTACAAACTGTACTATATAATCACAGATATTTCATAAAAAGCTAGATATAATTGTAATGTTGCTTATCTGTAATGCAAAAAGGCCACTTATTTAAAGGATACGAGTAAAAAAAAGTTTTAAAAATGACACATTAGAAAGGCATTACAGTGGAAGAAGATACTGGACTAGCTTGCCTGTAGTCCTGACCTGTACCCAATACAGAATGGGTGGAGAATTTTGAAACAAAAAAGGTGACAGTGACAACCTTGAATTGTTGCATGCCTTAAGATGTGTTTACAAGTCTGGCCACATTTAACCAACACTGTCTTTTGGTGTTTACTGGATTGCAATTTTGTTTGTGGTCTTATTCCTGTCAGTTTGAAATCTCATGGATTTTCTCATCTGAGGTTGTTTGTTGAATATTGAGCAGATGTTTGAGAATGCTGGTCTTTCTATGTGGGGTTTACTCCACTGAACAAAGGCCTGATCCTGGTATTGCTGTGCTTCCAGGTGTGGTTCAAAATAAAAATATCCCCAATGACCATTAAGGAAGGAAAAAGTAGCTAGCGAGGTAGTCAGATAAGGAAATCAATGCCAGCGCTGGCCAAGTACAGATCACTTTACATCACTCCCACTATCAACCAATCACAGATCACTTGATCAGCTTATGCAAATGAGGCGTTGCCATTAGTCAATATTTATGATCCATTTCCTTCTCTTGTAATTATTTTTTTTTTCTTTCAACCACTTTGCTGACTTTCCAGCTCGTTTACTGTTTTCTTCACCTATGAGTGCAACCAAGCTGGAAAAGTTCCATTCACAAGAACAGATTTTCTATCAGTTACCTCCCCGCAGTCTGGCCATATTTAACTAAGGTGGTCTCTTATTGTTTACCAGGTTGCAATTTTGTATGTGGTATTATTCCTGTCTGTTTGATATCTCATGGGTTTTCTCTACTGAGGTTGTCTGTTGAATATTGAGCAGACATTTGGGAGTTCTGGTTCTGCTATGTGGGGTTTACTCCACTGGATCAAGGCCTGACGCTGGTATTGTAGTGTTTCCCAGGAGTGGTTCAAAATAAAGACGTCCCCACTGACCATTAAGGAAGGGTAAAGTCACTAGAAAAGAAATAAGATAGAGAAATCAATGCCAGCACTGGCCAGGTATAGATCACTTTACATCACTCCCAGTGCCGACCAATCACAGATCACTTGATCAGCTTATACAAATGAGGTGTTGCCTTTAGTGAATATTTATGAACCATTTCTTTCTCTTGTAATTTTTTTTTCTTTCAACCACTTTTGCTGTCTTTCCAGCTCGTTTACTGTTTTCTTCCACTATGAGTGCAACCAAACTGCAAAAGTCCCATTCGCGAGAACTGATTTTCTACCATTTAACTGCCCGCAGTCTGGCCACATCTAACCAACATTGCTTCTTGTTGTTTATTGGGTTGCAATTTTCTAAGTGGTCTTATTCTTGTCAGTTTGCTATGTCATGGATTTTCTCATCTGAGGTTGTCTGTTGAATATTGAGCAGATGTTTGGGAATGCTGGTCCTGCTATTTGGGGTTCACTCCACCGGAGTGGTTCAAAATAGAGATGTCCCCACTGACCATTAAGGAAGGGAAAGGTAGTTAGTGAGGTAGTCAGATAGGGACCAGAGGAAGATGAATGTTTCTCAGGCAGTTAATTTGTTACTCTCAGATATCTTAATTAAACAATTATTGTATAACAGAAATATAGTTGCGAACTGAGTCAAGTTATTAGCTCACTTTGAATCCCATTGCAATTATTTGACTGTTAAAGAAAAAGAACCAAGGGTTCTCAATTTTAAAAATTAAGCTATTTAAAATTAATGCAAAATGCTGGGTTCCAACAGCAGCAGTAAATTGATAGCAATTAAGAGAAATAGCTGGAATGAAAACCTGCAGTCACTGTAGCCCTCCAGGATCTGAATTGTTTAAGAACCCTGTCCTAAAATGAAAACAGTTAATAGTTTGATGCTTGTGATTCCACTAGTAGCCACTTGAGGTCATCTGTGCACTTGCTAAATACAAGATGCACATTTTATTTCTTTAGCATGAATAAATAACCTTTCATTTATCATGTGCTTCTCACTCATTGATGACATTTCTGAACTTCCTTCGTTAAGGTAGGAGATGCAGAGTGCCAGAGCCTGAAGTAACGAACTCAGCATGATCCAGACACAGTTGACTGGGGGACAGACTCCTGCAAAATCCATGCTCACTCTCTTTTGGGTGAATTTAGAGAAACAAAGTAACCTAACTTTGGTTCATTTTTTGAAGACGTGTAAATTAAAATAAAATATGGATACTAAGTTATTTTTTCATTCTTTTTCCAAACCCTTTTATTCCAAGATGTTGTCATGGGACCAGGTGGAATTACACAAAAGGCCAGAGCCAACCCTGGACAGTATATACATATACATGCATACACACACACATACACACACACACACGCACACACACACACACCTTTAACAACTAGAACCCAAGTCTGAACCATGTGATTGTGTTAGAAGGTATTCATCTCATGCTGGTCATACAAGGCACTTTTATTGCTAGTGGAAATTAAATAATGTAATTAAACACAATATAATTATGCAAACCAATTACCAGTATTCTCTACAACAGAGAAAAGAAACAAAAATGAAATGGGCAAAATAACAAAGATATTGGACAGCAAATTTCTGGGTGATTTCAAACTTTTGCATATTTTTTTTCCAATTTCAGACTTTTTCTTTGAAGCTCTGCCTCTGAGGTGAGAATCTTGAAGTTTTCTCGTCTCTGCTGCAGACAACACTGGTATTTGGCATATACTTAAGGAAGTAGGCAAGCTGTCTGCTTCTCAAACTACAGACTCCGATGTCCTTATCCTCTGATGCAGTTGTGCATCTGGGCCTTCCGCTCCTTTTTCTATCCTGGTTAGATCCAATTTGCTTTGTTCTCTCAATGCAGCAGTTGACAGTGTTGTATGAAATCCTCAGTTTTAGACATTAATAATGTCTTGGCTATATTTTTAATTAGTTTAATTGTACCCTGATAAAAAAAGTATTGGTTTCTATCAAAACCATTTGAAGACTAAAGTATATTTTAGAAAAACATGGAACAAACTACTGTCCAGCATGTTGAAATGAGTGTTTTCATTTGAATGATTAAAACGACATTTCCTTTATAGGACAAATCGGTATAAAAATAGTTTCAGTTCATCTGTGACTTCCAAACATCCAGCATGATAGTGTGAACTTTCACCATTAGCCACGTGCTTCATTTACTGTATTTGTATTATTTTACTTTTTATTGTTAAGCACATTGTTTGAGGTGCTTTTTAGTATGAAGCCTAGTGTAGACTTTAACAACAAATGTATACACTATATATAGAAATATGATATACTGGGGGTTGCTTTTTTAATTAAAATTACTATATATTACTGACATTGGCAATTAAGTAACAAGTGAAAAGATCAAGGCTGCTGTGTGGATTGTACTGTCATTTTTCTTTGGAGTATCCTTGTGTATTTACCTGTGTTCAGTCCTCATGTGGAAAAAAAACATATAATGATTATGGTGCCTTTTATTAAAAAACTTAACACTAAACATTGTTTTCCTAAATTATTAGGTATTATTGATTTATTTTTGACAATGGAAGGTCTCAATACAAAATACTTTTATTAAACTTGTGTCAATATTCTCCATTGCATTAGGTGAAATGCATGAAAAAGGGTAACATTTATTAATTTGGCAACCACAGATTTAGAGTATTTTAAGACAAAACTCATCTTACCAGTGCTGATGGGGGAATGCATCATGCGACAAACAAGAATTCAAGAAATGTGAGAAAAGACACCTCCCTGACCCCGAGGCACACTTGTGCTCATAACTATTCTCATTTTGGCTTTTTAGCAACCTTGTCACATCTATTGTTAAAGTAATGGAAATGAAAATTAAGTAAATAGTATCTATTCTTAGTTTATGCTCTGCTTTGAAAATTTTAGACCTTATTTCTAACCTGCCTTTCTTAAGTAAAATCCTAGAGAAGGCAGTCATTAGGCAGCTTAATGACCACCTCAATAAACATGCTATTCTTGATAAGTTTCAGTCGGGTTTCAGAACAAATCACAGTACAGAAACTGCACTCATTAAAGTAGTAGATGACTTGCGGGTAAATGCAGACAGAGGCCGTTTATGTGTTCTCAGATCTTAGATCTGAGTGCCGGTCTGCTGCTCTTTTCGATTTTCATGCTTCCGTTCGGTCAGATTATCTCGGGGCATAACATGAGCTACCAAAGCTATGCTGATGACACACAACTGTATTTATCAATAGCAACTAATAACCCCAACTCTCTTGATTCACTGACACAATGTCTTACTTGTGTTTCTGAATGGATGAGTACAACAACATTTATTTATATAGCACATTTTCATACAAACAATGTAGCTCAAAGTGCTTTACATGATGAAGAAAGAGAAAAAAGACAAAATAAATAAGAATTAAAATTAGGGTACACTAATTAACATAGAATAAAAGTAAGGTCCGATGGCCAGGGAGGACAGAAAAAAAAAAAAACTCCAGACGGCTGAAGAAAAAAATAAAATCTGCAGGGGTTCCGAGGCCACGAGACCACCCAGCCCCCTCTAGGCATTCTACCTAACATAAATGACCTCAATCATTGTATTCACGGTTCTCATAGAAGAATTAGTAATGTTCTCAAACTAAATAAAGAGAAAACAGAAACTTTAGTGATTGGCAATAATGTATATAATGAGGTTATTAGAAATAAACTTGATGCATTAGGATTAAAAGTCAAAACGGAGGTAAAGAATTTAGGGGTAACTATTGATTCTGACCTGAATTTTAAATCACATATTAATCAGATTACTAGGACAGCATTTTTTTCACTTAAGAAATATAGCAAAAGTTAGACCTGTTATAACATTACAAGATGCTGAGAAATTAGTTCACGCTTTTGTTTTCAGTTGGCTAGATTACTGTAATGCACTCCTATCAGGACTACCAAAAAAAGACATCAACCGATTGCAACGAGTGCAGAATGCAGCTGCTAGAATCTTAACTAGGAAAAGAAAATCTGAGCACATTTCTCCAGTTTTGATGTCACTACATTGGTTACCTGTGTCATTTAGAATTGACTTTAAAATACTTCTTATGGTATACAAAGCCTTAAATAATCTCGCTCCATCCTATGTTTCAGAATGTCTTACACCTTACACTCCAAATCATAACCTTAGATCTTCAAATGAGTGTCTGCTTAGAATTCCAAGAGCTAAACTTAAAAGAAGTGGTGAGGCGGCCTTCTGCTGTTAGGCACCTAAAATCTAGAATAGCTTACCAATTGGAATTCGCCAGGCTAATACAGTGGTGCACTTTAAAAAACTGCTAAAAACACATTATTTTAAAATGGCTTTCTCATAGCTTCATCTTAGTTTAATCCTGATGCTCTGCATATTCAATTATCATTATTATTCATGGTGGCTCCAAAATTCATACTAACCCCTACTTTCTCTTCTATTATTTTTCTGGTTTTCTGTGGTGTTGATCTGCGCCTCCACCACCTAATCAAAGCACCGTGATGTCCCTGCATTGATGGATTAAAGGCCAGAAGTCCACATGACCGTCATCATCAAATTCTTTCATGTGAACCCTGAATACAATGAGGACTGATTGAGGTCATTTATGTTAGGTAGAATGCCTAGAAGGAGATGGGCAGTCTCTTGGCCTGGAATCCCTGCAGGTTTTATTTTTTTCTCCAGCCGTCGGGAGTTTTTTTTTTTTTCTGTTTTTTCTGTCCTCCCTGGCCATTGGACCATACTTTTATTGTATATTAATTAGTGTTCCCTTATTTTAATTCTTACTTATTTTGTCTTTTTTCTGTTTCTTCATCATGTAAAGCACTTTGAGGTACATTATTTGTATGAAAATGTGCTATATAAATAAATGTTGTTGTTGTTGTATGTTCATGACAACAAGGAAGATTACGTTTTGAATTAAGGCTACAAACAATGGCTATTATCAGCAACAAGTAACAGTAGGATAGGTTCCCGCTTTGCAAGTTTTGACCTGTAGCTGATGTGTGTCAAGTCTAATTTGTACCTGTTTTGAGCAACACAATTGATGAGAGGAAAGGTGACTGGGATTTGCTAATGTAACTATAAGGCTGGTGAGTACAGAAACGAGAACCTCTCAATCTTTTTCTTTCATTAATTCTGTTTATGAAAGTAATGCATTTTGCTGTGCTGTTGTTAATGCGATTTCTTATTTATTTACCCTGCCTTCCCTCAACATTTGAAAAGCTGCATTCACAAGGTTGTTGACAAAGGCAAGCTTTTTGAAATTAGATACAGATGTATATACCCAGCAGATCTTTGTAACCATTGCTCAAGTGGATCTTCATATCGATCAATGTACGCAGCATCTCCACATCAGCTTTTCAACAGTGGTCCTTTTGTGTTTCTGTAACATGCAAGTCCAGAGTTTCCCAAAAATTGTCTGCAGAAAACTCTGATGATGATGCTGCTGGAGCCGTGGCTGACATCGATGGCTGTTATTCTGCTTAAATGACATTTATAATTAGTTATGCACGACTTTTATGGACATTGCCCTTTATTGCTAGCACTGAATATTTAAAACATGCTTACTGTGGTTTGTCTTGCATGTTGAGAACACACACCCAATGTGAGGTGTCTTTCAGCCTTTTAGTTGGGTTAGTTGGCCCAAATCTAACAGTTTTTGAATCCAGAGGTTGCAAAGTGGCAAGGATCATTAGCTCGATTATAATAACTGTGAAAGTAAACAGTGGGATTGTTATCTCTCCACTGGCATAGCAGGATATATTGACATCAAATGTCGAAGAATACAAGAAGGATTTTTCTAATTCACTAAACGCATTTTTAATTATACTTAGTTTGACTGCGATTCTGTGAGGAATTTATTCCAAACCACAAAATGTTGCGGTCTTGCGTGACTCATTTATAGTGTCTCTCAAATGTATATGATAACCTAGGCTATAAATGTAACCAAATTTTCTTAGCTTAGCCAGTGATCCATTCGTAGATGTCTTCTACGAAAACGGATCTGTTGACCTTGAAAAATGCAATGGGTCGCCGCTTTTACTTGTAGAGCCAAATAACAGCCTCGTTAAAAAAATAAAAATTGGTTCCAATTGTTAGTCTGTCAAGTTAGCAACATACAGTATTGACACATACTTACGTGGCATGCGCGTCTGAAACACACCAAGATGAGATGTTTCGAGCGATTTGAAAGCTGGACACGGAGTAGACAAGTCCGTGTCTACCGTCCCATCCCTGCCAATAGTTCAGTTCTGGGTTCAAAAATGGCCAAAACGAAACATCTTCCTCAAGAAACACTTCAGTCCATTGTTGTTTTGCAAAATGAAAGGTTATTCCACGCAACAGATTGCCGAGAGACTGAAGACGTCATACCTTCTTGCCCATTGTGGCCTTGAGAGAAGAAGATGACAAACTGAATCTAACCGGGAAATTAAAAAACCAAAAACAAATGATGAGCTCAGTTACACAGCTACGTACATCAAGGTCTGTAATTTGAGGAACAAATATCAGTTTCTGGTCCTCAGTTGCCTGCTTACTTAAACAACACACACCAAAGACCAATATCATCTTCCATGGTGAAAAGACGACTGCGGGATGCTTGGCGCTACCCAAAGAGGAAAAGGCCAACTCAAGGTAAAGGGACCAGGTGCGTATTATTTGTTATAGCTGACCAAATGAAAAACTAGAAAATAGAGCACCGCAACACGTGTGAGGCGGAGACACAAAATGACGGCGTGCAAGAGAAAAAAGGCAAGAATAAAGAAAATCTACAGGCAGATACTGTAAATCTGACAAACTGACATGGAGGATGTTTTAACGGTTGCTTCATTACAAATGCAACTGAATGGGAAAGGGAATTGAAAAATGTGGAGTAAAAGATTTATTGCAATACAGGTTACATATTTAAATTTAACTTTGTGCAATTGTCTGTGGATACTAAATGGAACATCATTACACAGACATCAATGCAGCATAATTTGTAGAGTGGCACAATGAATAGCGATGCTGTCTCACAGTTCTGGGCTCGAGAACCAAAGATGGGTCAGTGTCCATATAGTCTTTACACTTTTTTCCAATGTGTACGCATTTTCTTTTTTAATCCTCCAGTGGTAACATGCTAGCGTGTGTGTGTGTGTGCGCATCGGTGAGGTTGCCATGCAAAGGACTGTCATCCCATTCTGGTTTGGCCAGATTTTTGTTCGTATATGTTTTGAAGAAAAAGGAAAGATGGATAGTTTGAGGAATTACCAAGATTAAAAATTTAAGACTGAGCTCAGTAGATTCCCTCCATAACAGTTACTCAAATCAGATGTGCATTGTACGTTGTATGGTGGTGTACTCTACAGTGATTCCTTTGACCACAAGGTGGTGTGTTCTCCCAAAGAGAAATATTGATGATCTACAAAGCCTTTGATGAGTAAAGATTTTTTTTTATAATCCTAAAGGCTATGATAAGTAAAGCCTTAGTCACCGAGTTCAAATGACTTTCATATGATGCTGTTTAAATAGCATTTTTAAAATTCTATTTATGTAAACTGACCCATTGTGAGTAAGCATGCTCTCCAATTTACTGGTTTCCTGTTTAAAGCATGTGGAGTGAATTTATCGTTCCTTGTCCCACTTCAACCTTTCATAACTTTTCTCTGCTCCTTTACTCTTTAGGGAGGCACAGTGGTACACTTGTAGTACTGTTGGCTTGCAGTTATGTGACCAGGGTTTGTGTCCTGGGTCCACCCTGGACAGATTTTGTACATTATACCATTGTCTGTGTGGGTGTCCTCCAGTTTCCTCCCAAAGACATGCAGGTTAGGTGAATTGGCGGTACTAAATTGACCATAGTCTGTTTTGGGTTTGTTCCTGCCTTGTGTCCTCTTCTTGATGGGATAGGATCCAGTGAAAGCGACCCTGTTCCGGACTAAGCAGGTTACTGACTGACTGACTTTTACCCTTAAACAAATAGTATCTCTTCATGCTGAGACAAAGTCTACTACAGACCGATTCTTGTAAATTCAATATGGTGATACTCTACCTTGGAGCACTGTTTCAAAAAAATGTAATAATCAAGAAATGCTAATTATGAACACATCCAATTTGAAGTTATAATTCAACTGTATGTCAGTGCCTACAAATGCTTTGATTGCAGCCTCCTTTCTGTCAGTTCAGCCCCTCAGTGTTCTGAAGCGATTTCTAGTTCTCTTTCCTCAATCAGTTCTGGCCACAAATATTCCCAGCTGTTTCCCATATTTAACTCCTTGACTTTTATTCTATGTCTTACCTCTCTTGAAAAGGTTATCATTTATTTAAGGTCTATAGATACTTAATTGGCTTCACACTGTAGAGAGGCTGATTCTTTTATCTTTAAATCTTTGGAAATCATCTTTTTAAACAATTTGCTACTGAGCTCTCTGCCAGGAGAATGAAATCTTTCAATGCAAATATTAAGAACTGATCCTATCCTGTTGATCCATATTCAAAATTAGATATCCTTGCAGCATCAATTGGATTGTAACTTTGCAACACTCACAAGGCTGGGACGGAGGTTGGGTGTGTTTCAGTGTCGTAGGTAGATTTTTTTCTCTCCCTTTGTATTCTTTCAGCATAGCACTATTTGAATTTAATGTTTTATATTTAAATCTACACTTGCTTATATGAAAATGTTTGTTGACTATGATCTACTTTTAAAAATTATTCTTTAATAAAAATTTGAATATATATAAAAAAAGAAATTTGCTGGATCAACAATATTAAACTCTTAGAGAATTTTGAGTCTTCGGTTTAAGGTTCCCAGATAACCTTCTGACTTTCCAAAGCATGTCAGAGTTCAGAGGTGTACTTGGCTGTAACTTTCTACAAAATATTCAAAGATGATTTTTTTTTTTAATATTGTGTCCAGAACTACATATAGTACTCCACATACGATCACTCAAATGCATCAAACAGACTAAACAAAACATAATTGAAAGTCAAATTTTTATGAAGTGCCCCAACATTTTCTTCTTCTTTTTAGTTTATTTGGCACATTGCCTAGAGCAGATCTACTCAATTCTTGTCCTCCAGTGCTGCAGTGGGCGTAGGTTTTCATTCCAGCCAGTTTCATAGTTAGAAGCTAAGCTTAGCAGATAATGATATTTGGTATTTAATTATATAACATGTTAGTACTTTCATTCTTCAAAGACAAATCTAAAAACATTGTAGGTTTTTCATTTTCTGAGAACATTATCCATATGTTTTGTGGTCCAGAACAGATATATACCTCTTTGTCTTTCGCTTCTCTCTCATTTATTTCAAAACATTGTATTAACGCAGATACTCCATAATGCATATACAGTACACAAAATTAAACGTAAGCACATTAGCTGATGAGTTGGTGGTTCCTTGGTCATTTGCACTTCATTATTAAAGGATAAGTTTGGTATTTTTCAAGTCAGTTATTTCTTCACAAGAGGGCTGGGTGATATGGAAAAAAAATTATCACAATAATATTTTTCATATCAGTCGATGTCGATTTATATCACAATATAATTCAAATAACTATTGTTCACTATCACTAAGGTTAATTTTGGTTTAAATATTTATTTTCTGTCAGAAGTTGTACATAACAAATGTACTGTAGAACATTATACAAGTGTATTTCAAATGAATAAAATAGGATCACATAATAAACTAAATCTTAATTCTGACCAGTCAAAAGCTTCAAGTGTTACAGGAGAACAGGAAAAGTTATGTGCAAACAAAACGCACAACTAAATTCTTTGGTCAATGAATGACACATAAATAAAATAGTTAATACAAAATAAAGTCTCAATTCTGACAAGTCAAAGGCTTTCAAGTTTTACAGTACAACACACTAAATTTGTTGGTCAACTCCAAATAAATAAAACCTTAATTCTAAAATTTTAAATCTAAAATTAAAATCATAAAGTTTTCAAGTTTTACAGGAGAAGACAAAAGTAAATTCTTTGGTCAGTTCCAAATAAATAGTTATTAATACAAAATGAAATCTCAAAAAAACTACCTCTATATTGTATCCCTTCCTTTGTATAGATTCAAACTGTTTTAAATGGTTGGGAAACAAACCCACAAATAAATAGACAAAAAACTTTTTGTATATATCCTCAGTACAAAGGCAAAACAGGCACAAGAAATCCCCATTAGTGCAGCACTTGCTTGGGTCTAGAACTGTAAAGTCTGAATTGTGCATGCTCTAAAGCAGGGGTTCTTAACCTGAGGTCTGTGGGGATCAGATAAAAATGAACATTTATATTCACTATACAGCCTGGTACTGTTGATTTAGAGAAGATGTAGTAGTAGTAGTAGTAATGGTAGTAAAAAACGTAGTAGTGGTAGATCTGTTTTCATTTGCACAAGAGGATTGTATTTCATAATTATAATGAGTGGCCATTACTTTTTGTATAAAAAAGGATTTTTTTTAGATTGTTTACTTTAAAGTTTAATAATACTTTATGTATGACATATACTGTATGTATGAGACAATCAAATCTCGATAAATAAAGTACATTATATTCATTGCATGCAAAGCTGTGTTTATGTGAATATTTCTGGGGAAGGGGGTCCATAGCTTTGCAGCAGATTTTTAAAGGGGTCCATGATTCAAGATAGGTTAAGAACCACTGCTCTAAAGGATGGTGCTCTTTCAGTTGGTTCAAAAGATTAGTGGTATTATCTGTCATTATAGGAACATGCTTTTGACAAAATTTGCAGTGCACGCTACTCTGCTTCTTGTCGGACTTTAAACAGCCAAAATATAGTCACACTACCAAATTTCTTTGACCCTTCTTTTCAATAATGTCCTCGTCTTTTGAGCCTTGGGTTGTGTCCGTTGGGGTGTCTTCTTCGATAACTCGTTTTTTTTCAAGTTTTCGTTAACATTTTTTGTCATCATTTTCTATTTTATCTTACTCCTACTCCTGATGCACTGACATACGCAGCTACTGCAACCCAGACATTAACAAGTGTGCTGCTGCCAGCTGTTAGGCTCCATGCTGTGTTTGTCAACCTAACCTGACAAGGCTGTAACTCTGGCTTTTCGTATTGTCTGTCAAAACATAGATGGAGTGAGTTCTATCAACGTTCTATTGACCATGTCTTATATTTCTATTGAGGAAATATTTTTCGTGATAATTATCTGTATTGTTTTATCGCACAGCCCTACTTCAAAAACATGTTATATATGCGTTTGCCTTATGAAATTGTGTTCTATGGTTAATTGCTTTCAATAAATAAAAAAAATAAAAAATAAATAAAATAAATATATGGATGGATGGAATAAATCTCTCTCTCTCTCTCTCTCTCTCTCTCTATATATATATATATATATATATATATATATATATATATATATATATATATATATCTGCATCTTACAATTACAAATTGTAAAATAGTTTATACACTTAATTTTTGAACAAAAAAAAACCAATATTTTGAGATTCAGCCAATGTAAAACAGGGCCAGCTTTGCACAATAGTTTCTCACTTGTAGCCTTCTGCAATAACCTTTCACTTATTCTGGAGGCCTGATTGCCTCCCTACAGACCAAATCACAGTAACCTTTACATGGCACATGGTTGGTTTTGTTTTGATTTACTACCATATTTATATGAGAATTCACAAAAAGGAAATAGATAATGTGGGCGGCACGGTGGCGCAGTGGTAGCACTGCTGCCTCGCAGTTAGAAGACCTGGGCTCGCTTCCCGGGTCCTCCCTGCGTGGAGTTTGCATGTTCTCCCCGTGTCTGCGTGGGTTTCATCCCACAGTCCAAAGACATGCCGGTTAGGTGGATTGGTGATTCTAAATTGGCCCTAGTGTGTGCTGGGTGTGTTTGTGTGTGTCCTGCGGTGGGTTGGCACCCTGCCCGGGATTGGTTCCTGCCTTGTGCCCTGTGTTGGCTGGGATTGGCTCCAGCAGACCCCCGTGACCCTGTGTTCGGATTCAGCGGGTTGGAAAATGGATGGATGGATGGAAATAGAAAATGTATCCTTACCACAAGGAAAATAGTACCAGGAATATGCAATTAAATTATTATTTCCAGATCCCTTTTGTTGTCATTAACATGAAGAGAAGGTGTGGATTAATACTCAACAACTGTCTGGCTTGAAAAATGGATGTACTGAGTAAGTTCTTAAGCTTTTCCTCCATGCCTCAAACCTCCACTGTAAAACGCCAGAGCGGGTATGTTTTTTTTTCTATAAAAGGTACTTAACTTTAGAACACAAGATCGCCTGGCAAAAGCATGTATAACATGTTTGTAAATAAATAACTTTGATCTGAAAAATAGTGAACTTATACTTTAACTGATGGCTGGCTAAGAAAACAGGCAACAATTAAAGCATTGATGGTGCTGTTTAAATCATAAAAAACAAGTTAACTAAAACTAAGCCCCCAAAAATGTTGCTTTACTAGTAAATAAAAGGGCTCTAATTAAAAATGTAGTTAAAGCAAAAACCTGAAGCCATTGCAGACCCCCAAGACTGGAGTTAAATCCCTGGCCACAAGGATAAGATTGTTGTGTCAGTGTAAACCCCTGAAGCATTTTAGAGTTTGGTTCCTGTAGGTCAGTGTCACCCATCTTACACTTATAATGAACAAACCTGTCTTCTGCTTATGCCCGTTTATAACTGTCAATATTAAATTGCATCTTCCATGAGTTTATTATACTGTTTTCAAGACTGAAGAAAATACCATGATGATGATAAAGGGCTATATGCATGGGCTAGGTAAGCCACAGAATTTGAAAGGCAATGGACTTTTGTGGCAACGTAAAATAATATGTGCATCAAAAGATGTCTTCTTCTTCTTTCAGCTGCTCCCATTAGGGGTTGCCACAGCGGATCATCTTCTTCCATATCTTTCTGTCCACTGCATCTTGTTCTGTTACACTCATCACCTGCATGTCCTCTCTCACCACATCCATAAACCTTCGCTTAGGCCTTCCTCTTTTCCTCTTCCCTGGCAGCTCTATCCTTAGCATCCTTCTCCCAATATACCCAGCATCTCTCCTCTGCACATGTCCAAACCAACGCAATCTCACCTCTCTGACTTTGTCTCCCAACCTTGAGCTGACCCTCTAATGTACTCATTTCTAATCCTATCCATCCTCGTAACACCCAATGCAAATCTTAGCATCTTTAATTCTGCCACCTCCAGCTCTGTCTCCTGCTTTCTGCCACCATCTCCAACCCATATAACATAGCTGGTCTCACTACCATCCTGTAGACCTTCCCTTTCATTCTTGCTGATACCCGTCTGTCACAAATTACTCCTGACACTCTTCTCCACCCATTCCACCCTGCCTGCACTCTCATTCTCACCCCTCTTCCACAATCCCCATTACTCTGTACTGTTGATCCCAAATATTTAAACTCATCCAACTTAGCCAACTCTACTCCCTGCATCCTCACCATTTCACTGACCTCCCTCTCATTTACACACATGTATTCTGTCTTGTTCCTACTGACCTTCATTCCTCTCCTCTCTGGAGCATATCTCCACCTCTCCAGGGTCTCCTCAACCTGCTTCCTACTATCGCTTCAGATCACAATGTCATCAGCAAACATCATAGTCCACAGGATCTCCTGTCTAATCTCGTCTGTCAACCTGTCCATCACCATTGCAAAAAAGAAAGGGCTCAGAGCCGATCCCTGATGTAATCCCACCTCCAACTTGAATGCATCCATCACTCCTACCGCAGACCTCACCACTGTCACACTTCCCTTGTACATATCCTGTACAACTCTTATATACTTCTCTGCCACTCCCGACTTCCTCATACAATAAAACAGCTCCTCTTGAGGCACCCTGTCATATGCTTTCTCCAGGTCCACAAAGACGCAATGCAACTCTTTCTGGCCTTCTCTAAACTTCTCCATCAACATCCTCAGAGCAAACATTGCATATGTGGTGCTCATTCTTGGCATGAAAGAATACTGATGCTCACTAATCATCATCTCACTTCTTAACATAGCTTCCACTACTCTTTCCCATAACTTCACGCTGTGGCTCACCAATTTTATTCCCCTGTAGTTACTGCAGTCCTGCACATCCCCCTTATTCTTAAATATCGGCACCAGTACACTTCTTCTCCACTCCTCAGGCATCCTCTCACTTTCCAAGATTTAATTAAGCAATCTGGTTAAAAATTCCACTGAGATCTCTCCTAAACACCTCCATGCTTCCATAGGTATGTCATCTGGACCAATGGCCTTTTCATTTTTCATCCTCTTCATAGCTGTCCTTACTTCCTCCTTGCTAATCCATTGCACTTCCCGATTCAATATCTCCACATCATCCAACCTCTTCTCTCGCTCATTCTCTTCATTCATCAGCCTCTCAAAGTACTCTTTCCATCTGCTCAACACACTCTCCTCGCTTGTGAGTACATTTCCATCTTTATCCTTTATCACCCTAACCTGCATCAACAGATGTCACGGAAAGAAAAATCTTAACACTGCATTAAGGTTGAGTCCACTACAGGTATACAGTGCTCCTCAAAAACCAAACTATAATAGCACTTTTCAGTTAGTCAGTTAGATGTGGGAACAAACAGATCCATGCCAATAGCCTGGTTCCAGGTGCCTTTCCATTATAAGCATGAACTCCACAGATGCATTACTTGTACACTGATTACAGTTAGTACTTGTGCTCAAACAGATACAGAGGTAGTTATTACAAGGCTAATTGCTCTTTCTGCTTTTTTTAAATTATTGCTTAAGAGTTTCTTTTTGTTGTTTTTATTTTTATTTTTTTTTACTTTTTTGAGCTACAAGGTATATTTTTCCAAACTCTTTGATAACCACCTACACTTGGTGCTTTGGTAAGGATCAAATTTTTCAAGTTGTTTTGAATACAGTCAATAATGTTTGGACATCTTCTGTACCCTTTCACAGTTCCTTCTGAAGTTTGGATAAAGAGAAAAGCACTATATAAATGTAATAAATTATTATTATTATTATTATAAAGAGCAAGTATGGCACCAACACAAAGAATTCAAAACAATTAAAGTGAACGTTTAAGAAAAGCATTCAGAAAAATTAACTTGAGGGTACAGGCCCATCATCCATATTGACAATCTGCACTGTAACCAGTCTCTGACACAACTGTCATAACAGCCTTGTGAGGTAAGTCAATTAAAGTGTAGGTTCCACTTTTGGAACAATGACTAGTCATACCAAAAAACTGGTTCAAGGAACCTTGGAGCTAGACAACTACAATGACCTGGTTCATTGTTACTGGAGAAAAAACATCACTGTGGTGAGATTCTTTGCACACACAAACGGTCCATGCCCTGCCCTGCGCACCCTAAAAATGTTATTAATTCAAGGGCTGCACAATCTTAGGAAAGGAAAAAAAAAAAAATCACATTCCAATACTGCCTTTAGTCTTGCCTGTACAAGCTAACAGAGCACGATGGAGTGTAAAACAACTCTTCAGAAATAAAATTGCACTCTTTAAGACTGACAAAAACATTCAAATGCCTAAACAGGAGTATTATATCACTGAAATGGCTTGGCTGAGTCACACAAGTCGCTGCCAGGGCCACTGTTCAAGCTGTTGCTAGAGAAACACTGTACAGTGGCAAAAAGACTGTAGAAAAGAAATTGATGTTCTCAGAATTCTAGACTGAGCTCTGTTAGGTGGACCAGCTAAAAAGAAACGGACATCAGTGCACAAACTTGACAATGGAAAAGAGGAAAATGTGAAGCTAGGGCTACCCAAACTTTAGCAAAACCTTAGGATTGGAGCAACAATAACACCAAAATTAAAACTGGGTCAGATATTCACAAATGTCACTGACCTTTCTAATATTAAAACAAGTGAAGTAAAAGAGAGAATAATGAATAAATGAAACTCATGAGTGAAACAGAGGAACACAGGGAGGTGTTCTGTTTGTATTTATGAGGATATGATACAGCTTATCAGGGAATTGTGCCCAGATTTGGTCATTGGCAAAAATATACTTTAGGCATACAAATGCGTGCTGAAATATTGTGAAATTTAAACTCATAAATGGATTTCCAGTAGAGACCACAAACTGGTACAAAGGACATACTTTTATTATTTTAACCCATTGCAATTTGGAATTTCCACAGTTGCAGATCATATCCAGAACAGAAAGGTAACTGGAAGGTACAGTGTACTAAATGTTGATATCCGCTTGCTTAACGAATTCAAGTACCACACCCGCTCATTTTCATACTTAACATAGCTGAAAAAGACGTATTTGCCTACAGTGAGAATAACTGCAGGTTTTTAAGATCAAAGGAGAAATTCCTGGGTCACATTATTAGAGTACATTATATCTTACATGGTCAACAAGCTAGAGGAATCTATTTCTGATTGGGTGGTAACAGGTAAAGCACTCAGCAACTTCCCATTCAAGAAAAACTTGTATTCTTGAAAGGCCAAAAGAAGTCAGCATTTCATAGCTTGAAGCCCAATTATCAACACCTACACTGAACTTTAAATTACTGTATTAAAGAGAAAAACATTTCAGTAGACTTCTAAGGCAAGCAGAGCACTGGTAACTTGTGAAAATGCTTTAAGGTTTACAACACAAATGGAGTCACCTTATGCTCAATAAAACATGGCCGTGTTAGGGCTTACATACGTAATGTGAAAACTTCACTACTTTCATACTTAGTTATCATTTTGAGTATGTAGATGGACCACAAGCTGCTGTTAAAGAGAGTAAGGTATTGATTTCTCTCCACCCAGAAGTCAGATGTTTCACATGAGACTAATGAGGTACACATAAATCAAAACATACTTTTCAGGAGAAGAAATGAAAAGTGCCAAATCCTTCTGGATTTGAAGCACAACAGGGACTGAACCTAAAGTATACTGGTGAACAACCAAAATGTCTGTTTCAGCTCTCTAATGGAAAACCTAGTGGACATCACAAATTTTACAATTAACCAGACCAAGCGACTAGGCATACTCTATATAGTGTTGGAGTATAAATACTGCAGGAAATGCTAAAATAATACTGAGCTCAAAAAGTTGAATGAAGAATGCAATTATTCTAATGCATGGTATGTTAATCATACATAAATCATGAAAAACATAGTTTAAGGGAAGAAGTTAAATAAAGGAAACATGTCAGACTCCCCAAATGGTGGACTGGGTTCAATATTCAGTTGAATGAGTTACATCAATCTAAGAAACAATGGAAAAGAGCTTTTAGTATCCAACCTGATGAAAGGGGCAAATATCCAAGATATCTGCACTAAACAGCTAGAAATACTTCCTAGCCATAGATGATTATTTTTGGTAAATTGCTATGGCAGAACTAGCACCCTTAGAGTGTAGTAATGTAATCATTTACCTGAAAAATCTGTTCAACATGGGATAACTGAAACCTAGTTGGTGACAACAGGCTTGTCATTTAAGGAGATTATTTCCTAGTCATTGCAACAAACTATAAATTTAATATGGAAAGCAGTCATCAACAGAGATAAAAAGAAAGGCAAGGAACACTTTAAGTAACATGAATAACACAAAAAATGTGTATTAACACGTCATTGGACATGAGCAAAAACTGAGCCGTGAAAACAACCTGCTGAAAAAAAAAGTATATAAACTACTTTGTATGTTGTTTACATAGCGGGAAACCCCAGTAACAAATGGACAAAGCCTGGAGCAGCTGGTGATGAAGTGCTCTCTGCATACTACAGTTCAGGCTATTCCGTATACATTAATTCTGACTCTTTGGGACTGAAGAATAGTTTTTAGAGAGAAGGAGCAGACAGGTTGAAAAAGGAAAAGAACCAACAAGAGGTAAAAGATAAGAAATCTTGCAGCACTCCATGCCTGTGGGTCATAGATGCTTTATACAGAATAAAGAGTGTATCAGCAGAGAAACCAATATGACAGACCAAAACACTAGAGAGCTCATTAACTCCTCCAGTGACACCACTACTATAGCTGACATATCTGTATTGACAGGTCACTCCTAAAAAAGAAAGTCAGAACAATAGTTAAAATTCTGAGAAAATTAATTTCTGAAATTAGTAATTATTATGGACCTGATTTAATTTCAAAGCCAGATCAAGGCCTGTAGGGAGTACACGTTTTGCATCTTTGTGGGCTTTCCCCAGGGATATCTGTAATGCTTTCCACATCTCAAACGTGTGCACACATTAGGTAAATGGGGAACTGTGTGGAAAAATGTATATGGCACAAGTATATTTGTGTTAGTGTTTTGGGATAGTCTGGTGTCATATCCAGGCTTTGGCTCACTGTGATTGAGATAGATAGATAGATAGATAGATAGATAGATAGATAGATAGATAGATAGATAGATAGATAGATAGATAGATAGATAGATAGATAGATAGATAGATAGATAGATAGATAGATAGATGGATAGATGGATAGATAGATAGAGTTATATGAAAAAGTTTGGGAACCCCTCTCAGCCTGCATAATAATTTACTTTCAACAAAAAAGATAACAGTGGCATGTCTTTCATTTCCTAGGAACATCTGAGTACTGGTGTGTTTTCTGAACAAAGATTTTTAGTGAAGCAGTATTTAGTTGTAGGAAATTAAATCAAATGTGAAAATCTGGCTGTGCAAAAATTTAGGTACCCTTGTAATTTTGCTGATTTGAATGCATGTAACTGCTCAATGCTGATTACTTGCAACACCAGATTAGTTGGATTAGCTCGCTAAGCCTTGAACTTCACAGACAGGTGTGTCCAATCATGAGAAAAGGTATTTAAGGTGGTCAACTGCAAGTTGTGCTTCCCTTTGACTCTCCTCTGAAGAGTGACAGCATGGTGTCCTCAAAGCAACTCTCAAAAGATCTGAAAACAAAGATTGTTCAGTATCCTGGTTTAGGGGAAGGCTACAAAAAGCTATCTCATAGGTTTAAACTGTCAGTTTCAAATGTAAGGAATGATATCAGGAAATGGAAGGCCACAGGCACAGTTGCTGTTAAACCTAGGTCTGGCATGCCAAGAAAAATACAGGAGCGGCATATGTGCAGGATTGTGAGAATGGTTACAGACAACCCACAGATCACCTTCAAAGATCTGCAAGAACATCTTGCTGCAGATGGAGTATCTGTACATCGTTCTACAATTCAGCGCAATTTGCACAAAGAACATCTGTATGGCAGGGTGATGAGAAAGAAGCCCTTTCTGCACTCACACCACAAACAGAGTCACTTGTTGTATGTAAATGCTCATTTAGACAAGCCAGATTAATTTTGGAACAAAGTACTTTGGACTGATGAGACAAAAATTGAGCTATTTGGTCATAACAAAAAGCGCTTTGCATGACGGAATAAGAACACCACATTCCAAGAAAAACACCTGCTACCTACTGTAAAATTTGGTGGAGGTTCCATCATGCTGTGGGGCTGTGTGGCTAGTTCAGGGACTGGGGCCCTTATTAAAGTCGAGGATTGGATGAATTCAATCCAATATCAACAAATTCTTCAGGACAATGTTCAAGCATCAGTCACAATGTTGAAGTTACGCAGGGGTTGGATATTCCAACAAGACAATGACCCAAAACACAGTTCGAAATCTATAAAGGCATTCAAGCAGAGGGAGAAGTACAATGTTCTAGAATGGCCGCCACAGTCCCCTGACTTGAATATCATCGAAAATCTATGGGATGATTTGAAGCAGGCTGTCCATGCTCGGCAGCCATCAAATTTTACGGAACTGGAGAGATTTTGTGTGGAAGAAATACCTCCATCCAGAATCCAGACACTCATCAAAGGCTATAGGAGGCATCTACAGGCTGTTATATTTGCAAGAGGAGGCTCAACTAAGTATTGATGTAATATCTCTTTTGGGGTGCCCAAATTTATGCACCTGTCTAATTTTGTTATGATGCATATTGCATATTTTCTGTTAATCCAATAAACTTAATGTCACTGCTGAAATACTACTGTTTCCATAAGGCATGTCATATATTAAAAGGAAGTTGCTACTTTGAAAGCTCAGCCAATGATAAATAAAAATCCAAAGAATTAAGAGGGGTTCCCAAACTTTTTCATATGACTGTAGATAGATAGACAAAGGCACTAATAGACAGACAGACAGACAGATATATATATACTATAAAGTAAAAGTGTTGAGCTATAAGATCAAGTTTACATTTTTGACATACAGCAGCACATTTTGCATTGACTAAAGGGACAAAAAACAGAGTAAGCTTTTTTGACTGATCAAGGACACAAGTCTTTACACAGGCTCAGTTATATTGTGTAAGAGTGTAACTGTTGTGACTCAATGAAGAGAGTTCATGAAGCACAAACAGTGCAACAAAAACTAAGAGGCGTCATACTAAAATGTGTGTAACAGAGACTAATAAAAACAAACTCAAGTTTGCTTGTATGTTTTACACACAAAAATGCATCCCTTTTAAATAATTTTACAAATAAACAAGAAATAAATAATTCTACCTATAATCTGAATTGAAATAAGATGATTTATTAAATATATGGATTACTGAAAAAATAATTATTACACAAGTATTTAAATTAATTTACTTAAAGTGTTAGACTGAGGCACCATTTCAAGAAATTATAACCAATAATATTTTAAAAAGTATCTTTCAGCATAGCCCATCTGAACAATAACTTTTACTTTTTTGCTTGGCAAACCAATTCAAGCTTTCTTATTAGAAGAGGCTCACTGAAGGTCAGTAGTGTTCAGTTCTGGGTCCATTTAAATCAGATTGATGTTTTTATATCATTACAGTGTGACTTTGGCTCCATGTTCTGGTTGACAATACCAAAGGAAGATAAATGTTTTCAGAAGGTTCAGATCTTTTGCTGAGTTGCAGGTTTAATTCCAGGATTTCACAGTATGTTGTGTTGTTCTTTTATTTTGATGCCTATCTTCTTAAGACATCTACAGACCCTAGCACAAAAAGAACTGTATAGACAGATATTGTGATCACCATGTTTAACTACGGAAATTGTGCTCTCTCAATAATGTACAGGATTACTCACATGTTGAAAAATAAATGGTCAAAAGGCAGTCTTAGTCCCCAAAAAGCAGTATTTTTTCCTTCATCTCGCAAAACAGTGTTGTAAAAATTTAGTGGCAGTTTTTTTTTTGACATTGCTTTGCTTTAGCCACTTTCCTATGAATCTCATGCTTGCAAAATATCCACACAATTGACACAATTGCTATATATCTACTGCTGGGCTCCCTTACAAGTTTCTGTGTTCATTAAGTAATTTCTGTTTAGCGCAGTGCCAAACCACTGTAGGCTTGGAGTGTATTTAACCTGACCTCATGGGAAACGCCTTCACTGCACACAGGTGGACTCCAATCAGATAATGATACCACTTTGAAGTCAGTTGCACCAGAGCTTATGTAGGTGTGTGAGTGAATTCTTATTAAATTAGTCACTTTTTGATACTAACTTTTATTAATCAATTTAATATTATCTATATATTTTAGTTTTCACTTTGAATTGTGGTCTTTTCCTTTTCTCATTTTGTTTCCACATTATATTTTAGGCTAATTAGCGGTTTCCTGCCTTGTGCCCTGAGTTGGCTGGGATTGGCTCCAGCAGACCCCCGTGACCCTGTAGTTAGGATATAGCTGGTCGGATAATGGATGGATGGATAATTGTGGCATTAATTATTTTACCCTGGAAGAGCAGTGATAAGTCAACCTGTACTAATAATTTTAAAAAAATACACCCCTGACAAATTAAAATTGTGGCCAACAAAAATGAGGCAAATCCTTAAATCCTGACAAATACGTCTACTTGAAGGCCAGTATCTTTCCTGTGTAATGATTCATGTTTTGACATTCCATGTACACCTGTTTCATTTTTGCAACCTAAATTTATCTTTTAAGTATGGCGAAATGACTTAACATGAGTGGTAAAACCAAAGGGCCAAAAGGTTTCATTATTTTAATTTATATAATTGTTCAGTTCTGAATCCCTGTACGGCTAACACAGGTAGCAAAATAGACTGCACCAACAGTTTGGGGGTCCATCTGAACCAAATATTTATCTGTTACACTCACAGCAAATACTACAGGATTGCACATTGGACTAGCTATACAAAGACAATAACTGGGAAAATCTGAATTTTTCTGATCTCAGAAAATGTATAATGTTGCTGAGAACTTCAGCATGACACATTTTTCAGTCATACATAAAACTGAGTGAGGCCAATTGATGACACATATTGAATGAATAGGTGTGGCTGTGGGATGGTGTTGGTAATGATGTTTGAAGAAAAGCTCTTATGCTAGTTAGGAAAGATCTGAGAGGTTTGGTGTAACAAAATAATGAAGAAAATTAGCACATCATAAAACAAGATGTCATAGCACTTGCATGAACATATTCAACCATGAACAAAGAAGCAGTACTGTTATGCATAGCTAGGTAACGTCTTGAACCATACATTACGTTACCAGACACAGACCACTCACCTTCAATAAATGAGCTTGCACTGATACCTAGGCATGAGCATCCTAGAATGACACAGGCTGGTGTGAGGTCATTTTTAGTGATGAATACACTTTCCCCCTTGCAGCTGGTCACCACTATATGCACATGTGGAGGCAATAAAAGAAAGTTGTAGCTGATCCTTAATAAGTTTAATTTGACAACATTATGATAGATTGTGGAGATTTATTGTATAACCTGTTTTGTGGAAGCCACACTCAGCTACAGTTGCCATTCTCAAGGAACTGTAAACTTTCTCTCTAGTCATATTTTGTCTACTTTGTAGTCTTCATGTGCAAATTTCTTTCTTTTGTCCCAATTTCAGTTAGTAATTAAAGGCTTCCTATTTTGATTAAATAAAGCATTTTGAATACAGAAAAGACAAAAAAAAATTAACACCAGCTGGGAGACTCCAGAGCATAGTTGCCACAGGATGTTCAGAGTCACACAGCACAGTCATAATTATAGCATTGTGCCAAACAGGTTTGAACAATTTGTATGTCACTGCAAAAGTATTGTTAAACAGCTATACTAATAAACATAATTCAGAACAGACACATTTGAATATTTGGTTTCTTTTTCAGGGAGATTCAGTGTCCACTGTGTCCTTTCTATGTATAATAAAATGCGTGCTGGGTTGTAAAAGCAGATGGACACTTTTAGATCAGCCATTTGAGGAGCCCAATATGGGTGTCACAAATTAACCTCCTCAGACTGCACCTCTTATAACAGTGGACATGCTGCCTAATGCTCTATGCAAATGTAACATAGCAGTTCTAACACGTATAATATTCATTAAGGCAAGAAAGTGCACTGGTGTAGGAAATTAAGTTAGCAACAAATAGAGGAGAAAGTTTCTGAGGGGAGGCAGATGGAATTGCTTAGTCTGTACATTGGTTACAGCTTCCACACCATCACTCTCCAACCCTTAAAATACAAATGACATGCTAAGAAGTACTTTAGAGTCTACTTTGCAGTTTTTGAACTATACTTGTCTTTTTCATTTTTATAAATCTCACAGAATGACTAGCCCTTAATCAATGAACACTGTTGAAACTGAAACAGCAGGCTTACGACAACCAACAAAAAATCTTTAATTTTGTTGCAAAGAATAGTTAAAACCCATTCATTCCATGATTTCACGACATGTTATTTGAATAAAACTTTTCATATATACAAAAGATGGCCTGATATAGGACTAGGAAAATAAAAATAAAAACAGAAAACTTGATTTAGCATTGCTTGCAGTATCTTCAGTAGAAGCTTTTTTTTGGTTACACCATGTAACCTCCACTAAACTCTTAACTGTTGAATAGTGTTGGTACATGAGTAAGGAACAACAGTCTTACATTAAGCTACTTACAATGTGAAACACTAAACATAGTTGGTTGGAGACAAAACAAAATCGACTAATAATGTTCTGTATTCCATACTTTGGAGTTATATACCGGCATCACACTTGTGCATCCATCTGCTGTACATAATTATCTGAACCAGTTAGTGAATTATGAGTTTTATTGAACAGTTTCACAAAAACACTCAAGAGCACTGGGTGCAAATTGAGTACTAGCCCATCATAAGATGCACTCATACTGTATCATCAATCAATCTAACTTCTCTCTTCAAAGATATCAACTTGTTGTGAGGAGACTTGCATTTCTCAAAGGATGAAAAGCAGTATGCTGGGAGGAGCTAAAGCTCCTGGTAGGGACACCCAAATTGGACAGGTAGATGAACAACATAAGAATGCCTTTATGACAAATTAGAAAAAAGAAGAGCACATCAGTATTCTAACACATGATGAAGACAAATTTTTGGACATGTAAAAAGGGAAAATTCAAAAGTAAGAGGAGGTATTGGAAAGTCATTGAGAGAGATACTCTGTATGAAAGCAGCAATGATAAAGGTAAAAGGAACATACACTTCAAGTGAAATCATACATGTAATGTGGAGTCAAAATGTGATTACAGAAAAATCAAACTATACTCTAAATGAGGCAAGGCATACTCCTGATATTCTGAGCGTCTGAAGATTTAAGGAGAGTGGATAGGAATTAAGATCATTACCTGGATAGATTAAAGTACAGGCAAATTAGTGCAATACACACAATTAAGAAATGAAAGATTCAGAGATATTTTGATGTTGAAAGGATTAAGAAAAATGAAAATGTTGCGGTTGACGGAAGATACAGGAAGTCTAAAAATTTGTGAGGTGCCAGCCAGGTCGCTTTGTTTAATTTGATGCAATTGGTACAGAAAGAAAGACAAGCGCGTGATGATGCAGATGTAAAACAAATCAGTAGGCAGTGGTTGCTACTTAACAAATCATGGTTTCTCAGTAGAGTCTGTCTGGTTATGGAGGAATTCTGTCCTTCAGACAGCTCTGGTACAAATGTGACCCCATCTTCTGGGGAAGGTTGGCTTTTATAGGACTTACAAACCATAAAAGGCAGAGTCAGTTGCCCTGATGGGGTTTCTTTTCATCACCATGAGTGTGAAAACAGGCAATACTGTTACAAAGAGCACCCCCTCCTAACCCTGAGTGGAAGTAAATAAACCTGACAAGCCCTGAAAGATGATCCACCAACGCACCACTTATCTCAGCTTCCAAGGGGCAGGCGGACTTTGTGGTAAGGTCTTAGAGCGGGGAGAAAGCAACAGTGTTGGAGTGGAGAGCTCCACGTCTATGTTTGATGGTGAATTTATAGGGCTGATGGCTGAGAAAACACCAGGTGACCAGTGGGTTGGAATCCCTGTGTGAGCAGAACCACTGTAGGGGCATGTAGTTGATCACCAGGGTAAACTCTTGCCCCAGGAGGTAGTTTTTGAGTTCAGAGAGGGTCACCTGCTCAATCACTGCATACTTTGTTTCCTGGTCCAACAGTTTATGCTTGAGGTATATCACAAGGTGTTCAGCTCCATCAGGTTAGGTGCACCTGACTCAGAATGCTGCCAAGGCTGGTGTACAAGGCATTGTTCTGGAGGAAAGCAGAGAGAAATCAGTAAAACCTGGAGCTGTAATTAGGGCCTTCTTTAGGTCACAGAATGTGGCCTTTTTCTTTGGGGTTCATGCCACCATGGTAGGTGCCGGCTTTTTCAAATGATTCATGAAAGGCGCACCCCTCTCAGAGAACCGGAGTACTACTGGAGGTTTGTAGCAGCAAGGCTTGTGACTGTCTTTTAGTTTGTGGCCATTTCCTTATGGTGGAAAATTTGGAACACTGAAGTTTGACCCACCCTCCTCCAACCAGGTGCACTCTGAACCTCTTCTGGCAGCACTTCCTGGTGTGGTGGAAGTGCTGCAGTCCAGGGCTCCAGAAATGTCCAGGCACACATTGAGCTTCCAAGCTCCAAGCCCGTGGCCCTGATGCAATCCAGGGGGGTTGCCCTCTCATGTTCCGGGGAGGTATTGCCGTGTACCTGTCCTCTCCCCAGGTCCTTACTTCACAGGGGTGTCCCAGCCGGGGAAGGGCCCTGGCCGTCTACCACAGAAGATTAGCTGAAAGAGTGCAGAAATAAGAGGACAGCATTTCAGGAGAAGAAATGGGATACTGAAAGCATCAGAACAGGAATTCAAGTGAATTAATTTTTGTCAAAGAGAAACAGAAAGGGTTTACACCTAAAATGGTGTTTTGCAACAATAATGAAGGGAAACAGACCAGGATAGGGTTCTGAAAAAAAATGAACACTTGGAAGATGTATTGGGTAAGGTGGTGAAGATAGGGGGGGGGTGTTGGGCAATAAAATAACAGCTTCAGAATTAAAAGTGATAGAAAGAACCAAGATTAAAGAAAGAGAAATGTAATATCTGTTGTCCCAGAAGGACCGGAGGAGGGATCACAACTCCTCCAGACCATGAGAGGGCGACCGCCCTGGTGGCTTTGGGGATCACGGGAACAGAGCTTAGGAGCTCAACCCTATACAGGCTCGTGGTCACCGCCAGGGGGCGGCCCGATGCCTGAGGAGCCCTGGCCCTCAGCACTTCCGCCACACCCGGCCACAGGCCTGGACTTTGGGGGTGAAATGGGGTGTGTGCTGTGTTTCGCTTGTAAATATTCCTGTAAATAAACGTGTTGTGGTGCTTTTAACGATGTCTACCTGTCTGTGACTGGGCTGTTTCCCACACTGTGTAACAGCTTTTAACAAGGGTTATTATACACCACAACATAAAAAAAAACCAATAAGCGCAAAGATGACTGCACCTGCAGCAGAAACATTCATAATTTCCTCCTTCAGTTAGTTGGCGCTTATCTCTTACCCTTTGCTCCCGTTTGTATTCTGAACCTAAAGGAAAATCATTCACATGCAAAAAAAGCATGCTGTTGGCTTCTGCTGAAATTTACAAACTATAATTTGAGCCAGGACCTCCCTCACCTTTCCCCTGCTTAAAAATTCTGGGACTTTCCTATTACATTCTGAAAATACTGAGTCACATCTTGCCTTTTCTCGTGTAATGCCACATGAACCTTTATTAAACCACTAAATATTTTTTGTTGTTTTGAAAATAACTGAGACTCCAACCAAATTAGATCATTTCAATTTCAGCCCTGTGTTTGTCCTTTTTGGGGAGCAGAGAAGTGTCCTCAACCTACATTCACATTTCTATTATGTGCGGAACCAGTTCTACCAACTTTGTACACTTGATATACTCCTCTGCCATTATTACTATTATATCCAAAATAAAACATATTTGCCCATTAATCCACCTTTCGTGAACCCATTAATTCAATTTAGGTGGTGGCACTAGGCACATTGTTCCGTAATCTTCATTAAAAAAATTGGTGATATTAACTTAACCTATCCCTCCATTTACTGTTGCAAGGAGCTTGGGCCTATTCTGGTAACACTGGGCACAATGTAGGAATCAGCCCTGAACAAGGTGCCTATCCATTACTTGGTACCATCACACACATACACCACATCTTGACAATGCTGGACTAAAGTCAGACTAACCAGATAAAAACACTAGACAAGTGGAAAATTAGTAAATTCCACACAGACAACCATTAGCACATGAAATAGCAGTATAAACTACTTTGTCACCATGGTGCTCTATCTGTAATAAAAACACCCTTAAATCAACTAATAAAAATATGAATTTCTGCTGTTGTCTCTAACCAAAAGATGATGCCAAACCACAAAATGCAAATGACCTCTCCCGTATACCCTATAAAAAGCAGTGATGCATGTTACTTCCTTCTATTAATATCTCCTAACAGTCTTAAAAGTTGTGTCTATAAATAAGCTCCAATGCTTTTAAATGTACAGTAAAAAAGAATGGAGAAGTTTAATGCATTTATTCATTTATTACACCACTGCTGGCCAATGCAGGGCTGAAGACAGTTGTGCTTGTCCAAGCATAACTGGGCACTAGGCCATGAACTAGCTCAGGACAGGATGGCCATCTACAGCGGGATTCACTCACACACTCATAAAACTCCCTTCACACAACTCAAATTTAGAGTTGCCAGTTTATCTAGCAAGGAAGACATTTGGATGTAGGAGGATGACTGCTGTAACACTTTTAAACCTCACACAGATACTGGGAAATTCCATGTGGACAATAATCATTGTCATCATTATTCTCAACAGTTTAAACACCCATAAGATTTTACAGTTGCCTCCAAAACTTTTCACTCCATGACATGCTTTAGGGGAAGACCCATTCTTTTCCAATTACTTGACATCACCTTTTGTCTTCTTTTTGCTCCAATGGGCCCTCATCCACATCCATCTTAGTGCACCTCATCACCCAAACACTCTGCTATTCACTCCGCATGTCCAAACCACCGTACTCTCCTCAGCACAATACCTATCACCCCCACACCAAATCATTCTCTTAATTTAATAATTCACACATTCATCTGATCATTTTCTTTTTTTTCACATTTTTCTACGTTAATCTGCCATGTTTCACTCCCATACCATAGAACATTAACTGTTTACATAGTTTTCATGACTTTTACCCTTCAATGCCAAAGAGACTCATTTAGAAGATGAGTCTAATAACTGAGGACAGATCCAAAATTCTTTCCATGACCCTCTGATCTTCAGTATGACTACTGTTCCTGCTCCTTTGTCAGCACTCAACATATCACCTAAATAGCAGAACTTCCTATTTTCTCCAAAACAATTCCATTGCCAATATCTACATTTACACTTACTCCATCAGAATACTGAACCACTCTCACACACTATATACAAACAAATTGTGGTACTTGCTGCCTGCAGGCCAAGACTAAAATTGTAACCCAGAACTCTACAGCTGAGAAGAACCAGTGCTTAACACAATACCATAACATCCATTGACTATTTTAATTATTAAATAAATAGAAAACACAGATGGAGCCTTCCTAGAAGATTGCATCTAAGAGGTGGCAACGTCCTCTACACCTTGCAACAAAAGCTGCTTATTAAAAAAAAAAAAAAAAAAAAAAAAAGGATTACTTGAGAATACTGCAAAAGATAAGTGCAAAAACTCACCCACATGTTAGGGATACAATGTGCGTACCCCAATAATTGACAAAACTGGAGACTCCAGTTTGTAAAGTTAAAGTTAGCTGGATCATTCTTAGACATAAGTCAGGAACTGGACATTATCTGGGGTCTTCATTTCTCAAAAAAAGTGAAATTTCATGGTGGCATTCTTGGCTTAGAAATCCTGACAGGATGGAATAGGGAGTCTAAATAAATTAACTCCAAAACCACTCCCAAAAAGAAAGAAGTTATAGCAGCAAGGGGCTCCGTTATCAAGTAGAATGATGACCACTCTTCTACCAGGCAGATGGCTTATAGACAGCATTGGAACATACAATGAAACATAACGGAAAACATGACATAAGTAAAAGTAGGATGCTTCCTATGCAAGAGAAATTAAAAATACATATATACTCAGATGATAAGATTAGAGGCAGCACAGACAAAGTGGTCTTCTTAAACAACTGTCCTGTTCCGATGCAGAAAGTATGACTGGGGCAACAAGACAATTAAATGTACAGCTTAAATGTTAGTGTTAGATAAAGGGTCACAGTTTTGTGGGGTGATAATAAGAAATGATGGGATGTGTACTCTTCACATGGGTTGCATCTGAACCAAAGAGGCACGAATATACTAGAACTGTGTAGGAAATTGGACAGTTTAGAACAGTCCTGGTTTAATAATTCAAATAATGTAATAGATGCCAATATTAAGTGAGCTACAAAAAAACCCTGTGCTGAAGGTGTGGGATGATGAAGTGTGGCAACCTATTTGAACTGCAGGGGGATCTGCCTGTTAAGAACTTAAATATCTGCACAGTGAAGTGTTCAGACACAGAACCCTAAGCTTGGTAATGAGCTTAGAGGGATTTATCGTGTTAAATGCTAAACTACAGCCTATAAATAGCAATCACACACAATTCCCTCTCCTATCATCCAGGTGGGCCAGTACTAGATGAAGGATTAAGGTGATGGCATCATTTGTGGACCTACTAGAGTGATAAGCAAACTGTAATGGATCTTGGGGCAGTGAAGTGTATATGTTATTCTTAACTAACCTCTTGAATCTCTTCATTGCTATAGATGTTACTACAACTGGTCAACAGTCATTCAGGCAGGCTGGATGTGATTCCTTAGGTACAGGGACAATTGTGGATCTTTTAAAGTATGTTGGTACTGACTGGGATAAAGAGAGGTTAAATATTACCATGAACTCGGGTGCATGCTGATCAGCACAGATCATAAAAACAAGAATGCCATCTGGACCTAAAAGTAAACCTACATGCTTTAATGGTAGAATTACTAAAAATAACTTACAATGGACCTGTATATACTGTAGCTACAAAAGCAAAATTGTTATACACCAAAATTAGAATCTACAAGATAACAAATAGATCCACTGAATCAATAACTAGGACAAAGAAATATAGTAAAGAAACAGAAACTCTCTAACATGTATTGAAGAAATTTAAAAAGAATTTAGTAAAATACCTATGAACACAAAGCAATAGCAGTAGATAAGGAAATCAGAAATGCCAAAAACTACTGGCAAAGAAAAATGCAGGTAATTCAGAGCTCAATCCTTAAAGGTTCCTTCAGCATTTTTGGCACTCAGAAAAAGCATGAGAGAAACTTGTATTTTTTATTAATTAATCACTATATAAGTATTATTACTTCTGGTGTTTTTGAAATTTAGAAGGTTAATAGCGTACCACTAGCTACAAGTGTATACAGATCACATGTAAATAATTTTTTCCTATTACCCACACACTGTTGTTGGTATAGAAAAAACACAGCCATCCATTTCCTAAACCCACTTTTCTACAGAAGGATCATAGGGAAGCTTGAGTCTATCCCAGATATCACCTGGCGCATGGTACAAACAATCCCTGGACAGTGCACTATCCTATTGCAGGGTGAAAACACACACAGACCAGTGCCGATTTAACATCGCCAACTCACCAAGCCCATATGTCTTTGGAGTGTGGGAGGAAACTAGAACACCTGAAGAAAACCCATATAAACATGGGGAGGATATGCAGACCCCACACAGGGAGCACCCAAAACTTGAACCCCAGTCTCTTGGTTGCGAGGCAGCAACTTTACCACTGTGCCACCCAGCCGCCCTTGCAAAAATGCAGAGGTACAAAATTACCTGAGAATTTGGTCGATTATCTACAAATCATCTCACCATTTGTCCTCAGTTTGTGGTAGACTTGAAGTAATGCATTGTAAAATTGTGCACATCTCTAACAATTTAGTTTTCTAAAGTCTACCTAGGATTGGAGCTTACCTATAAGACATCCTATCAGAAACAATACCCAACAGGTTAGACTCTCCAGGACATCTACCATTACTATGCTGTTGGTAGCCTTAGGCACATCAAAAGACCAACATCCTCTTAGGTGACTATTTTGAAATTATTCCAGATGGAACAATCTTCCTGAAACAGCATTCAAATGTAGATCTTTTCCACTTTGTTATTCAACTGTTTACTGTTGCTCAATTTAAAAAAAGCTGAAAAAACTTCTGTAGGGCATATACTACTGGGATATGATTTACCACAAACTTTCTAGTAGACTTATGAACTAGTACAATCAGAAATTTATTGGCTGGTAAATCTGTACTAATCCTTCCTGTAAAATGCATCAGACAAATATTAAGTTGAACAAAAAAATGGAAACACATATACAAATTCATTTCAACATTTAATGTTCATTATTAATTCCGAGGGCGGCACGAAGGCGCAGTGGTAGCACTGCTGCCTCGCAGTAAGGAGACTTGGGTTCACTTCCCGGGTCCTCCCTGCATGGAGTTTCCATGTTCTCCCCGTGTCTGCATGGGTTTCCTCTGGGTGCTCCAATTTCCTCCCACAGTCCAAAGACATGCAGTTTAGGTGCATTGGCGATCCTAAATTGTCCCTAGTGTGTGCTTGATGTGTGTGTATGTGTGTGCCCTGTGGTGGGCTGGCGTCCTGCCCGGGGTTTGTTCCTGCCTTGTGACCTGTGCTGGCTGGAATTGGCTCCAGCAGACCCCTGTGACCCTGTGTTAGGATATAGCGGGTTGGATAATGACTGACTGACTGACTATTAATTCTGACAGTTACAGTTTTCAACATCCACAGTTGTATTTTGACTACTTAAAATTTTTATTAGATTTTTGCTTAGCTTTGATTTGCCTGTTTAGATTTGATTTGCCAGTAAAACTGAAAAAAAGAGGAGCATTCACAGTTACATACAGATATATCTGTAATTACATTTTGACTTCTCAGAAGTAGAATTACACATATCTTTATTGTATCCAAGTTAAAGATATACAAAAATATAATTTTTGCAATATAAAGTGCCATCTTAACTAGTCAAATTGTAATTAAAGATACCTGTGTACATAATTATAGAAACTCCTGTAACTGTGAGCATGATAGCTACAGGATGGTACACAGCCTGGATGGGATGCCACCACGTGCCAAATAGCCAAGGCAATAGAATCTTGACTGGGGATGCACTATAAAAGTACTGTAAACACCCAAGTTGCTAGCTAGCAACAGCAGAAATCTGCTGCAGGGATCCAGGCTACTGCAGTGACATTTTAGTAGTTACCCAGAGGTACTTACCTCTTAAAGTGGAATGGCACTGGGAGTGCTCCCAGGTCTAAGCTTATAAGGCCCTCCATATACTCATTCAAAGGGGCTTAGAGTCAGCAGAGGAGCAGAAGCAAGGGCTTGTTTGGAACAGAAGAGAAGGTGGAGACTGTGATGTGTGAAGGTATGCCCTTCACTTGAGGCTTGGAAAGTTAGCCCTGTTGTGTTTAGATGGACTCAAAGAGACATAGTGTTTATTTTGTTTACTCCTTGTGTCATTTTTCTATCCTTCCATTTCATTCTCCCTTGTACCTGATTTTGGACAATAAAATACTATTTTTTTAAATTGAGACTGGACTGGACAGGTGTCTTTCTGGATTCAGGGATCACTACAGGGCACCCCTTTTGATCACATTCGGAAGAAATCAAAGAGATGATTCCCTCAGGTATAAACAGAATAAACATTCACTTCTTGGAAGTTTAAACATTTTATTATTGTTATGCAAAATTAAATCACAGTGGATTTAATTTGGCTTTTATGATAACCAAAAAAGACTCTAATGTCAAAGTGAAAACAGATCTATGGAAAGTGGTCTAAATTAATTACAAATATAAAAAACAATAATTAATTATGTATTTAAAGTACCCCCCCCCCCCCCCCCCCCAATATGACACACTTGAATCATCACTGGCACAGTCAAATGATTTTATAATTAACATAACTAGTTCAATGGTGATCATCTTTCTGTAATCAAGGGGTTGTTTCCAGTATGAATGCACCTGTATCTGGATGTTCCAACTTGTGGTGAGTTGGTATTGTGGACTAAACTTAAACAATGAAGACAAAAGAACACTCCAAGCAACTCTGTAAAAAAGTGATTCAAAAGCACAAGTCAGGGGATACAAGAAAATATCCAAGTCTGTGACTATCTCTTTGATTCCAATTAAAGCAATAATTAAGAAATGGAAAGTGTATGGCACTGTAAATCTGGAGGGGGAGTATATAGAAGGTGACAATGTTTGGAATGCTGTAATTCATCAATAAATATACAGTATATATATATATTTACCAATCCGGTTATTTTTGTGTCTCACCTTGTAAACTAAGCTCACTCATCATGGGTCATTTAAAAAAAACTGCTAAAAACATATTATTTTTATTTGGCTTTATCATAGCTACATTTTAGTACTATATGGGTATAGAATTATCATACTCATCAGGAATGTACAGTCTTCTTCTGTGGTGGCAATTTGTACCACCACCACCTAATCAAGGCACCATGCAGCCACCCATGATGATGGAATGAAGGCGGGTGCCCCAGCTGTCCACAAGACCAACTTCATCAAATCCTCTCATATGAAGCCCAGAAACAAAGAGTATGAATTAAGAATATTTATGTTAGGTTAGGAACTTACCACCAGACTCACCTTTAGAGACTTACATCATAATATTCTATATAAGGTTGCTACCCTTCTGCTTGATATTTATGTTTTTTTAAGATCATATAGATTTGTTTTTCTCTTTGTCAATTCTTTAATATTTGGTTTTGCTTGACACCCACCCCCTACCCCCCAAACCACCAGGGCTGCACTACACGGCAGCCACTTTGCATCTCGCGTATGTGGATTTCACTACCACCAAACAACAAATCATTTAATTCTTGCTGATACGCCTCTTCATTGGGAAGAAACACTACTTTTCTCTGATGGCAACACAAATCAGACGATCTACAAGTCTCCGACTTAAACTTTAAATCCAAACAATATATTCAATTTCTTTTTCGCTGTTCCATTATTTCACTGAGTAATAACTTCCATTTGTTTGCGCTAATGCAATCTTTACTATAATTTTTTTGAGACTTTCAAATTTTACGTTCATTATCTCTAATGGTCTCTGCATGTGTATTTCACCAACGTTTTTAATTCTTTACGATGTTCTTCTTTGTCATCTACTCTTTGTCTTTTATTTCCAGCCCCAGGCGTGGTTAAATCTCTTGGCACAAAGTCTCGTCTCACAGGACGTGAAAGTATCTCTCTGAAAAAGTCACGTCTCGTCCCAGGCTAAAAAGTCTTGTTTTGTCCCAGGATTTTTTTATTATAATAGAGAGACTTTTTCTTTGACATTGTGTTAAGCACTTTGAGCTACACTGTTTGTATGAAAATGTGCTACTTAAATAAATGTCGTTGTTGTTTGAATGCTGCACATTATCAAAAACACACCATCCCCACTGTCAGGTACAGTGGGGGCAGCATCATGCTCCTGGGAAGACTCTCTGCAGCAGACCTTGGAAGGCTTGTGAGGGAAGAGGGTAAAATGAATGCATGAGGGGACATCTTGGAGAAAAACCTGAGAACAAAAATTCTGCACAAAACCTGCACCTTAAGATAGATTTGTTTTCCAGGAAGACAATGACCCCAAGCATAAAACCAAGACCAACACAGGAATGGTTTAAATATGTTAATGTCCTGGAGTGGCCAAATCATAGTCCAGACCTCAGTCTAATTCAGAATTTGTGGATAGACTTGAAAAAGGCTGTTCACTCACGATCACTATGCAACCAGACATAGCATGAGTATGTTTGCAAAGAAGAATGGGGAACAATTGCAATGTCCAGATGTACAAAACTAATAGACACCTATCCACACAGCCTAAAGACTGTAACTGACGTCAAAGGTACATCTACTGAATACTGACTTAATGGGGATAAGTAATTATTTGGCATTTGGTATTATGAGATCAATTGTTTATATTTTGTTTTATATTTATAATTACTTTATATCACTTTGCAGAGATCTGTTTTTACTTTGACACCAATGAGTCTTTTTCTGCTGATCGATGCCAAAAAAGCCAAATTAAATCCACTGTGATTCAATGTTGATAATAAAAAAGGGTTTGATACAGTGTCTATAAAAAGTATGTCTGCAATTCACATTCTGACTAATCAAAATTATATTTTGAATGTAAGTATTATATTTTAGATCAGAATGTAATTATGATTAGTCAGGAAGAGATTCAAATTTAAAATGGCTTGCCGTACATGTGAGCCTAGAATACTCAAAAGAAAGACATAAATAATTAAAGTGCAAGCATCCATAGAACGATAACATTCTCAAACTTGCTTAACAGAATTCAGGGTCACACTAGGCCACTATCTATCCCAGCAGCACTTGACGTGAGGTAGGAAACAGCTGTAAACTGGTTTCCAGTCCATCATAGGGGCCATTCAGGCACACATCCACACCAGATTAATTTAGAAATGCAAAACCTAACATATATGTCTAGGAGGATATAACAGGAATCCCACTGCAGATACAGGGAAAATATACAAACTCCACAGAAATATCATCTGTTCATGGGATATGTATCTAGAATGCTTGATCGGTGAGACAGTACCACCATCCACTCCATCACCATGCTTCCCATCTATAAAATGATGGCTGAAATTAATTACAATTAAAAGCTGTAAGACCAGAAGTCCTGAAGAGAAATATAAATAACAAAAATATGTTAAAACATTGTTTTACTATTACTTAAAAATGAAAAAAAAATCAATGTCCCAGAAACTTCAAATCTTTATTACAGTGTTACTATGAAAGTACATGCTTCATGAGTGCACCTAGGTGTATTGGAACTTTTCATTAAAGAGGAATATTTCACAGATTACAACAAGCCTACTGGCTTAAAAAGAAAAGAGGGAACCAGTAGCTGAAATGGCCAAGCTGTTTAAAGGAGTTTCCAAAGAAAAACTGGCAGTCAGATTAAAATTTAACAAAGCCACACCACAGAGGTAACTCAGCACACCTGATATGAACAAACTGTACATCAGCCCTATCCAGTCCATTATCATCACTCCACACACATTATATAATTCACACACATACACAGTGGATTCAGAAAGTATTGAAACCTTTTTTACATTTTGCACTCTTCATTGTGTTGTAGATTTAATTTTAAACTAATAAATTTACAATTTTTGCTCATCAATCTATACTCAATAACCCTTAATGGTAAAGTGAAAAAAGTGATAAAATTTACTTTAAAAATGAAAAACTGAAATATTTTCATTATGTAAACATTCAGACTGCTATTTCAGTAAGGAGACTGTGGAAGATTGTGGGTTCGCTTCCCGGTTCCTCCCTGTGTGGATAGCGCTTTGAGTACTGAGAAAAGCGCTATATAAATGTAATGAATTATTATTTCAGCACTTTCTAGAAGCCTCTTTGGCATCAATTACAGCTTCATGTCTTCCTGGGAAAGTCTCTACAAGCTTTGCACACTTGGATTTGTGCAGTTTACTCCATTCTTCCTGGCAAATGCTCCAAAGCTCCAATAAGTTAGATGGGAAGTGTCTGTAAACAGCCATCACCAGGTCCCTCCATAGATTTTCTATAAGGATGAAGTTTGGGCTTTGCCTGAGCCAAGGACTGTCAGATTTGTCCTGAAGCCACGTCAGTGCTCTCTTGGCTATATGCTATGGGTCACTGTTGTGCAGAATAGTGAACTGTCACCCTGGTCTGGGGTCACGTGCAGGTTTTCTTCAAGGATCTCTCTGTATTTAGCTTCATTCAGTCTCCCTCTTCCTGTCACCGAGACACACCCCCATAGCATAATGCTACCACCACCATCCTTCATCATTGAGATGGTAACAGGCAACTGATGAGCAGTGCTCGATCTTCAATCAGATATAGTTCTTGTAGTTCTGCCCACAATTTTAATTTTTTGTCTTATCAGACCAGAGAATTTTTCCCCATGCTCTCAGAGTCCTTTTAATGATTTCACTTGCCTTTTACTCAAGAGTGGCTTCTGTCTCACCACTCTACCGTAAATGGTCATCATTCCAACAGATTTTCACAACTCAGCAGAAGACTTCTGAAGCTCTGTTAGAATGACAATTATGTACTTCCATTCCACCTCCCTGACCAAGACGCTTCTTGCCAGGTCATTCGGTTTGGGTAGATTGCCAGCCTCCAGAAGAGTCCAAGTGGTTCCAAATCTATTCCATTATTCAATTACTGAGACCACTGTGCTTCTGCAAATACTCAAAGCTTTAGAAATTTTTTTATATCCTGGCCTTCATCTATGTTTCACCACAGTTTGATTGTAAACTCTATGGAGAATTCCTTGGACGTCATGGCTTTGGTTTTGTCCCGACATGCAGTGTGAACTGTAGGACACCATATACACGGGTGTATGTCATATCAAATCAATTTGCCACATGGGGACTCCACTACTCTTCTATACACATCTCAAGGATAATTAAAGCCAACAGGATGAACCTGATCACAATTTGGAGTGCCACACCAAAGACTCTAAATACTTAAATATATACCTCAGTTGTTGATTTTTAATAAATTTGCAAACCTCAGTGAAAACATGTTTTCACTTTGTCATTTTGAAGCATTGATGAAATGGCAAATTTATCCATTTAAAATGAACCCACAAAATGATAAAGTGTGCAGAAAGCGAAGGCTCTAAATACTTTTTGAATTCACTGTAATATATTGATCATGTACAGCAGTGTTTCCCAAGCTCTGTCCTGGGGACACCCTGTGATTGCAGGTTTTTGTTCCAACCAGATTCCTAATCAGTGACAACACCTGATAACACTGAGCTCATTTAATTAGCTGGTTTTTGTTTTTTTCTTTTATTCGACATTCAGAAAAGCATAGCAGCATAATTTTTACATTTATAAGACATTTAAAAATATTTCTGCTTTTGCTATAGATTTAAATTCTTAACTCTTTTTTGTTGATTTCATTATACATTGACCTTTCTCAGTGTAGTTTTTTCCCCCTTCGTTGTATCTTAATAATGACAATTTAAAACGAGCAGATCAGACACCCAGACAAACAACACTAAATAATCAAAGGCTGCAACTACTTTAGAGTCAGACCCACTAATTAGTAAATAATGGATTAATTAAACAATTACAACACCTTGAAAAGTAGAATGAAAATCAAGATGAAAACATTGTTAAAAAGAAAAAAAATACATTATTCCTATATAACTGCTTGGTACATTTTAATATATTTTTTTTTAGTAAACTTAGTTTTCTAATTTCTATATTGTTCCCTAAACACAGAACTTAGGAAATATCAGTTCACTTAATTAGCCCAGGAGTTCAATTAAAAATGGAAGCTGATTGGAAGAAAAACCTGCAGCCACAGGGGGTTATCAGGACCGAGTTTGGGAAACGCTGATGTAGAGTATATAAATTTTGAATATCTATTTCAAGGACAGAACTAAAAAACAAAAGGATTATAAAAGCAGTACTATATACAAAAAAAGACTGAAATAAAATTAGAATTCTATGCGAATTACTTTAAGTTCTACAATAGGAAAATTAATGGAAGTGACTTTAAAAGACAAGACAGAGGGACAGGTACTGAGTACAGGTATAACATACAGCATGGGAGAAGATAAAGTATATCCTGTCTTACTAATATATCTGAGCTTTAGGAGGAACCAACAAACACCGCTGATAATAGTAAACCATATATTACTCTCTATATTGAATTACAAAAACTTTTGGAGACAATATAACTGACTAATCAGACTACACGCTGCAGCAATTCAGAGAGCAGTATACGGATGTGGTGTATAACTGCCCTAACTAGATTAACAGCCTATTGTGTGAGGATATTTGTTCAATTATAATCAAAAACAGTATGTCATAATGGGACCCATTTTGATCATTTATTGGATCACTTCTCTTTTTTCTTTACATAAATCAACTAGATAAAATGAGTGTAGTAATAGTAGTGAAGCAGTGAGCATGTTAAATAATGGTGACACTAAATTACCTTGGATTAATAGATAGCCTAATGTCAATAAAATATCTGCATATGGACTTGGACAGGATGCAGTCTTGGGAAATTAACTGATAAATATGTTTAATGTCAACAAAAGCAAAGCTGCACGCACACACACGAGGAGAAAATATCAGATGAAGTTACACAATGGTGGCCTGTAGATAGAAAGCACACCTTAGTGTAAAAAAAAACTAACAAGTTTCCTTTGATTATTTGATTAAACACTTTATAGGCATTAGATAAGTAAATCTCACAACCTAGTGCATTCCTGATGTCAGAGACCAAGTGCAATACTAAGGCACTCTATTAGGCAAGGGGTTCAATTAAATACATACATAAATCTGTTTCTGATGAATAAGTTGGTTGAAAAGAAACCCAGAAGCCACAGGGGTACCTAAGGACAATGCATGAAAAGTTCTGGGTTATAGTAAAATGGAAGTCAGACAGAAAACTGAAAATGAAAATAATTTCAAAAACAAAGTCAACAAAAAGGGTTATTTTTGAAGCATGTGAGTGTACTCTATGTCCTAATAAAAATACAGGACACATCATATGATTAAACACCTAAAATTTACTTGTTTCAGATAAAAAAAATGCACATAGCTTAAAAGTGACTAACACCAATTATTTTAATGTAAACAGGAAGGCTCTATTAAAGCAGATGCCTGTTCTACTGGCACTTAAAACTGAATACACTTAAGTTCTCACAAAACATGATTTTTAAATTAACAGTGGCTCCTTTACACTTAACATTAAGATGCATGTTTAATCATTTCATCAAGATCTGACCACATTAACACCAGATGTAAAAGAACATGGGATGGGATTGTGATCACATCACTCAGACTACATTTACAGATGATCAAATGCAGAATCGAATTTGAATGTTGCTCAAGAAAGATCTCAATCTGCACGCTGGAGAAGGATTTTAAATACAAGGTGTATATGTAATCCTGCTAAATAATATCCAAAAACAATCTAGATACTAAACACATTATGACCTGGTTTAAAGGGGGCCATTGATGACCCTTTTCTTATATACACAGGACTGTAGATGAACACAACTTCTTCTCTCAACTCACTATCGCTACTCCGGAGACAATATTTGCAGTGATTGCTCCCAACATCTGGTTATTAATACAACACTGTTCTCCATGTGTTTATCTATGGACTACAATTCTAGATGAAAATATGCATAAATATCCTAACTACACAGATAAAGTTGTAGCATATTCTAATTAAAATGAAAGGACCACATCACACACATGAACGTCTTACCTTAGTAAGAGATGAATATGATAGGTTCGGAAATGGATAGAACCTTAGCCCCAATTTGAACCCATTCCTCAAAAGTAATTGCTTGTAAACAAGGAAAGAAAAAAGTGACATCCCAGTCTCAAATAACATAATGAAACAAACAGTGTGCATATTAGAACAATAATAATTCTTTACATTTATACAGGGAGGACCCGGGGAGAAAACCTATAATCTCCTTACTGCAAAGCAGCAGTGCTACCATTGCACCACCTGCATGTTAGATGAATTCAAACTGCCAATATACAGTACCTCTATGCCTATATATACCATTTGAACCATTTTTTCTCCTATTCTCCTAACGCCACTTAACAGCTCTGACACAGGAGATGGAAAACATCTTATTTTGTCAGCCCTGGGTGTCAACAACAAACTCTGCAGTATTCCTGTAACCTCTCTGATCCTCTCACAGGATCTGACGGTGACGTGTGACCCCAAGACCACTGAATCTTCGGCCAAAGGCACATCATCACCATCAAGCCCCTGCTCCAAACCTTCGGAAGACATATCCAGGTAACTGACAGAAACACAGATTCAAATCCTCTCTGTATGGGCCACCATATAGGGAACTATCACCTTTTTGCTTAGCTTGAGACTTTACAAAGTATTCCCACACACCTTAGGGTCACAAAGAAGGCAATGTGAAGGTCTGTGCATCGGAGCTGGGGGTTCCTCTACAGCGCATCTTCAACCTGAGCCTGGAACAGGGGAGAGTCCCAAGGCTTTGGAAAACATCTTGCATCACCCCAGTCCCAAAGGTATCACATCCTAATGAGCTGAATGACTTCCGGCCTGTTGCTCTGACATCATATGTGATGAAGACCATGGAGAGGCTGCTGCTTCACCACCTGAGACCACAGGTCCAACACACCCTCGACCCTCTGCAGTTTGCATATCAGGAGAAGGTGGGAGCGGAGGATGCCATCATCTATATGCTACATCGATCCCTCTCCCACTTGGACAGAAGCAGTGGTGCTGTAAGAATTATGTTTCTAGACTTCTCTAGCGACTTCAACACCATCCAACCTCTGCTCCTTAGGGACAAGCTGACAGAGATGGGAGTAGATTCATACCTAGTGGCATGGATCGTGGACTATCTTAAAGACAGACCTCAGTATGTGCGTCTTGGGAACTGCACGTCTGACATTGTGGTCAGCAACACAGGAGCGCCACAAGGGACTGTACTTTCTCCGGTCCTGTTCAGCCTATATACATCGGACTTCCAATACAACTCGGAGTCCTGCCACGTGCAAAAGTTCGCTGATGACACTGCTATCATGGGCTGCATCAGGAGTGGGCAGGAGGAGGAGTATAGGGACCTAATCAATGAGTTTGTTAAATGGTGCGACTCAAACCACCTACACCTGAACACCAGCAAAACCAAGGAGCTGGTGGTGGATTTTAGGAGGCCCAGACCCCTCATGGACCCCGTGATCATCAGAGGTGACTGTGTGCAAATGGTTCAGACCTATAAATACCTGGGAGTGCAGCTGGATGATAAATTAGACTGGACTGCCAATACTGATGCTCTGTGTAAGAAAGGACAGAGCCGTTTATACTTCCTTAGAAGGCTGGTGTCCCTCAACATCTGCAATAAGATGCTGCAGATGTTCTATCAGACGGTTGTGGCGAGCGCCCTGTTCTACACGGTGGTGTGCTGGGGAGGCAGCATTAAGAAGAAAGACGCCTCACGCCTGGACAAACTGGTGAGGAAGGCAGGCTCTATTGTTGGCATGGAGCTGGACAGTTTGACATCTGTGGCAGAGCGACAAGCGATCAGCAGGCTCCTATCAATTATGGAGAATCCACTGCATCCACTAAACAGTGTCATCTCCAGACAGAAGAGCAGCTTCAGCGACAGACTGCTGTCACTGTCCTGCTCCACTGATAGACTGAGAAGATCGTTCCTCCCCCAAACTATGCGACTCTTCAATTCCACCTAGGGGGCTAAACATTAACATTATACAAAGATATTGTCTGTTTTTTACCTGCATTATTAGCAATCTTTAATTTAATACTGTTTTTTGTATCAGTAAGGTGCTGCTGGAGTATGTGAATTTCCCCTTGGGATTAATAAAGTATCTATCTATCTATCTAATGCACAAATTGAAATCAGCATCAAAAATCCCTTCTGAAACACAGGTCTAAATACCATTTGCTCTGTAAAACTTCAAGATACAAGATATTCATAATCAAGAAAACTAAAAGATCTATTATGTGTACAGCATTCCAGCACAATCTGAAATTTAGAGATATTAACAGTGCACCCAACAGACATACATGCAGAATTAAATCCAGTAAGCTAAAATGCTATGCTTCTTTGGTTTTGTATAATTTTAGTAGCATGCTACTGCATCATAGCCGGCAACTATAAATAGCCCTGCTCAAAATGCAGGTGCAATTAAGGTAAACTGAACGCAGAAAAACAAAAACTGAAAAAAACTGAGGCCATCACCATGCCAGTCTAACATTACGTACTGTATGAATGAAAAAGCACACATGCAAATCTAGAACCTTCAACACAGTAAATTAATCTAGAAATGTAATTGTGAAATCAGTGTGAATTTAATACAACAACACAGTACTAAAAGTTAAGCTGTGCGAATATTTATGTTTTAAAGTTACATACATATCTTTGTTACATTTTGGAACTGTTGTTTTTGTAAAATCTTCCTTCTATACATTTTTGAACCTATTTACTAAACCTGTGGACCAGAAAGAGCCACAGGAAGCAGTCCTTAATGAAATGTGCCATTCATTGTGGGCCACAATCACTCACATGGTGCCAGTTTAGTGTAACAAATTCAAGTAACACACAAATGTATTTCTATACACACAAGTACACCTACTAAAAGAGATAATGTGTTTTTATCTTTAGGCCTACCCCATTATTCCTTCCTTTTCTGTAACCACTTCTTCCATGTTTAAAATGCTATGATGTGTCTTAGTAAGTTTAAACAAAAGCAATATACTATAATTTCCTAATGCATTTTATCAAAATATCTATATATGTATTATATATAGGTTTATTATCACATGCACCTGATTCATTGGAATTCGTACTTGTATGTACTAATCGGTCAGTCAGTCATTTTCCAACCCGCTATATCCTAACACAGGGTCACGGGGTCTGCTTGAGCCAATCCCAGCCAGCATTGGGCGCAAGGCAGGAACAAACCCCGGGCAGGGCGCCAGCCCACCGCAGGGCACACACACTAGGGATAATTTGGGATCGCCAATGCACCTAACCTGCATGTCTTTGGACTGTGGGAGGAAACCCATGCAGACACGGGGAGAACATGCAAACTCCACGCATGTTCTCACGTGTCTAATCAATATATTGCAAATATATATTTGTACCCTATGTATGTTCTTGTATTTATTTATTTATTTAATACCGTTTTAGCATTGTACTAATCAATAGTCTCTGGAAGACAGGTCAGTTACCATGTCTTTGTACTCGATCTTGAATAACCAGGTTCTTTATAATCCTGAAAAGTATGCCAATTCACCTCGCAGCACACTTCCTAAATTTTTAGTTTTTCGCCAAATTTACTAATCCACCACATTCTCGTGTCTGTTTACATCTTAACAAAACAAAATTCCAGAAACGAGGAAATGAGTGTGCAACGGTATTACGCATCGTGCTTAAATCAATTTTTTTTGGCAAGAAACTTTATTTCTCCATGTTCCGCGCTTCCTCGTGCGGTGAGTCAGGCGCTACTCACAACCGCTGAATCATCTTTGATGAATGGCTGCCCGATCGATTGTCCCTACTCCGCCACGGGCTCCTATTCAAGAGAGGGCGGACGGCGGGGAAGCCCCCGTCCATACTCACCACGCCCCATCCACCGCAAGCCGCTGACTCACTTCCAGAAAAGCCAACAACAAGTGCTGCTGGCTGCGGCGTCCAGGGGAAACCCAAGAAATACTAAAATCCCACAAGTGAAAAATGTGTAGCCGGGGACGTTCGTTTCTCATTGGCGTTACTTACTGGTGTTTTTTCCCGGACTCGGTTTGGACACGACTGCGAAATACATAAATTCAAAAATTTAGAATGTAAAATAAAATAATAAAGTAGTTCGCAGGAAAGGAAAGTCATATTCATGGCACAAAGTTGAAACTTAACGTGTATCAAAATACACAACAAACAATTCCACTACGCAGCAAAACGGCTGTCTACCAAAAACAAGTAATTGAGGTTTTATTATTAAATCACTTCGTTGTTAACGTATTTTTTAACAATGTGCAGTTTTACCATTGTGAACGTAAACAATTCTCTTACCAGGCTGCTGTATCAGTGATACGGTTTATGAGACTGATACACCTGTTGCAGCATCGTACATTCTCCCGATACCGCTTTCTCTGCAGCGTTAATCTACTAGTGCAGGGGTCCGTAAATTCAGCTCTGGTGTACCACTGTGGCAATAGGCTTTAATTCCATCCAGTTTCACAAATCAGTGGATCCCTCTTATGTTTTGTCAGTCTAATTGTTTAGCTAGCCTTTGTGCGTTCAAAACAGCAAATCAAACCACGAAGGCAATTTGAAAATTACGCCGTAACCGTATGAGATATAAAGTCAAAGCGAATCAATGTGCTCGCAGTGGCTTACTTCGAACACGCACAGCGCAGCGATCTATCATTACCTTATCTGTTGATGCCAAGATCAAATGAACATGGACGTTCCACTGCAGCATTGCATCCTTGTTGAACAACGTTGTAAGATTTCTTTGGGAGTGAAATCTGCTGAAATTCACGAAAGGACGTTGGCTCAGTATGGAAGTGAAAACACCATGACACAAGGAAAGAGTTATTAATGGGTATAAAGGTTTAAAGCAGTAAGTACAAGTGTAATCAATGAAGCTTGATGTGAACCACCATCAACATTGCACACACAAGTTCACATCAACATGGTGAATGCCTTCATCAGAGGAGACAAGCGGATTACGTTGTCCACTGCTGCTGGACATTTATCAGTAATGAATCTGCACGTGACATAATGTGTAATGACGTGTTTTCACAAGATGGGTACCCACACAGCTCACTGATCTGCCTGAGCAAAAGCACCTGGAGGTTGTGACCCAATTCCTGAAATATTATGAAGACCCAAGTGTAGTTAGAGCAGATTGTCACAAGTGATGATACATGGGTTCATCACTGTGAAGCAGAACGCAAGAGACGCAGCACACAGTTGAAACACCTTTTTTCTCCAGTAGAGATTAAAACAACTGCCCTGTGCCAAGAAAATCAGACCTTAATTTGGCACATGAAGTGTCCTGTTCTGTCACATTTTCAGGAACACCAACAATCAGAGACCAGTGCAATGTACTGTGCTATACATAGAGAGAACTGAAACCTGCATTTCTCATCAAAAAAAGAAGAATGCTTTCAAAAACACTCTTGCTGCTCCATTACAACACACATTCCCATGCAGCAGCCACAACACTGAAGGTAATGCAACAGCTGCAGTCTGAATGTCTTCCACATCTCCCTTACTGCCCTGATCTATAACATTCAACTATCTCATCTTTGGTCTACTTAAAGATGCTCTAATTGTTCATCTCTGATGACAAGGTTAAGGAAGCAGACTTGGATTCAGGAGCATCCAAAAAGCATCTTCTCCCAAAGAATGAAGAAGTTTGTGGAACAATGCAAGATGTGTACCAGCTTGCAGGAAGACTATGTGGACAGAGGTGATTCTAGGAACTACCAACTCTACCATAACATTTTCTAAGCCTGCTTAATCATGAGCAGGATCACAGGGGCTGGACCCTATCCAAGCAAGCATAAGACAACAAGGCAGGAACAACACTTCTACAGATTGCCAGTCCACCGCAGGGTGAACACACACACATACACTACACACTCACTAGGTGCAATTTAGCGTCATCAATCCACCTAACCTGCAGGTCTTTTGACTGTGGGAAGAAACCCACACAGACATGAGGAGAGGAGAACATGCAAACTCCATGCAGGAAGGACCTGGGACATGAATCACAGTCTCTTTCCTGCATGGCAGCAGTTCTGCCAGTGTGCCACCCTTTAAAAATGTAAATAAGTGAAAAAGTAAATAAAATGCAAAAGTTACATGCACATGGTAACAAAAAGTAATCCCTGTAGTATTCAGTGCCATTTGCACCTGTGTCTGTACATCAATATTTGGATACAATTAAGACAGTAAACTACACACAAAAAGGTGATTTTAAAAGAATATCAAAAACAATGTTAAAATTTAAAGATATGGCAAAAAATATATATTTCCTAATTTTGTAAATATACAAACACATATTAGTGTAAATTGTGATATTGATACACAAACCATAAATTAAACAGTTATTTCATTGACTGATTGGTGAATTGATTTTTTATTTATTTAGGTGATTAAAAGAATGCCATAACTAACTGATTTACCTGCTTTTCAGAATGTATCCTGCTTCCATCTTACCACAGTCCCTTGGATGAATGAAGATACTGAAAAATGTCACTAAATTAAATTTATATTTGGCAAAAACAATGATTAGCACATCAGCAACAAGACCAGGTTCATCATCATCAGGTGTCATCCTCTGTCAAAGGGTTGGCTGTCATGGTTCTCCATCTTACTCATTTTTCAGCTAGCCTCTTTATTTCTCCAAACTTTTTTTACTCCTGACCTTTCTCTGATTTCATCTATCCAGGTTCTTCGTGGTCATCCTTTGCTTTTTTTCATTGCCCATGGTTGCCTCTAAGATGTTCAATGCCAGACTTAAAGCTGATCCCTTCATCAAATGCCCTGGGTACTGCAACTTTATATGTGTTAAATCTATTCATATATGTGTCTTTGTTTTCATTCTGAGTAATACCACTTCATTAGTTACTTTGTATTTTTGGAATTCTTTTGTAGCATCACTGTTCAAAACTGTCTATTTTCCTTTTCAGCTCTTTACTAAGAGTCCATGTTTCACAGCCATAGTCCAAAATTGAGATGATGTTACCACTTCAGCAATTTCTTTTTCAGAGAAAATTGTTAAACCACCTTTCATTAATTGTTTATGTTTCCAATACACATCTTTGACCATTCCTATTTGTGTTCTTATGTTTTGTATATTTCGTACATTTCCCAGTTTCTGTTATCCATCTTGTCAAGTATTTGTTCTCTTTAACCTGCACTAGTTTCATTCATTTGGCCAATATCTAACATGTTTTTCGTGCAGTTTTAGAGATTATCATTACTTTGGTCTTGTTTACATTTTATTGCATTTCATATCTCCTTCCTTCTTTAATGTAGCAAAATGAAACCTCTTTTTGGCTTAGTAGATTAAGATATTTAAGCTTTCGAGGCAGCTCAGGCCCTTTCTTCAGGCAAGGTGTAATACAGAAATTGGAGTTACCTGTATTTACTGTATATACACACACCAGGAAATAAACACAACTCTAAAACTGTTATGTGAAACATGTTTAATGTCAAATATTATCAGACTCTAAGATTCATGCAGCAAGAGAGGACAACAATGTACTGTATGATTAAGATCTTCTGATAAGATACTGTAACTGTCCAACATAGTCTTTTAAAGACTTTCCTTAAAATGTGGATCTCCAATCAAAGCTCCTGGGTCAGTCAGTGTGATTTAAATAGTCCTCATATCTGGTCATAAAACTATTCTCTCTGTTCAAACCATGTTGTAATGTGTTAAATGTTAGCATTAGTTTAACTTCCCATTCCTTCCTCTACTGCTGTGTCTTGAAGTTACCCATAAGCACTGTGATTGTAAAATTATTCTTGTAGTGTTCATTGGTGCTGAAGTGAGCTCCTACAGGAACATCTCTATTGCCAGGCTTAATGTAAAACCTGTGAAAATGTATTCTTTGGTGCAATATTTGTCCAGTTTCTCCCACAGAGAGTCCAGCGTTGGGACATTTTATGCACAGAATAAGGTAGACCACATTAGACAATCTGCAGGAAAATTATCCCTTTATCCGATGCTCTTGTTGGCAGTGTGGTATACTGTAACTACTTGATCTGTGGTGTAAATGTGAGCACAGGTTTCCCATCTTTTCAGTCAGTAGGCAGGAAGATGTACCATTTTCTGTTGATTCACTCAGGGACCTTTGGACAATTAATTGCTGCAGGTTGGGTGATTGTCTGTATGCCAGAAGAAGTGCTTATGGGAATAAATAAAAGGTGCCATTTTGCTTTACTTCTTGTTGCATCCATAAGTGGCTAACACACTACATCACTCTGCTACTGCACAATTTCTTTCTGTAATTCTATTCTATTATTCCTTTATCCTCCTCAAGTGCAGCTGTTATTACATGTTCACTATATAAACTGAAAAATATAGGTGATAAAATACACCCCTGCCCTGCTCCTTTTTTATTGCAAAGTATCTTGAACTTCCATTTGCAACCCAGCCACAGGGGATGCACCAACCAGTGTGTTTCTTCGTGCCGGTCCCAAACCCGGATAGATGGGGAGGGTTACATCAGGAAGGGCATCCGGTGTAAAATTTTGCCAAATCGATATGCGGACAATACAAATTTCCATACCGGATTGATCGAGCCCCGGGTCAACAACGACTGCCACCAGTACTGTTAGCCAACAGGGTACTGGCGGAAATTGGGCTACTGTTGGCCGAAGAAGAAGAAGGAGAAGAGGGGGGAGACGTGTCCAGAGGCAGGAGGAGAGGAGGAAAGTAAAGAGAGTGGAGCTGAGGGTAGGAACTTTAATGTTGGCAGTATGACTGGTAAGGGGAGAGAATTAGCAGATATGATGGAGAGAGGGAAGGTTGATATATTGTGCGTGCAAGAGACTAAATGGAAGGGGAGTAAGGCCAGGTGGATCGGAGGTGGATTCAAATTGTTCTATCATGGTGTGGATGGGAGGAGAAATGGGGTAGGAGTTATTCTTAAGGAACAGTATGTTAAGAGTGTTTTGGAGGTGAAACGAGTGTCAGGCATAGTAATGATTATAAAGCTGGAAATTGGAAGTGTGATGATGAATGTTGTTAGTGCATATGCACCGCAAGTTGGGTGTGCAATGGATGAGAAAGAAGATTTTTGGAGTGAGTTGGATGAAGTGATGAACAGTGTACCCAAGGGACAGAAAGTGGTGATTGGAGCGGATTTCAATAGGCATGTTGGTAAAGGGAACCGTGGAGACGAGGAGATGATAGGTAAGTATGGTGTCAAGGAGACGAATGAAGAAGGTCAGAGTATAGTGGGTTTTGCCAAATGGATGGACATGGCTGTGGTGAATACGTATTGTAAGAAGAGGGAGGAACATAGGGTTACGTGCAAGAGTGGAGGAAGATGCACACAGGTAGATTACATCCTATGAAGAAAAGTTGATCTGAAGGAGATTGAAGACTGCAAAGTGGTGGCAAGGGAAAGTGTAATTAAGCAGCATAGCATGGTGGTTGGAGATCAAGAAGAGAGTGAGGGCAGAGCCAAGGATCAAATGGTGGAAGTTGAAAAAGGAAGACTGCAAGGTTTAGTTTAGGGAGGAGGTGAGACAGGCACTAGGTGGCAGTGAACAGTTTCCAGAACGCTGGGAAACTACAGCAGATGTAGTAAGGGTAACAGCAAGAAGGGTGCTTGGAGTGACATATGGAAAGAGGAAGGAGGAAAAGAAAACCTGGTGGTGGAATGAGGAAATACAGGAGAGTATACAGAGGAAGAGGATGGCAAAGAAGAAGTGGGATAGTCAGAGAGATGCAGAAAGTAAACAAGAGTACAAGGAGATAAGGCGTATGATGAGTTGTATGAGAGGTTGGACACTAAGGAGGGAGAAAAGGACCTGTACCGATTGGCTAGACAGAGAGACCGAGCTGGGAAAGATGTGCAGCAGGTTAGGGTGATAAAGGATAAAGATGGAAACGTACTCACAAGCGAGGAGAGTGTGTTGAGCAGATGGAAAGAGTATTTTGAGAGGCTGATGAATGAAGAGAACGAGAGAGAGAAGAGTTGGATGATGTGGAGATAGTGAATCAGGAAGTGCAATGGATTAGCAAGGAGGAAGTAAGGACAGCTACTGTTTGATGAGGATAAAAAATGGAAAGGCCGTTGGTCCAGATGACAAACCTATGGAAGCATAGAGGTGTTTAGGAGAGATGGCAGTGGAGTTTTTAACCAGATTGTTTAATGGAATCTTAGAAAGTGAGAGGATGCCCAAGGAGTGGAGAAGAAGTGTACTGGTGCCAATATTTAAGAATAAGGGGGATGTACAGGACTGCAGTAACTACAGGGGAATAAAATTGATGAGCCACAGCATGAAGTTATGGGAAAGAGTAGTGGAAGCTAGGTTAAGAAGTGAGGTGATGATTAGTGAGCAGCAGTATGGTTTCATGCCAAGAAAGAGCACCACAGATGCAATGTTTGCTCTGAGGATGTTGATGGAGAAGTATAGAGAAGGCCAGAAAGAGTTGCATTGCGTCTTTGTGGACCTGAAGAAAGCATATGATAGGGTGCCTCAAGAGGAGTTGTGGTACTTTTTTTTAATCTGTATTGATTTTATTGAAATCACACAACATTCCATACAAGTACATCAATTTTACAAGAATAGGATTGAAAAATAAATCAAACCCCACCCCTGAGAAAGAGAGCATGGCCAGCAGAATAAAATTTAAACCTAGTAAAAATAAGCAAATAGATAGAGTAATAAGTGAATATAGATAAATGGAGAAGACAAAAAAAAGGGAGAGAATCTGCTTCCTCAGTGCTTTAACAGCTTATTCTAAAATGTTATTGATTAGATCCTGCCAGGTTTGGAAAAATTTCTGCACAGATCCTCTAAGTGAGAATTTTATTTTTTCCAATTTCAAATAATATATAACATCAGTTACCCATTGACTTCAAAGGGGAGAGTTAGGATTCTTCCAGTTGAGCAAGATAAGTCTATGTGCCAATAGTGCAGTAAAGGCAATTATAGTTTGTTTGTCCTTCTCCGCTTTAAGCCCCTCTGGAAGTACACCAAACACTGCTGTTAGTGGATTAGGAGGGATTGTGACACCAAGGCTGTCTGAAAGGCATTTAAAAATCTTGGTCCAAAATGATGTTAATTTGGTGCAGGCCCAAAACATGTGACCCAGTGAGGCTGGAACTTGATTGCAGCGTTCGCAGGTTGGATCTTGCCCTGGAAACATTTTGGATAATTTTAAATGAGACAGATGTGCTCGATATATATTTTTAGTTGAATAATTGTATGCTTTACACATATGGAGCTCGAGTGAATTCTCTGCATTGCTACCTTCCACTCCTTTTCTGATATGTTGAGGGAGAGATCCTTTTCCCATTGTCCTCTTGGATCTTTGAAAGGGAGGGACTGTACAATGGTTTTATATATTGCAGAGATTCTGTCTAAGTCCTTGAAACTGATGAGTATTTTTTCCAGCATAGAGGGAGGTGGGAGATGAGGGAAATTGGGCAGGTTCTGTTTAACAAAGTTTCTAATTTGAAGATAGTGAAAGAAATGTGTTGCTGGAAAGTTAAATTTAGAATGTAATTGTTCATAGAATGCAAAGACGTTGAGGAGCTGTGGTACTGTATGAGGAAGTCGGGAGTGGCACAGAAGTACATAAGAGTTGAACAGGATATGTATGAGGGAAGTGTGACAGTGGTGAGGTCTGCGGTAGGAGCGACGGATGCATTCAACATGGAGGTGGGATTACATCAGGGATCGGCTCTGAGCCCTTTCTTATTTGCAATGGTGATGGCCAGGTTGACAGACGAGATTAGACAGGAGTCCTTGTGGACCATGATGTTTGCTGATGATTGTGATCTGTAGCGATAGTAGGGAGTAGGTTGAGGAGACCCTGGAGAGGTGGAGATATGCTCTAGAGAGGAGAGGAATGAAGGTCAGTAGGAACAAGACAGAATACATGTGTGTAAATGAGAGGGAGGTCAGTGGAATGGTGAGGATGCAGGGAGTAGAGTTGGCGAAGGTGGATGAGTTTAAATATTTGGGATCAACAGTACAGAGTAATGGGGATTGTGGAAGAGAGGTGAAAAAGAGAGTTCAGGCAGGGTGGAATGGGTGGAGAAGAGTGTCAGGAGTAATTTGCGACAGATGGTTATCAGCAAAAGTGAAAGGGAAGGTCTACAGGATGGTAGTGAGACCAGCTATGTTATACGGGTTGGAGATGGTGGCACTGACCAGAAAGCAGGAGACAGAGCTGGAGGTAGAAGAGTTAAAGATGCTAAGATTTGCACTGGGTGTGATGAGGATGGATAGGATGAGAAATGGTACATTAGAGGGTCTGCTCATGTTGGGCGGTTGGGAGACAAAGTCAGAGAGGCAAGATTGTGTTGGTTTGGACATGTGCAGAGGAGAGATGCTGGGTATATTGGGAGAAGGATGCTAAGGATAGAGCTGCCAGGTAAGAGGAAAAGAGGAAGGCCTAAGAGAAGGTTTATGGATGTGGTGAGAGAGGACATGCAGTTGATGGGTGTAACAGAACAAGATGCAGAGGACAGAAAGATATGGAAGAAGATGATCCGCTGTGGCAACCCTTAACGGGAGCAGACGAAAGAAGAAGAAGATCTTGAATTTCCATTTGCAGTTCTAATGCAGACCTACTCATTCCAATATACTGTATTGCTTTGATTCAGTTTCTTAATTTCTTTCAATATCTGGTATACCAGCCTTTTGCATTACTTCCAGTAATTTATGTTATATTTTATCAAATGCTTTTCTATAATCAGTATGAAGGTCTTTATTTCTTTCTAAAGGTCTTTTGCAGAGTATTCTTATTGGGAAAATTGCATTTGTTGTTCCTTTTCCCTTTTTGAAACTTACTTGATTGTCTAGATCTTCATCTTTGGTTTTTACAATTCTTTTCTTCATTAGCATAAGCAGTACTTCAGATTCATGCACGATGAAGCTGATCGTTTGAAAATCATCACAATCTTTTGCTTTGCCTATTTTGGAATTTGACAAAATATATATTTCAGAAAGTCTTCTGGAATTACCCCTGTATTACATATTTTATTTTTTTGTTTTTTTACTAATTCTATCCATCTGTCACCAATTGCTTGAGGAATTCTGACAGTGTTGCATCGATTACTTCTGCTTGTTGTAGGGCAGATCTGCTGTTATCTGTCTAATTTCTTCTTCATAAATATAATTTTGTTCTAATATTTCTTCCCAGTCTGATCCTTCTCCTCTGGAGTCATTATATAAACCTTCAGTATACTCTTCCCTTCTTATCAGTGATTATATTCCTATATTCTTCTTCTTTTGGATCCCCCATTTAGGAGTCGCCACAGTGGATCATCCATCTCCATTTATCCCTGTTTTTAACATCATTTTCTGCCACACTGACTGAATTCATGTCCTCCCACACCACATCCATAAACCTCCTCTTTGGCCTTCCTCTTGCCAGGCAGTTCCATCCTCAACAATTCTATTCCCAATGTACCACTCTTCTCTCCCCTGCACTAGCCCAAACCATCTCAATTTAGCCTCTCTCACTTGGTTACCAAACTGTTGTACCTGTGTTGTCCCACTAATATACTCATTGCTAATCTTGTCTACACTCATTATTCAGAGTGAAAATCGTAGCATCTTCAACTCCGCCACTTTCAGCTCTGCCTCTTGTCTTTTTTTCAGTGCCTCCGTCTCAAACCATACAACATAGATGGTCTCACTACCGTTTTACAGACCTTCCCTTTCACTCTTGCAAATACTCTTCTGTCACAAATAATTCCTGACACTCTTCTCCACCCAGTCCACCCTGCCTGCACTCCCTTCGTCACCTCTCTGATGCAATCTCCGTCGCTTTGGACCCAAGTATTTAAATTCATCTACCTTCACCACCTCTTCTCCTTGAAGTTTCACCCTTCCACCACCTTTCCTCTCATTCACACACATGTAGTTCATCTTACTCCTACCAACTTTCATTCCACTTCTCTCCAGTACATACCTGCACTTCTCTAGGTTCACCTCAATCTGCTGTCTACCCTCACCACAGATTACAATGTCATCCGTGAACATCATAGTCCACAGAGACTCCTGTCTGACCTCATCTATCACCCTGTCCATCACCATTGCAAACAGGAAAGGGCTCAGAGGAGATCTTTGATGTAATCCCACTCTCACTTTGAACCAGGCTATCATTCCAACTGCACAACTCACCGCAGTCACATTGTCCTCATACATATCCTGCACCACCCTCACATACTTGTCTGCTGCTCCTGAATTCCTCATACAGTAGCATAACTCCTCCCTTGGCCCCCGTCATATGCTTTCTCTAAGTCCAGAAACACACAATGCAGTTCCTTCTGAACTTCTCTGTACTTCTCCATCAACACTCTTAAAGCAAACATCACATCTGTAGTACTCTTTCCTGGCATGAAACCATATTCCTGCTCACAGATCGCCACCTCCCTTCTTAGCCTAGCATTCATTACTCTTTCCCATATCTTCTTGGTGTGGTTGATCAATTTTATACCTCTGCAGTTACTGCAGCTTTGCACATCTCCATTATTCTTAAAAATTGGCATTAATATACGTCTTCTCCACTCCTAAGGAATTTTCAAGCTTTTCAAGATTTTGTTAAACAATCAAGTTAGAAACTCAACTGCCATCTCACCTAAACATCTTCATGTCTCCACTAGTATATCACCTGGGCCAACTGCTTTTCCACTTTTCATCCTCTTCATAGCTTCCCTCACTTCAGCCTTGCTAATGGCTGGTACTTTGTGATTTACTATCTCCACTTCATCCAACCTACACTTTCTCTCATTTTCTATATACATAAGTTCTTCAAAGTACTCCTTCCACCTTTTCAACACACTCTACCTGCTTGTCAGTAAATTTCCATCTGCATCCTTTATCACCCTGACCTGCAGCTCATCCTTCCTCACTCAGTCCCTCTGCCTGGCCAGTCAGTACCTGTGTTTTTCTCTTTGCTTTGCGTCTAGCTTCTCGTATAGCTCAACATACACCTTTTCCTTAGCCTTCGCTAACCTCTCTCTTCACATTACGCCCCATCTCTTTGTATACCTGCCCGATTTTGTCATCTTTCTGATTATCTAAATTCTTGTTTGCTAGCATCTTCCTCTTTATCCTTTCCTGTACTTCTTTCCACCACCAAGTCTCTCTGTCTTCCTTCCTCTGTCCAGATGTCACACCAAGCACCTTCCTAGCTCTCTCCCTTACAACTTCAGCTGTGATGTTCCAATCATCCAACCTGTCACCACCACCACCCAGCACCTGTCTCACCTTCTCTCTAAATTTCACACAATAGTCTTCCTCTTTCAGCTTATACCACCTGATCCTTGGTTCCATTCTCACTCTCTTCCTCTTTACCTCAAAACTCATCCTGCATACCACCAATCGATGCTGTCTAGCTACACTATCCCCTGCCACCACCTTACAGTCTCTAATCTCATTCACAATGCATCTCCTACTTAGAATATAGTCCACCTGTGTGCTCCTTCCTCCACTCTTGCACGTCACTCTGTGTTCATGCTTCCTCTTAAATATTTATTCACTACTGCCATTTCCATCCTTTTTGCAAAATCAACTAATACCTGTCCTTTAACATTTCTCTCCTTAGCACCATACCTGCCCATCACCTCCTAATCACCACTGTTCCCTTTGTCAACGCGCCCATTAAGGTCCACTTTGATCAAAACTCTTTCTTCTTTGTGTGTACTCTCCACCATTTCATCTAATTCACTCCAGAAATCTTCTTTTTCTTCCATCTCATATCCCACTTGCAAAGCATATGCGGTGATGACATTTAACATTACCCCTTCAATTTCCAACTTTACTCTCATCACTCTGTCAGATATTATCTTCACCTCCAAAACACTGCTAACATACTTTTCCTTCACAATTACTCCAACCGCGTATCTCTTCCTGTCCACACCAAGGCAGAACATTTTGCACCCACCTCCAATGCTTATGGCCTTACTCCCCTTCCACTTGGTCTCCTGTACACGCAGTACATCTACCATTCTCCACTCAATCATACAGGCCAGCTCTCTCCCTTTACCAGTCATAGTGCCAACATTCAAAGTTCTGACTCTGAACTCCACAGTTTTTCCCTTCCTCTTCGCCCATTGTCTTTGAACACACTTTCCCCCTCTTGTTGTCTTTCACCTTCTTTGCCCAGTAGTAGCAAAGTTTTCATCAATACCCCTCTGGACAGAATTATCGGTGGTGGCCATTGTTAATCCGAGATCTGACCAATCCAGTACGGACATTCTGCTTCTCATATGCATGTTTGATTTGGCACAGGTTTTATGTCAGATACCCTTCCTGATTCAACCTTCCCCGATTTACCCTGGCTTGGGACCGGCACTAAGACCGCATTGGCTTGTGCAGTTCTGGTGGCTAGGTTCTGTGATTATATTCCTCTACGTATCCTTAATGCCAGTTGATGTATTGTTTTTCTTGGGAGTTAGTTCTTTAATGTAGTAACAGGCTATGTATTCTACTCAAATCATCTAACTCTTTATATTCCTTTTCAAAATATTCTTCTTTGGGTCTTCTACATTATTTCTGAATTTGTTTGTGCACATCTCTTGTTTATTTCCAGATGATCTGATGAAGCAGAGTTTTTATACCTTCTTTATTCCATCATCTCAAGGATTTTATGTGTCATATAATCCTGCATTTAATCTGATTTCTTATGCCAACACAACATGTTTGGTAATTCGGTTATACAATTTTTTAGATTTTGCCAAAAAGTTTTGATATCTGCCACTGTTAGAACTGCCTTAGTGTTGGCCATTTTTTCCTCAAGCTGTGATGTGAAGTTTAGTCTTACTTCTTTTCTCTTTAGTGACTTCCTGTTTTATTGATTGCTTATTGTCTTTTCCCTATTCAATTGATTCATCGTCTTCTCCAGGATACTGTGTTGAAATCCCCAACTTATCACACTCCACATGGTGTTTGCATGCTGTCCCTGTGTCAGTATTGATTTTTCTCCCCAAACTCTAGTTTTTATTTGCAAAGCCCAAAGGCATGTATTTATGTTATTTGGAGGCTTGATTTGAGTGCTGATATGTTAATGAGTGCTCCCCTATGCCTCTCCATAATTGATACCTGCCTTGATGGCATGGCTACTGAGTTCAATACATCTGAAGTGTTTCACCTTGCTGGGTTGAAATGCCTGCAGATTTTTATTCCAAACAATTTCTTAATTAAAAATCAATTCTTGCTATTAATGGAACATCATTTAATTAAATGGCTTGTTCCTGTTCTCATTCTGTCAAATCAGATATTCCCACTGGTGTATACTGAGAAAATCAAAATGTTTTTGGGCAGAAGCACAGCTAGCAGGGAGGTTAAGAAAATAATTAATTAGGTAATTACATTTATATAGTGCTTTTCTAGCCTACTCAAAGCACTTTACATAGATATCAGGGAACCACTTCAGTCACCGCCAATGCATAGCATCTGCCTGTATAATGCGACAGCAGCCATTTGTGCACCAGGACACTCAACACATATTAGCTATTAGGTGGTGAAGGGGTGAGAGAAAGTGATAGTTACCTAAAAAGGGACAGGAGATTATATGGGGGCCAAAATGACCAGGCAATGTTGGGCAGTTTAGCCAGAGCATCGGGTACACCTACTCTTCGAAAGATGTAAAGGGATATTTTATAACCACAGAGAATCAAAACCTTGGTTTTCTTTCTTATCTGAAGGAGGGCACCAATTTTTACAGCACAATGTTCCTGTCGTTGCACTAGGCCATTGGGATCCACACACAGACCACAGGGTAAGCGCCTCCTGATGGACCTCACCAACACAGCAACCCAAACTTAGATGGTCTCCCATCCGAGTACTGGCCAGTTCCAAACATACTGTACATAGTTTCAGATGGATTACTTAATCTGGAGTGCAGGTGGAAAGAGACCATTAGACATGAGGGTGTGTTTATTGGCTGTTTGGATGGATTTTGAGGTGAGCTATCACTGTAAAACAGGGGATCAGACAGGTACAACATTATTTTGTTTATTACATGACTTTCTATGTTTACACCCTTTATTCATACCTTGTTTATTTTCAGTTCAATAAAATCAGTTGTTTTAAAATGTTTTTAATATTTTATTTTATGGTACACACAAGTGTTCCCATTAATGTACATATATAGGCCATTCTGCGCTTGCACAGAGCATTTGATGGAGAGCATCAGCCACCAAACCTTGTTGATATTCGATTCAGAGAAACTCCAGATGTGTAGGATTTGAAAGACAAACAAAACTGTTTTTTCATTTATATTCAATTATGATCTCTCAGATTCCATCTACCACGCTACTTTGAGTGATGTTTTTATGTTCTGCTCTGTTTGTTGCTTTTTTCAGCATCCCACACAAATAAACAATTTAAGTTGTTGAAAACAAGTGCACTTTTATTATGAATATATTTCACTTTTGACCAATCTGAGGAAGCAATTTAGAATATCTTTATCAGGTTCAGATCCCACTACTGAGTTCAGTGCTTAGTGGTACTCAGTAAAATATAACTGTGGCAGGATCCCCTTAACATCCAGTAGGATAGTGTTCTATTTAGAAAGATGCTATCTAAAATGAAGAATGTTTGATTTTAGAAACTGATTTTAAATACATACAGTATGTTCTATACTAATAACTGCATTTTGTTTAACAACCTTAAAGCTGTTATCCCATGTGGTAAGGCTTGCTTTAAATAAGCATATTACAAGATAAGCACTTGCAATAAAATGCTGAAACAGAGTGAAAAAGGCTCTCTTCTGGCTCAACAAAGAAAGTTGTTTTTTACTAACCTCACGGAGGCATGTACTAAATATTAGACCAAAATAGGAGAAGGAAATGGGATGTCAGCCGTATAAAATCTATCATGTTCCACTCAGGCACCCTTATTTAAAAAAGTAATGTAAAAATAGGTATATTAAAGCAAATGATATGTTCAAATTATTATTTTTGTTAATATTTTCTTACTGAATTTTCAGAATAAAACGAATGTTATATTTAATTTTTGCTTTTAATATCAGTGAAGTGCCAATAAAGGATTTTAAGTACCAAAAGTGGTCTGTAGTATTATTATATTAAAATGTACCATTAGTACAATTAAAAATTTCTGTATTTCCATGCCATGCTATATACTATTAACAAAATCTGCAAAGACTAGTTGCCCATATAAAAGGTATTTACATAATGTCATTTCTCATTTAAATATACAGTACTGCACTAAGAAAATATATGTATTTAAATTACTGTGATGGACTCATGCCCATTTAAAGAATGGTTCTTTCTTGCTGCCAGGGTAGGCTCCATTCCTGATTTGGATTAAACAGGTGAAAGGATGTTATCTAAATACATGATTTATGTATTGTTGTTTTGATTAAAGAGGGTATAGTGCTCCACAACACCACACACTATAGATTGACACCCAGCTGGGTCATTGTATATGTGGATTCTGCACCTTTTTCCCATTTCTGCATGGAAATTCTCCAGGTACTCACTTTTCCTCCCACATCCCATCATCTTGTATGGGTGAATATGAGTTTGAGTTTGACCTATAACAGTCCAGCATTTCATCAAGTCTTGTTTTTTTTTTTTTTTTTGTTCTTTATTTCGCCTTATACAATTGCTCATATTAGGAATTTGTTAGTTTTCGCATACTCCTTGGGGTCAGAGCACAGGGTCAGCCACTGTGCAGCACCCTAGAGTAATTGCAGGTTAAGGGACCCAGAAGAGTAGGATCACCTTTGGCAGTAACAGGGATTTGAAACATAACCTGGATACCAGCGCAGATCCTTAGCCTCAGAGCCACCACTTCACCTATACTCTGTGTAGTGATGCCAGCATAGGCATCCTGTAAACAATGTGCGCCAGAGACTCTCCTTCTGTGCTCATCAAAGATATGCAATACCACTCTGTCACTGACTGTATTATCTTTTCTTTCTCCCACAGTCATGAGAAACTACCCAGTGAAGGCAGTTGACTAAAGTTGAGATGCTCCCAGCAGGGACTGTATCATTCCAGCGAAAGATGACTGCTGGACGGAACTTCCATCCAAATCATGACCGTTCCAAAGAACTTTGAATTATCCTCAGCCCAGTTGGGCTAATTTGCCTTTGTTTATTTCTGTTTATTGGTGCCATCGAGCACCAGTTCTTTTCATGATTTTTCAGATATTGAAAGGATCAACCTGATTGGTGCCCCAACATTTCCTTTTGTGGACTTTCTGTTCCCTCGTTCTACAACACTATAAATGATAAAATGGGTTGTGAAGGTGAATAGCTGACTAGAACATCAATAAAGGACAAACTATGATGTTAAACTGTATGCCCAATTAACCCCCATACCTTCTAGCACAAATTCTTAGAATAAAATTGTATTGTTTTATTAAAATAAGGGCACACAGAATATGTGAAGGCTTTCCTCCCATATCACAAAACAAGTGCTTGTTACCATTGGTAGGTGACTCTAAGTTGTCCAGTGGGAGTATGCTAGTGTACGCAAGTATGCACTGCAATGGGCTACCAACATTTCCACATTTGTTTCCTTCCTTGCAGTAGTATCAGAATTCAGATCTCATGATCCTAACTAGATTAAACAAGTTCAAAAAATGAATGGATGGATGATCAATGTATGAATATTGTACAGTATATAGGTGTCATGATTGTGCCATGGCTAGAACTGCTGCCACCCAGCTCCGAAGTCCTGGATTTGAAAACTGGCCTGTGTGTTGGTTACGTGGAGATTTCACATTCTTAGTGTATCTATATGGATTTTGCTCTGGGAACTCAAGATGTGTGTATTACATTATATTGAGTCATTCTGACTAATATACCCTGTGAGAGACTGACATTCTATCCAGTAGCCTTCTACGCAGTGTTGCTGGTACAGGCAATGGTGGCTAGCAACCTTGACAAGTTTAGAAGTTGAATGGATGATCATGGATTTCTAAATTATAATTGTAATCTGAACTATTGGATGTTTCTTTCAACATTCAAATGGCTTTAATATCATTATACCACTTTTTTGCTTTCTTTTTTTCTTTATAGGATAACAGTTGTGGAGAACACCATAAAAACTAAAGGTAACTAATGCAATCAGGGAAACATCTACAAGGTAAAGCCTGCTTTCTAATTTTGGCCTGATCAGCTACTGTCTACCATTCTCCTTCTGTTTGCATTACAGTAGTCCCTCCTCCATCGCGGGGGTTGCGTTCCAGAGCCACCCGCGAAATAAGAAAATCCGCGAAGTAGAAACCATATGTTTATATGGTTATTTTTATATTGTCATGCTTGGGTCACAGATTTGCGCAGAAACACAGGAGGTTGTAGAGAGACAGGAACGTTATTCAAACACTGCAAACAAACATTTGTCTTTTTTTCAAAAGTTTAAACTGTGCTCCATGACAAGACAGAGATGACAGTTCTGTCTCACAATTAAAAGAATGCAAACATATCTTCCTCTTCAAAGGAGTGCGTGTCAGGAGCACAGAATGTCACATAGATAGAGAAAACAATCTCTAGCAAACAAATCAATAGGGCTGTTTGGCTTTTAAGTATGCGAAGCACCGCGGCACAAAGCTGTTGAAGGCGGTAGCTCACACCCCCTCCGTCAGGAGCAGGGAGAGAGAGAGAGAGAGAGATAGAGAGAGACAGAGTTTGTTTTTCAGTCAAAAATCAATACGTGCCCTTCGAGCTTTTAAGTATGCGAAGCACTGTGCAGCATGTCATTTCAGGAAGCAGCTGCACAAAAGATAGCAACGTGAAGATAATCTTTCAGCATTTTTAGACGAGCGTCCGTATCGTCTAGGTGTGCGAACAGCCCCCCTGCTCAATCCCCATACGTCAGGATCAGAGAAAGTCAGTGCAAGAGAGAGAGAAGAGTAAGCAATCTAGCTTCTCAGCCATCTGCCAATAGCGTCCCTTGTATGAAATCAACTGGGCAAACCAACTGAGGAAGCATGTACCAGAAATTAAAAGACCCATTGTCCGCAGAAATCCGCGAACCAGCAAAAAATCTGCGATATATATTTAAATATGCTTACATATAAAATCCGCGATAGAGTGAAGCCGCGAAAGGCGAAGCGCGATATAGCGAGGGATCACTGTACTTGTATCCAGGTACTTTCCTTTCCCTGAAAAATTGTGTGTATTAGATTAATTGATTACTATTTATTGGTTTATAAGTTTAAAATACATATTATGGACTAGGAATTGAAGTTGATTCATTCTGCTGCTGTCAGAATAGGCAGTTTGTAATCCTGTAACTGAAAAAGTGGATTCAGAAAATGAATAGATGTATCTTTATACCAAAAGAAAGAAAATATGTGTTTTACAAGTGCAACATGCAGATCTCCTGGGTTACATCCCACTTATAAAGACTCAATCATCTACCATTGTTCTAGTTGATTTCTGATCTACTAATAACAGAAGACTTAAAGTTGTCTCTCAGCAACCCTGCACTGCTCCATTTACCTAACTGAACCTTGCCCTGTGGGTCCAAATAGTGTTGCAACCTACACAATGTATTTGCTGAGCCTAAAGTCAAATACAGTAGGTCTTTGATCTGTTAAATGATTGTACTTGCTCTCTAGTTAAGCATGGATATCTCTCAAGTGGCAAAGAAATGACATTATTTCTTCGATTTTATATCTGAATAGCAAAGTGTCATTTTCCCTTTCTGGCTATACTGTTCAGCTCTAACCAGAACATAGTTTTCTGTTAACTGATGCTAACATTAACCTCTCTAAAGCTGATCTTCATTATTAGAGTGAAAGCCAGGAAAATAATTAGCATCAAATCATTTTCCTAAGCCCAAGATGACCTACTATGTTAAAAATAAATTACTTTATCAGTTTGAAAAATAAAGATAAATTACACCCCAAAAAGACAGTGGTAAAGAGCAGCTTCAGTTAGTAATTAAATCTAAAGTATGGTTTTTGGCCATATTGGACAAACTGATAGAAAAATGCATAATGTGGATAAAGGATCTGTTGGAATATGTGGTTGTAATAAAGTTACTGTCTATCATAGTTCCAGTGAGTGACAACATGTTGCAGGTTAGTCAGGCATACAAGAAAGAATTTTGGAATACTTTACACACATAACAATATGAATACTACTACTTCTACTACTACTAAAGCAAATCTGTGTGATTCTGATTCACTCTATGGCTTAACAAATCTTTTATAGATGACTGTTTTCTGCTCTACAACCAAAAATTAGATCCCTGAAGCTCTTGACAGGTGCTTTTCATTAAAACTAGTCATGCTTTTTCCCAGTGGAGGAAATACTCTGGAGCAATTGATATCTAAACATTGTAGGTTTTTTGACTAATATTAACTATGTCTTAAAGTTTTTTTTAACCCTCAAACCACACAACAGTGAGTCAAGACTTAACCACACTTCCTGTACAAACAAAACAGGCTTTGCTGAAAGTAACCTGCCTTCTAAACTAAAAAATGGGAAATGAAATTACTTTTCAGTCTTTTCACAAATATAGTTGATTGTTTGATTTATATTTCAACACAGAGCACCTGATCAGAAATAACAATTCAATATGCCTTAGAAAAAAAGATAATGAATGAAACATTTAAATCCAGGGAACTATAGATCCTATTGATTCCATATCTGTTGTATTGAGGAATTTCCAACTATTGCTTATAAAAATGAAATAAATGTATGTATCTGTATAAGTGAATTGGGTGTAGCTAAAACAGTCTAAACACTTACACAGTATATTAAAGTGTGGATATTGGAGGATCCAGTAGGGATCCAGTCAAGTAACCATAGAGGAGTAGGTACTGACAGAGTGTGTAGTGGCAGCAGTAGGTCAATATCACTGGGGCAGAAGGCTCTCCAGATATGTAATGTGAGCTAGAAGAAATAACAGCAGAGAGCCATTAAAGAAAGAGAAGAGGTGTTTCCTAGGTGGATGAGTGTTATATTTTTCCAGTGTGTGCAAGGAAAGCAAACCTAGAAATTATCTGACTTTGTGTTATATAGAAAAACTAAACACTCTAGGGACACAGAATTGGGGGAATAGCAGTGTGGGTGACTAGTATTATAATAGTAATCACCCAGTCCAATGCATACTAGCCTGGAGGCCAGTTATACTATAGATTGCCTGGCTCTTTAAAAGCAAGCTGGGACCCAGAACCTGGTGGCTAGAGTAAATACCAGGAGACATTTCTGACTCTGGAAAGTATTACTCTTCTTCTTCTTTGTTCAGCTGCTCCCATTAGGGGTTGCCACAGCAGATCTGCATCTTGCTCTGTCACACCCATCACCTGCATGTCCTCTCTCACCATATCCATAAACCTTCTCTTAGGCCTTCCTCTTTTCCTCTTGCCTGGCAGCTCTATCCTTAGCATCCTTCTCCCAATATACTCAGCATCTCTCATCTGCACATGTCCAAACCAATGCACTCTCACCTCTCTGACTTTGTCTCCAAACCGTCCAACCTGAACTGACCGCCTAATGTACTCGTTCCTAATCCTATCCATCCTCGCCACACCCAATGCAAATCTTAACATCTTTAATTCTGCCCCCTCAAGCGCAGTCTTCTGTTTTTGGTCAGTGCCACCGTCTCCAACCTATATAACATATCTGATCTCACAACCATCCTGTAGACCAGGGGTCCCCAACCCCCGGTCTGCGGCCCACTACCGGTCCGCAGCCGTCTGACAGCCGGGCCGCGAGAGAACTGCCGGCAACGGCGACTCACTCAGACTTTTCTGAACGCTTGGCGGGCGGGGCTTTGCAGCGGTGCAGAGAGAGGAGAGAGACCTAGGTGAGAGACTATTACAACAAAGTATTTTTATGGTCCCGACAGTTTCCCCATATGACATGAGTCTATAGAAATCATGTTACTACGAAGTACATTCAACAGATACTTTTATTACAACGAAGTGACCTTGAAATGCTTGAACGAATCATCCACAGAGCAGTTAGATCTGTGGTCGCAGCTCAGTTGTGCACGTTTGCACAATGATCCCCAAACAGAATCATTGTAAAAAAATCTTTCTTCAAACTTTCCTCGTACTGTTTTTTTTTTTTTTTGCTGTTTTTGTTGTCTGTGGTTTTCAGTGATTCCTTTTGCTTATTGCTTGTCAACATTTGAAAAACATCCTTTGGAATTTAACTCATTGTCACCCTCCTATAGAAACGGCAGACACGAAAAAAAGATAGCAGTGTTAATGTTTGTGATGTGCAATCTGTTGGATTGGCAAATGTAAAGCATATGTCTTTGTTATATGCAAAAAAAGAAGAAAAATCTCAGATTGCAAACGTATGCGAACTGCTTAATAACTTTAATAATAATAGAAATGTTATGTAAATTGTGTATAAAACGGCCCCCCCCCCCAACCAACCCCCCGACCAGTCCGTGGAAAAATTTGCATCTAATAAAGTGGTCCTTGCTGTCAAAAAGGTTGGGGACCACTGCTGTAGACCATCCCTTCACTCTTGCTGATACCCATCTGTCACAAATTACTCCTGACACTTTTCTCCACCCATGCCATCCTGCCTGCACTCTCTTTTTCACCTTGGAATATAATAAAATAATAGTAATGGCATTAATTCCTGCTCAGGGTTAACATACCCCTCTGGTATGGTAAATGGTGAGAGGGAAAGGCCTAGAGACAGGGAGAAAAAGACAGGTGGAGGGCAAGTAGGAACAGATGAAGAAGCACTTTGAGTTAAATGGACATGCCATTCTGTGTAGGAAGACCACAAAGAATAAATGATCTTACTTTTTCTGCCTATTTTATATCTTCTGTTCTGTACACTATACAGTATATTTTGTGATAAAAAATAAAACCTTTCTATTAAGTACTTTGGCCTGTTTGGTGTGATGCTTTGGGATTCAAGTAAACTTCAATTGTTTATACCCTTGAGTGTCACCATTAAGCATACTCTTTGCATTATAAAGCACCCAATGGTTGTGTTCACTAAATAAAGATAACATTTGATTGATTTTGCTTTGCTCTTAAACCCATCTTCTAATTTTGACCCAATAACTCTCAACCCCAACCCATAATAACATAAATTAACTGGAACACTCACAGTTGCTCCTGAATGCAAACGAGTACTATAAATATATTAGTAGTGTGCTGGACTCTTTCCTGGGCAGGATGCCATAATGGAAGGACAGTATGGAAGAAGGCATAACGTGGCCAGGATGGAACTGAAGCAGGATCCCTTACAAAGGGATAACTTAATAGATACGTTGGGGGAGTTGGTGCAACCAGGGCAGTTCCTCCCCAGGTATAATACATGGCAGTGCTCAGTTGGTGGGGACCCAGTAGGGGCGGCAGCAGGGATGGGAACCGTGGTCCTGAGGGACAATCCTGTCAGGGTCCTTGGGGGTTGCCAGGGGGTGCTGCAGGGAGAAGGAGTCCCTGTTTTAGGAGGTTTCCATCTGACCCGGAAGTGTTTCCGATGGTTTGTGCCCCAGTACCGGAAGAACTTGCAGGTTTGACATAAAACCAAGCCGTCCAGCCTCTTCCAGGAGTCAAGAGTCGGGAGGCAGATGGAAGACTGTGGAATTGACCCATAAAAAGCTTTCCTGTGAGAATAAAAACCTTAATCTTGTACCTGGGATTGCTCATATCTATTTATCTATCTATCTGCATATATAGAAAGATAGAGAGAGAGAGAGAGAGAAACAGAGAGATAGGATAGCATACTTGACAGATCCAGGATCTTGGTTACAAATCTCAAACCCAGCTGTCATCCGTGTGGAGTTTGCATATTCTCCCCATATTGGAATTCTTTATCCTCCCACATTACCAAAGACATGCACGTTGGAGTAACTGTCGATATTCAATTGGATCCTTATGAATGATGATGTGGGTTTGTATGTTTGTGTGTGTGTAAGTGTCTGCACTAGACTGGCACCCTGTTTAGGGCTGCTTCCTGTTTTCTGCCCAACACTGCTTGAAATAGGCTATAGCCCCCTGTGACCCTGTATTGGATTAACATCCCTGGAGCTGGGAGGAAGCAGTGTTAAACCACTATGCCAATATGCTGCTCCATAACACATATTTACAAATGAAATACATGTCAGACAAACAGCACTGCCCACATATGTCTCATAGATGTATACATTTAATGAAACTCCACTTAATCCAGTTTTAGAGTTCAGGGGAGCTTAAATCTATTCTAACATCAGCAGGTGCAAGTTAGGATACAACCCTACATAAGACACAAGTCCATTACAGGGTACACTCAGATACAAGTCCACCTCATAACAAGCTAAGATTTGGGCAGATAGGATCAACACTCATGCAGAAACAGAAAGAATCTGCAGGATTCCGTCAAAAGTCAACACAATCTTTTTGAGGCCACGAAGCAGTAGCTCTAATCACTGCAACATACATTTATAGATTTTTTTCTGGTACAATTACTTACAGTATATATGTCTATGCAAATTTAATACTGCAATCAAATTTTGATTATTCATAACATTCTGCCTAGGCCAGGTCTATATTATTCTGAAGAGTTTGTAACTATTACTATAAACATTATGATATTTTCTATACTCTTTCACCTGGAAATCTTTAAATATTTTGGTAAAAATTCAAGTAGCTTCCATGATGTCCTCTCATTTCTAGAAAGTCCTAGCAAATTGTCTGAATAAGGGGCCTAAACTGCCTCAAAACCTTGAATATTGTAATTGGTTCAGTTAGCCAATGAAAGGTGTCATTTTGCTTCACTTCTCATTGCATCTGTAATGGCTACCACAGTGCATCACCCCAATACTACATACATAGAAAGTTACACAAATTTTCAAGGATATTTTGAACTTTTATAGAACGTTACAGAATCTCATTGAATTCAACAAAACCTGTTTTTCCAATTTCCTCGTTCTGGAATCACACCATAGGTGAATGTTTCCAAATCTTCTACAGTATTCTTCAATATTCTATCCCCATCGTAAATTTCACACTATAAAGGGAGAGAGCAATTCAGTTTCATGAACTGGCACTAAAAACACAGACTTCCATATAGTATTTTTTTCAGAATATTATAAAACAATATCTACCTCCATACATTTTTAAAATGCTAAATCTAATTGAGAGAAAAAAAAAACTATTCTGATGTATTCAGCATTAGCCTGTAAAAAAAGTCATGTAATATACAAATATTCTTAAAAGTGCAAAAGATAATCTTGAGTAGCTTACACAAAAAAAATACTTAATTTAACAATGCCTTCCTAAAATTACCTCCTGTTTATTCAATAATACTATAGAGCAGGGCTAAGCAGCTCAACTTACGATGGCAGCAAATTTTCATTGTAACCAGTTTCCTAATTAGAGGCGAATTCTTAGTTGCAACTGCAATCCATAGTTATTCTGACATATTGGCTGTGTTTCGAAATTAATGTGGCACATTAAAATTAGGCAGAGGCATGAAGCTTAGTCAAACCATGCATTAATGCTACTGTTGTACATTGGCCCACATGGGGCATTTCTCTTATTTTGCTAATTTCTGAACAGCAGGTAATTTGCAAGGAACAGGCTCATTTGTGAGTGACAATGAACATGTGGAGCCTTTGCAAGGATCATTACCTGTTTAGTGGTAAGCCCCACCGACCCCCATTTTAAAATGATTTAGATGCTATAACAGGCACATCAAAGAGACTAAGTACAGTTCTGCAAACTAAGCACTGACTAAATTGTATAAAAATACAAAATGCAACCTATAAGCTCAATTCCAATCCACAGTCTAAGCTCAGAAGCAAAAAGCATGCTTAAATAATGAGCTCAGTCAGATGCAGATTTACCTCTGTATAAGAGACTGGACCTACTGAGGTTCTCCATGAATTGAGCTGAGTAGCCAGGCAATAGACAATATGCAAAAATATTGTGCATTAAAAATATTGTGCTGTATAGAAGATCCATAAATAACAAACAATGAATGGTGATCTTAAATATGTTTGGAAATATAAATAATGGTTTGACAAACCAAGTTAACCAAAAGATAATATAAAATCAAACAATTCAACTGAGTACATCACTAGTCAGTAGTGAAAAAACCATGTATAACTTATCAAGTTAGCATCAGATGCAACCCAGGAAAAAACACTGAATAAAGTACCTGTTCACAGCTGGGTTACACTAACATAAGACCAATTTAGAGTTAACTATTAACATAACATGCATGGCTTTGGTGAGGTGGAAGAAAACCAGAGTTGCTGGTAGAATATCCACACCATACTGACACTGGCACAACATGCATACAACACAATGACAACTGTACTGCATATATAGTAAAGTATTGAATACCCTTAGTTGTTTAGGGGTAATAAGATCAATGTTACTAATAAACAATTTACAAGAGAAAATGATGAGAATTGTATTGCATGTGCTCTCCTTTGTTGTCAGCTGTCCAGATCTCAATTATAATAATAATGTATCTATATTGACAGAATTTGTTTAGGTTAATTCATTTGAAATGACTCTGATTTTAACCTAATTGCTGTTTTTACCTGTATATAATTTATACAGCGTCTCTTGGGTTTTCACAGCACACTGTTTGTGAAGAGTGTTATAGGAAAATAAATGGACTTAACTATAGATCATATTATTTACTGTTTACTTTTGTCTAGCATAGATTGGAACTATGGGTCAGCTCTTGTATTATGTGCTAAAAGCTTAGTGATTTACAGGAGCTGCAAGAGGTCCAACGCTGTTAGGATAATGGATGATTCTCTCATTCGAAAACTGAATTATCACGTTTATTTTAATAACATTGTGTCAGTGTTTTTGTTACCCGCTACTTCTTTAAACTTCCTGCAATCTCAGAGAAGTAGTATAAGTCACAGCTGCGCCACTACAAACCAATTTTCAATTGTCCTTAAAAAACAAACTTTCACTTAAAAGTCCACTATAAACTACTGCTAAATACAGAATAACTAAATCCAATATATATGTGCATTTATAATATATAAAAATATTTATATTTTTCTCATGGTTCAATAATATAATTAACAGTTTCATCTGCACTATACATTGGATTCTGGCAAAGGTTATAAAGACACATCTTAGAATGTCATGAAGGTCTGACAATCAATTGAACTGTATAGATTGCACTGATTGTAGTTAATCATAATAATACAATTCTGTTAATGGTATTGATTACAAAATGCATTAATGAATGTGGTTTATTTGCATAAATTGTATTATTATAAATACACTGTTTGTATCATGACTGATCTTAATCTTCAAAAAATGTAGATTCATTTGATCTATAAAGAACTGAAATTTCTCATTTTTAAGTTAAAGCAAACCTAAAATTTTGTAGTAGTGTTGTCCAGTTTACAGAGTACTGTTAAACTCTTACTTGCATCTCCAAACAACAAATATAGTGAGACATGTCCACTATCTGTACCTATTTTATCAAAAATAAAACTACAATTTTAATTGCAGTCTTAAGAAGTTGCCAGTTGTCTGGGGTTTGAAGAGGCTCCAGACGTTAAATTAAGTGAAAATGCTTCGACAGTAACTTGCTGCTCTTTCTCCGTGCATACATCCTGACTCCACCTCAAATCTACTGTATGCAGATGTGATCTTCCCCATTTTGTAGCTTTGTCTCCCAAATGTGTGATTACCCATTCCTTCCCACAAAGGTGTGACATTCTTCATTTGCATTCCACAAGTAAAGCTGTCTTCTCACTGTCCCTCTTGTAATATACTTTACCCAGTCGTTCTCTTATTTGAATTCTCAATTCCTTAAATAGAGTGAAGAAACCCCTGTGGTTCCTAACAGGGCACTTGACCAGCCATTTGAAAACTTAAATTTTAATATGAAAAGAAGCTTCATTCAGAATATTTATACATTTTCGAAATCCTAATGTCTCATTCACCAGTTCAGTCTAGTTGGGGGTAGCAGTTGTATTTATAGGTTAAATGCAAGCCTACATTTGCTGAAAGGTCTACACTTAAAATAATCTTTAATTCCTGTAATTTTCCAACAAAACAACAAACATCCATATTTCATCTTAACTTTTGCACATCTTTTCTGCTCTATCAATAAAATTGAATTGCCTCTAGGTGTTTGGGTTTCACCCCTATACCTTGATTTGCAAAACAAGCAATTCCAGTTATTGTTTTAATCATAAATACTGTACAGCTTACAGGAAATATCTCTGTATTTTAGTAGAACAGTGTTTTCCATAAAACAAGCTGGATTTGAATATGATTTTCAATTATTTAACTTTCAGCTATCGGCTTAAAATTGGCAATGAAAATAAGTTTCATTATATAAAAACTTTGTATGTGTTTGTATATATTTCATGTAAGGTAGAGAAAAAGCATAATCAATGTCTGGATGTATTCCTCAAACTGTAAAGATAGGTATACCCAGTGATGAACCAGTAGCTCATAGTAGGGCTAATTCCTGCCCAGTGCACAATGCAGGCAGAGAAATTTTTTTTGGGTAGGTATGTTTGTACGGTGGCACAGTGGTAGCTCTGCTACCTCACAGTAATGAGACTAAGGTTTGCATCCTGAGTCCTCCCTGTGTGGAGTTTGCATTTTCTCACCATGTGTGCTTGGGTTTCCTGTGGGTGCTCTGGTTTCCTCTCACAGTCCAAAGACATGTATAAGTTAGGTGAATTGCGATGATAAAACTGGCCCTAGTGTGTCTTTGGTGTGTCGATGTGTGTGTTTGTCTAGTGATGGGCTGGTGTCCTAGCCAGGGTTTGTACTTGCCTTCCCAGAGGTTGCAGCTCTGATTGTAAAGAAAAATGCAAAGATTTGTACTATATTTCTGTTGTTACGCATTGGGATGCTGTTTTTCAGATAACATAAAAACATATTTTTTTCTTTTAACAGTGAATATAATCATAATATCAAACACTTAAGTGCCTAAAATGTTAAAGTTATTATACAGCATACTCATTACTGCATTCTTTTATTGATTCCCATCCTGCCTTGCTGAGGTATTCTCCAAATTAGAAATGCTTAACTCCAGTCCTGGAGGGCTGCAGTGGTTGTAGGTTTTTGTTCCAACTAAATTGTTAATCAGGAATTAATTTTTTATTTATTGATTTTTCCATTTATTACATACTTACCTTATTATGTTGATTCAGGTATACCAGAAATTTTTATCCAGCTTATATTTTGATTTTATGAAAAATTCACCAAAGTAACTGACTAAGCAGGATTAGAAATTATTCAGCTTTTTCCCCTATTTTAAATGATTTTATTACAATAAGATATTTAAAGATGAAGTGACAAATATGACACAGATTAAACTAAATTAGCAGTTGTCCCCCTTGTAATTTGCAATTAAGGGTTAATTGCTTTCTACTTAATAATAAGAAAGAATAAATAAGGAAACAAGAACAGAAAATGAAGAACACTCCTGTACAGTAAAAGTCATGGCAGTGGTTAGTACTGTATATTTCTAAATTTCAAAGAGAAATAAAAATCACTTTATTATTAATTCTGAAACAGCAAACAGTGAGCGAGGAGAAGCTATCTGGTTAAACAAGAAGTTCTATTAACTATAAGATTAACATTAAATTAAGAAATTGGTGAGAATTAAAATCTGTGACCACAATGAGCACCAAGGACTGAACCTCGGAACCACTGCTCCAGACAGTCTCGATTTTTCTTTCAGCTGATTTAATGATATGAAAAATCAGTTTTTCTTTAAATGATTATTATGTTATAAATCACTTTATTGTCTAGTCTTAAACTGAATCAGAAAACTAATTAATTTATTTCTCAACCTCGTAAGTGCATCTGAGTGGAAACTAAACAGAAAATAGAAAACCCCAATTTCATATACAGTGTATCATGAAACAGAAAAAAACTTCAGGAAGCTTAAGCTAATTTCATTAACTCACCAACATAATCTTATAATAAGGAAAGTATTTCATTTTTTCATACTTGTTGCAAACTTTTTTCATTACCTCAAGTTAACAACATAAGGGAAACTTCCTATAAATTACAGTGCAAGGAGTAAGCGCGGGATAATGGAGACAGCCGGCTTGCTACCCTCAGTGTGTTGCTCTCCCTGTCCCATACAGGCGCTCTTCCAAGTACTCGGCGGTGTTTGTCAGCAGAGCTGGCACAGTGACTGTTTTACTTTGCTCTCCTCTTATTATGGATTTGCTTACATTGATTCCCAGTCTGAACAACTAGGAGGGCCCTAAAAAAGAAACTGTTTTGATGGTGGGGAAGAAGTGGCATCACAGTTCTTCTGAGTTAATCGATGAATCCATCAGGGAGGACACATGAATTCTCTATTCACTTAAGGCACACTGGTGAATAAAGGCATTCCTTCAGGTTTTATAGTCCTCTTTACATTTTAACATTTTAAATGGATTCACTTGATAGGGTGGAGTGACGGCTCTGAGGCTAGGGATCTGCACCAGCAATTGGAAGGTTGCTGGTTCGAATCCCATAAATGCCAGAATTGACTCTACGCCGTTGGGCCCCTGAGCAAGGCCCTTGACCTGCAAATGCTCCGTCCTGTGTATGATGCTAATCTGCATCCTGCAAGCAGGTCCTCCAACTTGCAGGGAAAACTTGGCACTCCAGCCTTTGTAAAAAAAATTCACAATGTTCAGTGTGGTGCAGAGGTGTCACCCGTTGCAGTTGGATCTTAGTCCGGGTGGTTCGCCATGTGGTGGGTGCAACAACGTGCTGTAATCAGCACATGTTCCCAACCTCTCTCTCTTCCCCTACAAGTTGTATACTAGCTTTCACACTATTTCCATATGCACATGCATTTTTTCCAGGTGTTCCTTTTCTTCTTGCTACACTCTTGTGTGTGTTAGAATGACTGGAGACTCTAAACTGGCTGAGTATGAAGGAGTGTGTGTCCCTGGTGATGAAGAAATATTTTATAAATAGTTGCTTCCAACCTTGTGCCTCATGCTATGAAGTCAGGTTTTAGTTCTCATAACTATGTATTAGAATAGGGGATAAAGAAAATGCATGGTGGTATGAAAGGTATAATACACTTTTTTGTGCATATAATAGTATTATTGAAGACTCTGAAATGGCCCACTATAAGATAGAGTGCTCCCCAGTGACTTGGCATCTCTGGCAGTGTGGTTTTCTGTTTTGCTTGCCATAAAAATGAAAATTAATGAGTTGATAAATACTGAGTGTCTTCTTTATTAATTACACCTGTAAAAGAGAGCGCTATATAGCGCCCGACACGGCACATAACGAGACATAGGCACGTATAAAACACAAGGGCTTTATTTTCTTCTTCACCCGTGGGTGCACGTCTTCCCCGTGACCCACAAGTAATACACAGTCCCAAAACACAGCTCAAGACAAAGCAACACACTCTTTCTCTCCCACCACTCCTCCACAAGCTTAGTCCTCCTTCCTCCCGACTCTGGCTCCCTGAGTGGTGGTGGCTGGCCCTTTTTATATCCCACCCGGAAGCGGTCCAGGTGCTTGGCCACCTGGTCCTAATTGCCCTTCCGGGTGGGGCTGAAGGTATGACCAGCCAGGCTGCTGACTCCACGCAGCTCCCCCTGGCAGCCATCCGAGCCCCCAACCAGGCTGTGGAGGACTCCATCTCCCATGGAGCCATGCGCCGGGTTGGCTGCCAGGGAGGCTGCCACCAAGCGTCCTGGGGGAGGTATTGAACTGTCCATGGCTGCTCCCCCGGAACAGATGTAGCAGAGGCGTCCCTGCCGGGCATGGGACCCGGCTGTCCTTTACATCCATCCATCCATTATCCAACCCGCTTTACACACCTGATAAATAGAAAGCTTGACTTCAGACCAGCTCAATGGGGTTTGAGCTAAGTAAGTTACCAAAAGTGTGACACAACATGTCCTATAACTGTTTCAGTTCAGCTTGTTTTGATGGTACTTCAAACTGTTAGCTCCATCTTATACTGGTTAATGGGGAGAACACTTTATTAAACTGAATCCTCTGTATATTCCTGGGACCAGGTCAGGCCTTACCTGGCCTTGTCTCGAGGAGCATCATACTGCTAAAAAAAAGTCCACCTTGTCTCACTCAGATCTTGCTTTAGTATTATAACTGGTCTAAAAGTACCACAAAAGGTCCACACTATGCCATTACATTGTGAACACTATACTGCACTGTTGATAACTGTCAAAATGAATCCATGCATTTGTTGAGATTCTGCCATATCCCACTCCACTAATCAATGACAATTTTCTGGAAACTGGCTGCATCTGAACACGCAAAAGTGTTACTACATTTCCCAGAGTTCCAGAAGGGAATGTCCAGAGTGAAAGTCCAGTACCCCGCTATAAACACATCTTATATTTCAATGACAGGAAAGGATTGTGATTAGATTTCAGGTTGCCTTAACCCATTTGTGTTTTACATTACACAAGACATGTTAGACACCACTGGGGCTTTCACAAAAGACCCATTTCTTAGACTGCTGTTGCTGCCTAGATTTTGTTAAATAATGTTCCGTCCTTAATGTACCTTGACTATGAGCAAAAACCATAACAGAGTTTCTGTACCCAGTAAACCAATAACAGTACACCCACTTTCTTCTATTATCTCACTTTCAAATCCACTTAACTCTTTAGTGTTACTTATTCTTCCTTGAATTGCAGACTCACATATGATGAGTTGGTTACTCGCTTTAAATAGCCTTAGGTGGGCATATAATGCTTTCCATCATTATAGAATATACTGCCATAACAAACATGCTTTTGCAAAATAGAAAAATAATTCGATTTAGTAAACATTAAAATTTTAAAAAATTAAAAACCAGCTGTTCAGCAATATGTCTATCCTTCCATTTTTGTCAGCAACATTATGGTGAAGACAGGAACCATCCTGATCATGTGGAACATTACAAGAAAAAAAATAAGTTAAACTCAATGCTCCATCCATTATACTTACCCGCTTCTTTATACGTATTCTCCAGCTTAAAATGTTTTCTCTACTTAGGGCGATTTATCTTAAAGATGGAATCTATTCAAGAATGTTTTATTGCCAACTGACACAAATGTGAATGTATTATTTTCCCAAAAACATTTCTAGAAACCAATGAAAAAAGTGTTTTACCTATATAATCTAAAAGCCAATCATCTTTCAGACCGAGTTTATTAACAGGGAATGTTTTTGTGTAACGCAGAAACAAGCGGACAATTCACTTCAATTTGTATCGCTGGTGTTTCAAAAGGAAAATGCTAAAAACAGCTTTTTTTTCACTGTTAAAAGTAAAAGAGAAGTAATATTTTGATTTGTTTTATCTTGCCATTGTGATGTTGATACAAACTAAAACTCCCACCTCTTGCTTACCAGCTCTCACATAGAGTGCAGCTGTGTAGCTACTAGAGTACTAAACGAGTCTTCCAGTTTACCGAACACGTGCTTCAAAAAGTTTGGTTCACTGCGCTTTATTTCCCACCATAAATAAAAACACATACAGTAACTGTTGTTACTTTGGCGCAAGAATTAACCAACACAAAGCATTGGGTCCTAGTAACCAAGACAACAGAAAACCGTTGGCCACAATTAAGTGCCACATTTGGATTTCTGTTTAAAAAAGAATCAAATTACGGATGGGACAAACCAGTTTCCAACGAGGGAAGGAATACGTTTAAAGTCATTCCTTATCTCGAAACTCCCACTTCAGATAAGGCGGGAACTAAAGGAAGCTTTAATTTTTGCAATACACCAAAAGGAAAAGAAGTGAAAATAAGATGCTAGAGCTTCAAGTACGATTGGATTTAAAACCCCAAGTACATACGTCAAAAAAAACAAAGAACACGAAATATTACAGTGACCGTCTGTCAGAGTTTATTTTAAACCATTTTCATTTATATCTTGCTTTAAAATAGTTCCAGCCCATCATCCTCATTTGGCATAACTCCGCCCATTCGCAATTATATTCCCCGGGAGGGCACCTCCTTAAATTGCTCTAAACCTCCCTCTGGCTGTCGCTTTTATTTCATTCGAAGTAGTGCTAGCTATTTTTAGACCCTATTGGATCCGGTCCAGGACTTACTGGGGTGAATTTTTTGTTGGTTTTTTTCTTTATTTTAATACTCGTCTCAATCTATGTTTCACACACTTTCGTTGGATTTTTTATAATTATTTAAAGGGCAGGGTTAGCGTGCATGATTTTCCCTGCTTATATCTGCAGCGGTTGTAATCAAAGGTTTCAAATCGGGTGAACTGACCTTCGGATAACGGGGGAGATTCACTGGAGTTTACAGTATGGCCTTGGTTTTTACTTTTATCCTAATGCTCCTTTGTTTGTTTGTATTTTACTCGCATGGCATTACAATGAAGGACAGGCGACATAACCGGAATTCTGCCGCTGTGCGAGTGGGATCGAGTGCGCGCGTTTCAATGTTCCAGGGTAAAGAGGGAGGGAGTGCGTGCGTGCGCGGCGCTGGAGGCCGGCAGGTCGGGCGCGCGCGCGCTGAAGCCGGCCTTGCTCCTGGTATATATTTTTTTCCTACCTATTTTCGTATTAATTTAGGTTTGCCGCAATATTACCAAAATGCATATATAAATATGCAAATGCACGTCTCTCCTTTCTATGTATGTGTATTTTTTTGCTCGCGTGACGTCCTGTGCAAGCCCTATACACCTCGAGCTTCGTCATTTTTGAAGGCATTTTGTTCTCATCCTGCACATGCTTCATCCCTAGTTGCCACCCACGGCAGTTGTGGTTTTAATTTTCATGGCGTTTCCATTGACCTTGCGTGGTTGGCTTTTTCGCAGGATGTGCGGTGCGCTTTGCAGCTGCGTGGTTTGCGCGGATAAGCGTACACTAGTGTGTGTGTGTGTACGCGGAACTGTCGGTGCGACAGAAAGACAATCGAGGGAGCCCCTTTTCCCTTGTATTCCTTTCCGAGGGACTTGATTATGGCGGTCTCCGAGTTAAAGAGCTCGTATGTTTATGAAGAAAGATACGGGAGTCGCGGCCGCCGAATAAATCTATCGAGGCGTCACAATTTCGGAACGTTCCTACCGATCGCCGTTTTATTTTTGGACTGTGGATTTTGGTTTCCATTGTCATTGTATGAAAATGACTACGACAACTTTATTAATAAGCGGGTTGCTGGTATCTTGGTTCCGATGGTACCTCCATTATCAGGACAAGGGTTTGGGATGATCGTGAGCTACGATGCTACACGATTATTTAAAGTAAATAATATTTGTTGTGGAGGGTGGGAGCTGTTGACGTATTTGCTTATATCGCGGGCTGCTTCACTCTTTCCCACCTATTTGAATGCTATATATTTTTAATTTGGGCTGTGCAGACTGTTAAAGTTCGAACGCATTTCGTGTTTATATTATAATACGGGCTTGCTGTAATTTGTTTTCCTGCAGCGTTCACTGGCTTTCCATAACTGTAAACGCAAATGTATGTGTGTGTGCGCGCGCGTATGGCGCAGGTTCCTGGCGTACAAAACAACTGTTTGCAGGTTGATCTTCCTTGGGTTAGAATTCTGGCAGCAGTTCCGATGTTGCCTTTCGGTACCGACGCGCCATTTAAATTCGCCATGATGTTAAGTGAATTTTTTTTTTTAGCCTTACCAAGCCTTTAGTACTTCATAGCTGGCTCAGGTATGCCAGAAGTTACGCGTGCTTCGAAGGTACTGTGTGTTTGTAAAGCGAGTTCCTTTTTGTGCGGTATGTTCATGTTATTTCTGGTTTGTTGTCAAGCCTACAATATCGATGCGTTTTACCTTGGCTACACGCTTCCCATGACCTAGCTGTTTCTATTGCATATGTTTCGCGCGTGGGATCTAACGCCACGTGCTCTACATTGTGTTTGCGCCGTCGCAGAAATTTTTTTTTTATAAATACCACGCCGCTTTACCGTGTACTTCCCTTCTACCTAATTCTGAGTAATTTATACGGTGTGCACGCGTGACCGAATCGCTTAAATGCACAGTTCCGTAAAAGACACACCACGCAGTGAAGCTTTAAATAAGTGTCGAAAGAAATCGGTAAACCACAATCAAACGTAATGGGGTATCCGGTTCAGTTTTAGTTCAAGTTTGTTGTTCTGGAATATATTGTGATTTTTCTTTTATCTTCTCCCAACAGTACAAGACAGAAGATGAGCGATTCAGGTGCGAAGGGGAACCAGTCCCTATCTTCGAAGGATAAAGATGGAGCTGAGAAGCGAGGCAGAGGCCGACCGCGCAAGCAACCTGAAGCAAAGACCACTGAGGTGAGTTTGACTTCTGGATAGACCGATAATCACGTGCGCATGCGCTTTGTCCTGTCGCGCCACACAACCCTATTTAACGTGCAATTGTTGGCGCGGGAAAAGTATCGCCGTGCGGTCCTTTTTTTTGTCTTTACGTGCTTGTATTTTTTTTCACGGTTCGTAATTTCTATATTATAGATCAACCTCACGGTTATTTCATTGGAGTGTTTTATTATTCGATGCTATATCGAAGTCCACTTTTTAAATTTATCACTTTCGACAGGTATATCCTTGCTTGTGTTGATTTTTCCAACTTTTATCAGTATGAAACCCTACACAGACAATCCAGGTTACAAGATTATAATTTATCCAAAGAGATGTCTATTTCATAATCAAATTCTGCTTGATTTAGACATTTTAGAGATGGTTCAATTTCTTATACAGGTACTTGTCGACTTACGACCGCGATTGGTTCCGACTGACTGGTTGTAAGTCGATCTGGACGTAAGTCGGCCTATGTTAATTTAAGGTAAGAATATTAGACTGGGTAATAATATTGTAATCATCTTAAAGTAATATTTTATCAACATTTTCTTACTTTCTAAGACAAACACAGCATACTACAGTACAATTTGTTTAATATGTGGAAAACGTACAAAACAAGAAATACTGTACTGTACATTTAATTCCTGGCACCACTGGTGCTTGGCTGCGGGTTGTCGATATCGCCTTCATCAGATCAGGCGAGGCTGCGGACGGGGTGATGGGAGGAGTTGCTCTTTTCATAAACATAGTGAGCTTCGTCTGAATTGTTTGTTTTTTTTTTTTCTCTTCATAAATTTCGCAATAAGGACGAAATGTGTTGCGTGCCATCCGTTCAATCCTCGCAAATCGTTCAATATTTGGGTCCATTTTTTCAAAATGAGCGAGGAGTTTATTCAGTAGAGATAAATCTTCTGACAATCCCTTTGTGGTGAACATTGTTTGTGGCACCTCCTCCTCTTCGTCTTACTCCAATTCTCGTTTCTTCTTCCGCCACTCTTTCTTCTTCCAATTCTATCAGCTCTTCATTCATAAGTTCACCTGATTCCCGGTCTAGCAACTCCTCGACATCTTCCATTTCACATTCCAATTAAAGGTCTTTTGACAGTTTCACTATTTCTTCACGAATCTCATCAAGTTCTTGTTCACTGTTAAATCCAGCAAAAGTATTTACATAACGCTTAACACACTTCTTCCATACACCATTCATACACTGTGAGTCGACATTTCTTGCGGGGAGGGCTTCTGTTTTCTCTGATCTGAGTTCACCTCTGTTATAGCGCGTCTTTATTTGAAAAGAGCAGTGTCAGATCGGGGCGAGCGTGAACACTAACTTTAACAAGCACTATAAATTTACAATGGTTGTTACAGACGTAAATCAAATGTATGTTTTTATTGTATAATATTAACAATAACAGCAGCTCTCTACTCAAAGCGGTAAACTCGAGAAGCTGCTAGCATCGAACCCAGAAGCTCTTGATTGGGAGTCAGCAGTTGTGTGTGGGAACTGTTAACATTTGAATGTGATGATTGTATATAAAACTTGTGCACGAACGAGACTGGGATAACTGTGGATGTGAGTGGTGTGTGTGACTGAGAATGACTGGTGTGAAGCCTGAAGTCCAAATATCAAATAAACACTTTCACAAGTACAAGTATAACAGAACAAGTGCGCTTTTATTCAAGAAGAAAAAAGAAAGCAGGTTGCGGTAAGCAGTTGATGCGACTGCTTGCGTAGTGCAATCCTAAGAACTGCCCAATCAAGAGCTTCTGGGTTTGATGCTGGCAGCTTCTCAAGTTTGCCGTTTTGAGTAGAAAGCTGCTATTAGTGTTAATATTATAGGGTTATATGTTAGGGTTATATTATTATCAAATTGCCAAAACAACAAGACACAAACACACGTGGGGCAACACTGCTGCGTATATTTTTACTGCTGCATAGCGAGACTTGAGAGTGCGGGAAACTGGCGCTGCCAACAGCTGGCGGGGGAAACAGTCAAACGCGTCGTAAGTCGAACAGTCGTAACTTGCATAGGTCGTATGTCGACGAGTACCTGTATATTGAAACTGGTAAGTGTAATTAGTAATGGAAGTATAGTGTGGGCTATTTTCTCAATCCTTAAATTGAGACATGGGCATCTGTTTTTTTTTGTTGTGTACATAGTTTAACTACACAGTATTTATAAGCTTGCTTACCTCCATGCAGGAGAGTGGTATACAGCATTGGTCTGACACTACCCTGGATGGGGTGGCAATACATCACAGGGCATATACTCCTACAACATCTGTTTGAAATGGCCAGTCCACTTAATATCTCTAAAGGGTGTGGGAAGAAAATGCCTGTAGCCATGTGGGAGAATTTGTAAACCTTACACAGTGACAAGGCATTGGATTTGAAACCAAGAAATGGCATCCAAGAGACCCTGATAGTATTCATTTTGTCATTGTGCTACCACTGTAAACATAGTTATGGAAGTTAATTTTAAGCAGAAAAACAGCTTTATTTTACATCTTCCACTTTTGCTTAGCCACACTACAAATAGAGTTGGTTCCACCATGAATGTGTACCACATACTTTATTTAAGTTAAAAAAAAAAAAAAAACACAAAAAAACTTGCATCTAGCCTGGTTGTAAACACTGTACCAAGTATTACAAGTGGCTTTGCAGACTGTAGTATGGTGGATATTTTTAGGGTGTTAACTTTGTTCATTCAGGTGGGTATGCATGAATTTTCTGAGTTGATGGGTGTAATTTTTTTTTTTTTTTTTTGTAATCTCACTGCAACATAACTGTTTCTACATGCATTTACTTTATAAAAACAATCTAGTTAAACCTGCATGTCTGGTTTTAATTATTATTTTTTTTTTTTTAAATGAAACTTGAAACGGTTAAAACTGCATAGTGGTGTCACTCACTATTCCGGTTAATTCCAACTGTCAAGGTAGTGCAGGTAGAGCAATGATGACAGTGGTTTCTTTCCTCAATGGCTCTACGTTTCTTCTGTTTGCATTGCACATTCTTTTAAGATGCTGCCAGGACAATAGTTGCAGTGGACTGAACTTATCTGAAAGCTGTAGTTTGTTTTGTATAATGACATTGAGAATGTTCTAATATTGCTTAATTGTACTTTCATACATGGTATGCCTAATTTGTTCATCAGACAAATCTCCAGTAAAATCTTGAAGTACTGTACATGCCTTATGACACTAACATGGTAGACTAGCATTTTAAAATGAAGCCTCTCTGCTGCTGACTTGCATGCAGAGTACAGTTCAAGAGTGATGGGTACAACAGTGAAAAAGCAGGTGCATTTTCCTGACCTGTGTCCTTTTTAAACACAATATATGTCTTGACTGGCATTTACAATGTATTCTTAAGAATTTACTGTATAAGTAAACCATTTTTTTTCATTGGTTTCTAGCAATGTTTTTGAGGAAAATGGTATGTCCACATTTTTGTCAGTTGGCTGTAACCATTCTTGGAAGTAGATCCTTTTTTTTTTAAATACTTGGGTGGCTTGCTGTTGGTTTTTTTTTTTTTTTAATTTTTTTTAAGTTGGTTGGTTTTTGAAAAATGTGTACAACTATTTTTGTTGAGTATAGATCTGGAAACTAAATGCTTATATGTTTAGAAATGAATATTAGAACTTCATAAAACCGATGGTAATAAAATGTTTCATGTTTGGCAAGCCTAGGCAAATCTGGGAAACTGAGCACAAATAAGTCACTAAATTTAAGGGTAGGCTACTACTTTTGGTTTTAGTGTACATTGTAGCATTGGAATTGTACGACTTTCAAAAAGGAAATGGCTGTGTTTGCCTTTGTTTTCTATGAAAAGGATTGCTTTGAACAACCATAATCTGCAGTGATGATGCTCCTCGTCTGGCCATGTCACTATTGTCTTTAAAGCCTGTTTTGATTTGTAGACATTCCTGCCACCCATAAGAGGGTGCAGTGAGCCTACCACAGAGTGGGGTTGGTGAGGCTGTAAAAATATGGTAGCCTCTTTAAATGAAAGAAGGCACTGTGTGCTTTTGCTAGGGGTTTTAATGTTCCAGTGCATTATCCATAGTATAAAAATGTTAGTATCGGTGAACAGAATCTAAGCAGGCTGGAATGTTTTGCTCAAATGCAATACTACATGAAATTTTTTTTGCAAGGAGTGAATTGAAGGATGAAATGTGGATGAACCAGTTTGAAAATGGATGTTGTAAATCCTTGAATACCTGTGTAATTGTACATTGTTCCTGGCATATATGAACAGATTTTTTAAGCATACTCGGATGTGCGACGGTTCACTTGAACTAGTTAGCATTTGGGGGTTGATTTGAATTTCGTTTTGTTAGGTTTTGATGTTGATGGAGAAGTTTACAGAAGGCCAGAAGGAGTTGCATTGCGTCTTTGTGGACCTGGAGAAAGCATATGACAGGGTGCCTCGAGAGGAGCGGTGGTATTGTATGAGGAAGTCGGGAGTAGCAGAAAAGTACGTAAGAGTTGTACAGTATATGTACGAGGGAAGTGTGACAGTGGTGAGGTTACATCAGGGATCGGCTCTGAGCCCTTTCTTATTTGCAATGGTGATGGACAGGTTGACAGACGAGATTAGACAGGAGTCCCTGTGGACTGTTTGCTGATGACATTGTGATCTGTAGCGATACTAGGGAGCAGGTTGAGGAGACCCTGGAGAGGTGGAGATATGCTCTAGAGAGGAGAGGAATGAAGGTCAGTAGGAACAAGACAGAATACATGTGTGTAAATGAGATGGAGGTCAGTGGAATGGTGAGGATGCAGGGAGTAGAGTTGGTGAAGTTGGAGGAGTTTAAATACTTGATCAACAGTACAGAGTAATGGGGATTGTGGAAGAGAGGTGAAAAAGAGTTCAGGCAGGGTGGAATGGGTGGAGAAGAGTGTCAGGATTAATTTGTGACAGACAAGTATCAGCAAGAGTGAAAGGGAAGGTCTACAGGACGGTAGTGAGACCAGCTGTGTTATATGGGTTGGAGACGGTGGCACCGACCAGAAAGCTGGAGGTAAGAGATAAAGATGTAAAGATTTGCACTGGGTGTGACGAGGATGGATAGGATTAGAAACGAGTACATTAGAGGGTCAGCTCAAGTTACAGTTGGGAGACTAGAGAGGCGAGATTATGTTGGTTTGGACATGTGCAGAGGAGAGATGCTGGGTATATTGGGAGAACGATGCTAAGGATAGAGCTGCCAGGGAAGAGGAAAAGAGGAAGGCGTAAGCAAAGGTTTATGGATGTGGTGAGAGAGGACATGCAGGTGATGGATGTAACAGAGCAAGATGCAGATGACAAAGATATGGAAGAAGATGATCCGCTGTGGCAACCCCTAACGGGAGCAGCTGAAAGAAGGTGGTTTTGACTCGATTGTATGGAATGTTTTCAATAAAATCAATAAAAGATGAAAAAAACAAACTAGTAAGCATTTAATGTGGAGATTCACTACATAGTGAGCACTTTTTTTTTGTGTACAGTTTTGTGTATACATTTATTACAAGGCAAAGTTCACTGCCTATATATAACACTGGCAGTTACAATTGACCTATTTCTCATTGAACTTTGTAATCGCCTTCTGTGGGACTATAGGCCTGAGTAGCAAGAATGGATTGTTTTGGTTGTGTGGTTGACTTTGGCTTCAGATTTGAATTGTCATTATTCTATTAACCGTTCAGAGCTCCTTGAAAGCAGTCTTTGATTGGTTTCTTATAATATTTTATTACATCCCATATTTCATTTTGTTACCTGTGGCATAGTCTGTTTTTAATTTTTTTTCCAACATTCTTCAGCAACAAGAACCCAGCGGCGCCCCAACTGCCAAAAGACCCCGGGGAAGACCAAAGGGCAGTAAAAACAAAAGCACCTCCAAGAGCAGAGTAAGTATGTTCAATAGAACTAGTGTTTTTGTAGTAATGAGTAAATTTAGTTAAATGCTCCAATACCTGGCTGCTTGTGTAGCAGGTAAATCCTTCCAATGTTTTGTAAATTTTACTAAACCTTTAAACAGAACTGGCATCAAGGATGCTAAACAAAAATGCAGATTTCCTGGCTGTTTGTGTGTGTGGTGTGTTTTTTTTTTTTTAAATGGACAATATGTTTCCATTTGTTGAAAGGCTTTAGAGCTCTACCACTTAAGGGGTTATAATGATACTGTAAATGCTGTATGCATAGAATCTGTTCCTGGGGTGTCTTTCCTCATTTTGCACTGTAAGCTTTCACAGCAGCTGCATGCTATTAGGTTAATCTATTGTAAAAGTGTATTTGGGCTTTCTGTCTTTGTGTGGCTAGTTGCTATAGCATCAAGAGTAACCCTTCTTTTAGGGAGGGAGCAATTCTGGCAGCTGCTCTATTAACAGGTGGCAGCTGGGATTTGACGTGCTGCCTATACCGGCTGTCCATTACAGAGTTAATCAGCCTCCAAACTTGAGACTTTTGTGCCATCTGCCTAGTTGTGCTTTGCAGAGTCTGCAGAATAGCTCCATCTAGTGGTAGCCTTTCCTTAATTGCTGTTTATCATTAACAATTCTGGAATACATGGTAATCCTTAATTAACTTTGCCTGTCTTGACTTATTCAACATTTTGAATATGGTTAAAGTTGTATTTTGCAGAGCAAAAACAGTGGAACACCTTCTATGTAGTATGATTATAATAAAATGTACCAGTAAACTCTTTTACAAAGCAACTAGTACAGTGGTGCAAAATGGTTCAAATCATGCAACGAGGCAGATACTGCAATGTTCTTGGTAATTGCCACTAAAAGAAGTAACTGAGCTGGATATAAGAATGCAATTTAAATGAAAAATATTCGGATATTTAGGCTAATGTAGTTTTTTTGGTTTTTTTTTTTTTTGTCCTTTAAAAAGTTGCACCACATTTGTTTACATAGACTGAACAGATTTTTTTTTTTTTTTTTTTTCTTTTAATTTCAGAAGTCTGCAGGTGCTACAGAAGGAAAACCAAGAGGAAGACCTAAAAAAGCAGTAAGTATTTATTTCTCCTCGGCACTTGGTTGCTACATGGGAGAATTTACCTCTGCTTATCAGATTCATGGAGTTCTCCAGGAAAACAGTTTTTGGTGTTTAGGATATTTGTGTGCAATTTTAAGGGTGGAAAATTACCAGGGTATTATGGCAATAAAGGAATATGATTTAACAAAATGTTGGTTAGTATCCACAACTGGTGTTTCTTGTAGAAGGCTATAGTTTACCCCAGTAATCTTGGGTACTTGTATATGGGCTTCCTTATACATGTAAAGAACTAATGCCTCACTTACTATTTAATGGTGGATACATAGCAGAATGACTCTGAATTTATCTAACCCCAAGCTTAAACCCATCCCCCCAGGGCAGCTTGGCATGTGAGTGTCAATGAGATTGTAAATGCGAAAACATTTCATGTGTGCCCAAATGTAAAACAAAACCTCTGGAATAAGAACTATTATATTACACTGGAATGTTGCATTAGCTGGTGTAAGCATCTGTGAATGTACATTATGGTGTTCAGATTTGTGATTTGTTTTCAGGGTCCGTTAACTCAAGATTAAAGCAGAAGCATGTTTACTTGTTCTGAAAGTAATTTTTCTGATTAGGCAAGTTGAAATCCTCATTTGGAATGTACTTTTGCTGCAAAGGTTTTGTTAAGTCTGCTGGGTTTTGCCTTCTCCATACAATCTTTCTATTTAACAGTTTACTAATGCTTTAATTTGAGTTTTACAAGGAACATGTCGGGGTGACCTTAGTGGTGTAGTAGTTAGCAGCACAGCTGGAGAAACCATTTTTGATGCCAGTATAACAATTAAGAACCATTTAGACATTCTGATCTACCAGCATTTTGTAGGTAATTTTTGTAATACCATATTGTATCATGCTAGGTTGCAACTTTGCTTGCTAGAACTGAAAGTAACCCTTTGATGGTCTCATTTGTGTTTCTATTCTTATTTGTTATATGCTTGATTTTTGTTCATGGTACCTAGTGCATATAGTTCTTTGCTAAGAATCTAATGGAACAACAATGGGTTTAATCAACACTGTAGCTCTGCTTTCTAGTTCCATGTTTTTCCCTGCAGTAAGATTTTGCTGAATTGGCACACTCAAATTTATGTAAATAACTACACTATTTCTTTTCTCCTTTACATAGTGAATGAGAAGCATCTGAATATAGACTTTTTTTTTAATTGTAGTCCTGCCACTGTTTCAAGACTACTTGTGCTTCAGTGTAAGCCACATTTGGCTCACTAACATGGTGTTTCCAATAATGTTCAAGAATACCTAAAATGTGGAGCAAAATACTATTCCCAAAACATATTCCCGTATCAATGGATTTTTTTCTTTTAAGGACTAATAGACTTTGTGCTGTCAGGAAAAACGAAAGCTTTCTGTGCATACAGTGATCCCTCGCTATATCGCGCTTCGCCTTTCGCGGCTTCACTCCATCGCGGATTTTATATGTAAGCATATTTAAATATATATCTCGGAATTTTCGCTGCTTCGCGGGTTTCTGCGGACAATGGGTCTTTTAATTTCTGGTACATGCTTCCTCAGTTGGTTTGCCCAGTTGATTTCATACAAGGGACGCTATTGGCAGATGGCTGAGAAGCTACCCAACTTTCTCTCTCTCTCTCTCTTGCGCTGATGTAGGGGGGTGTAAGCAGGGGGGCTGTTCGCACACCTAGACGATAGGGACGTTGCTACCTTCTGTGTGCAGCTGCTTCCTGAAGGACATGCTGCACGGAGCTTCGCATACTTAAAAGCTCGAAGGGCACGTATTGATTTTTGCTTGAAAAACAAACTCTCTCTCTCTTTGTCTGCTCCTGACGGAGGGGGTGTGAGCTGCCGCCTTCAACAGCTTTGTGCCGGGTGCTTCGCATACTTAAAAGGCAAACAGCCCTATTGATTTGTTTGCTTTTGTCTCTGTCCATCTCTGTGACATGATCTGCTCCTGACACGTACTCCTTTGAAGAGGAAGATATGTTTGCATTCTTTAACTGTGAGACAGAACTGTCGTCTCTGTCTTGTCATGGAGCACAGTTTTAAACTTTTGAAAAAGAGACAAATGTTTGTTTGCAGTGTTTGAATAACGTTCCTGTCTCTCTACAACCTCCTGTGTTCTGCGCAAATCTGTGACCCAAGCATGACAATATAAAAATAACCATATAAACATATGGTTTCTACTTCGCAGGATTTCTTATTTCGCGGGTGCTCTGGAACGCAACCCCCGCGGATGGAGGAGGGATTACTGTATTCGTTACCCATTCTGAATTTTTGCAGAAATAAAAATACATGATTTATATTTGTGAGGGTGATGTGGCAAATGACCTGTTAGGAGGAGGAGTTGTAGTTCTAACTTGAGTGACACATCTGAATGAGTAAGATCACAAATTTTAATCCCTTTCAATCCATTACCACCACATGTAGCCCCAGTAAAGGAATGAAGGCATTACATTCATGTGAATGTAATGGATATGGCTACTCTTGTCCATTTACCTATCCATCTATTTTCTGTCTCGGCTCAGCTTTTCTACAAAAGTGGTACTCCATATGTTCGTTTCTATATTATTTCATTCATTTTGAAGCATGAAGCGGGTCCCTTTGATCTAAGTTAATCAAAATGCTTAATCACTGAGATAATGGGGTGGGGTGAGATTGTAGAAGCCTACATTTGAGAAGGATTAAATTGTGTAAGCTGTCTTGTTCAAATTGTGTATATAATTTATTCAGTTGGACCAGTCATTCTATATAGTCATTCAATTACTGTTTATTCTAAGCAAACCTTAGCATTTTTTAATTGGTTTTTGCTTTAACAGCTTTAGCCTGTAATATATACTTGAAACCTGCAAGTTAGCTAAGAAGTAATATAAGTAGTAGCAGTTTTATCGTTTAAGGCTGTTTTGCCAGAATTCTGAATTAACGGATTCATCCTCAATTTGATTTTTACAGAAGTAGTCTTAAAGATGCAGCAAATGTAAACAAAGATTTAAAACATTATACAACAGAGTTTGAAATTTTGAATTTAATTTTACTTGTCCATTTACATATTGCCCTTCAGTAAGTGATGGTATCCAACTTCTCTCTCCATATACTGATACAAGCATAAATTTTCACAGCAGCAAAAATCACAAATGATAATTTGTATAAATGAAAATATTCCTAATTTTGTTGGTATATGCAAGTTTAGCATCTGTTTTAAACAGGATGTTGGTTTTTGTTCAGACACCACCAGATACATTTTAGTACATGCACATGGTAAGATAAGGTAGTCTATTTATATGTTTTTTATTTATTATATAAAAGATTTGCTAATACTTCACCTAGAGGTGGGCGGTATGACCAAATTCTATATCACGGTATTTTTTCTAAATTCTGCAGGTTTCACGGTATTAGACAGTATTTTTTTCCCCATGCATGAGTGGATGTTAACCACATTTTCCACTGCAGTTACTGCAGTAGACTGGCTAAGAATAACCTATTAGACTGTTATGAGAATTGTACATCGTACAAAAAGACATTTTAATGTGCACACAAGTATTAATCCAGGTTTGCATGGCCCCATAAAGTGATAGTTTTCAAGGGGGTGGCACTAAAGAGAAGGAATCACATTGCATGACAGATGCAGTCAAAATATAGAACCTTTAATTGAACAAATTTTGCAAAAGCTTAAACTATGAATTTTGACAACATATTTTCAACCATCCAAAGAGGCATTTAGACTTAGTAAAATATCCAGAGGTGTTTGTCAAAAAGTTGGATTGCACTGAACACGTCTTAGAAAAGGAATAAATAGTAAATATTTTTGTAAACCAACTACACTTTCTGTTAATGTTCACAATCTCTGTCCACTGACACGTTAAAGTGACTTTTTAAACAATTTTACCATCATTAAACTGCATAATATTTAAACTAATTAATAATAAAATACATAATAGTATTATTGATAGTTGCACCATTACTTCAAGACTTCAAGCCCAGGTGCATTACACAGTATTCACCAAATTAAAATAAAATAAGTCCAATCTTGGTGATGACATCTTACCAACTGTACCATCATTTAGGCAAACTGCATTAATATGAACCTTGCTTCAAGCTAAGCAATATACATAAATAATAAAAACTGCAACTTGCATTTATAATGCTGTTTGTGGTATAGCCCTATGGAAGCGCATTAGGGCCACTGTGAAGAAAAAAAATATGGACACGGAAGAATAAAACAAACTATATGTCGAGAATAAATTCGACATGTTGACTGTCAAGATTAAAGTCGACATTTCCACTTTATTCTCAGTTTATTTTATAATTAAAGTAGAATGTTGTAAACTAAACTTCATCCTAAAATCAATGTTTAATTTACTAGATTTTTCTCAAACCCCGTCACAAGTTAATGCAGCACATAAAATACTTTGTGTTAAGTGTTCCCCGACCCAGTCGTTAATCCACTACGCTTCTTAAACTGACTTCCTCCGCACTTCTATCTATCTATCTATCTAAGAGCAGGCGCCTGCAGCAATCACCGCACAGAATCCATTCACTTCATGATATTCCTTCTCTCTACCAAAACCGCACGATAATTACCAATCACCACACGATAAACGTCTTTGTGAAATTAAAACTAGTTATTAACTTAGCCGACTGAGTGTTCAGAACTTTAAAAATATCTTCGTTATACATGTTTAATTATGCCATCCATTCAGAGTTGCGCCCATCTCTGAACGAGTCGATAGCACATCGCAGAATGAATATAAGCAAAACATACACTAGCAAGTACAAAAACAAGTACAACTTGGCTTGCAGTATTATCCAGTAGTATAGAAACAGTATTTACACATCTGACCTTTTAAAAACTAAAGTATCTCCAGGCTCTCTGTCCATTTTCACCGCGCGGCATACCTATGCTACCGCCCACTATTTGGTGGTGTAGCAGTGAAAAAGAGCCCTAGTGCAACAAATCTGTGTTTAGCGGTGTAGCAGTGAAAAAGGTCCCCACTTCAACAGTTTCCCGCTGCGCCACGTTCCGAACGTCGTTTAGGCAATTTAAACCGGTGTTGCGGAATAAGAAAAATCCATATCATAAAAAAAAAATAAACGGTTTTTCGGTATGAACCGGTATACCGCCTAGCTCTACCTTCACCATTACTTTTATCTTGTGTAGACTTGACCTGTGTTTGATGTGAGTCTGTGCCCTGGAATGAATGAGTGTGTGTCTGTTCCAGAAGGGTCTAACCAAAGAGTGTTTGTTCCATGAGAATTTGGCCTCCATGAAATCGAGTAGAAGGCCCCACTGCAAAGTAATACACATGTCATTACATCCAACTATACAAATCTATACAGTTGTGTACGGTTTGGTAATGGTACATTGTCTTTGCACTTCTTTACGCTTTAAATGAGGTTGGAATGCAAGGATGTGACTTAACTGCCAAAACTTAAGTAATGCGGTCTATTGCAAAATCTTAATATATTTAACACATTTGATAGTATTCACAGTACCCTTCTGTAATTTTTTTTTTGTATTAAGCCAAAGTGTGCTCCTGGAGAATGCTAAATTAATTTCCTCAGTTGTTAGTGTGAGGTCAGAACCATGATGAAATTCTGAAATGTAACTGTAGGAGTTTTTGACAACACATATTTTGGATTAATACCTACAGTGGCTTTAGAACAGGGGTCTCCTACTCCACTCCTGGAGCACTACTTTGGTTCTAGGGTGTGGTTTGGGGTGTGTAGTATGGGTTTTGGATTCAATCTTCTGTTGCAGTTTTGTCATTAAACAGCACCAAACGCAAATGAGACATAGTGAGTCGACAGAGGTTAAGCTAAGTTGGGGCCTCAAACTCCATCCAGTTTCTTAGCTTATTTCTTCTCAGTCAGTTTTTGTTAATTTAAATCTGTTATTCTATAGCTTGTTGGTACTTTCATTCTAAGAACATCATTACAGATTGATGGTCATTTGTTGGCTTACTTTTTATCTGTTTGGCTTCTAATTAAGGAAAAATTAAGGGGTCTATGTCTTAAATAGCAAGTCCATTAAAATTAAGGCAACAGTTAAATAGCAGCAAAAACATATCCGTAAAAGAACTGGAATAAAATCCTGTAGCCACAGTAATGCTCCAGGACCGCAGTTGGAGACCACTACTTTACAAAAGTATTCAGACCCCTTCACTTGCCACATTTTATGTCCCAGCTTTGTGCAATTTTTAATTCACCTATTGGAAAGTGAGCCTTTGCCTAGTCAATGGACCAGAGCCCTCTGCAACAGGTTTTTGTTAAGGATATATGTGGACTTTTGCTCTACCCAGTTTCCCTCAACCATATCTAGTTTTCCTCATCCTTGCCACTAAACAACTCCCAGCATGATGCTGCCACCACCAGAGTTCAACAGTGGAGAAGTATTTCACAGGTGATGAGGGGCACCTAGTTTCCAGATTTGCTGCTTAGAATTGAAGCCAAATGGTTCGATTTTGAGTTCATTAGGCCAGGAAGTCTTGTTTCTCATAGTCTTGAGTCCTTTTAGGTGGGCAAAATGAGTGGGCATTCATGTGTCATTTGGCCACTGTACCATTCAGTCCAGATTAGTGGAGTACTGCAGTGGTACATGTCCTTTTGGAAGCTTCTCCCATCTCCATATGGGTTCCCTGGAGCTTGGCCAGAAAGACAACCAGTTCTTAGTTAGCTCTCTTACCAAGTCCCTTCTCCTTTTGATTGCTCAGTTTTTTGGCTGGGCAGTCGTGGTTGTTCCAAACATTTTCCAGTTAGGAATTATGGAGGCTGCTGTACTCTTGGTGATCTTCAATGCTGCGGAAACACAATCCTGTCTCTAAGCTTTGCAGGAAAGACTTCCTCGTGGCTTGGTCTACACATTGTCAGTTGTAGAACCTTCTGTAGATAGGTGTCTGTCCTAATCATGTGCAATCAATTGAACTGACCACAGGTGGGCTCCAAATAAGGCGTGGAATCATCAATGATCAATACAATCAGAGGCACCTTAGCCAAATTCCAAGGGTCATAACAAAGGGTCTGTTTACTTTGCAGTAGTGCGGTATTTCAGTTTTTTTACTTTTAATAAATTTGTAAATAAAATAAATAAATAAATCTTAAAATCCTGTCCTTCTGAGGTATTGAGTGGGGCAAAAATGATTTTAAGCAATTTTAGAATACAGCTGAAGCATAATAAAATGTTAAAGGGTCTGAATAATTTCAGGTGCTCGCTTCTATCATTGGTCAAATAAGACCCCAAAATTACCTGAATAAAACTATATTCTGTTGTGTTTGCCTGACTTGGCTCTTGAAGGTTTACTTTTTATTATTATTATTATTAATGATTGGATCACTGGAGCTGGATTCTGAACTGAGTCATCTTGTTATTGAGCCCTCCTGTTTCAAAGTTGATCAGAGTGTACTGGCTGACAGAATGGGCAGCTTTAGAAAGCACACTTAGAGTGAAGTGTGGAAATGTTTAATCTCAAATTGAGTTTTAATTCAGGTTATTGCTTGTTCAATTAGTTTTAGAGCTTTATTACCCATCTTAATGCAGTTATGAAAATGTTCTGTTTTTTTCTATTTGAGATGTAACTGATAAAGGTGTAAATTTGTCCCTATGGAGTATGTGTTCCCTTTGCCCAGGGTTTTTTGAGGTGTTTTCTCTAGTATGTAGATGGTATTCTGTGGAAACCAGAGCTCACCACATTCATATCTCTCTAGTATACAGACAAACATTTTATAAAGAATAGTTAATTTCTTCCAGGAAAAACACAGGTTGTGTGTTGTGTAGGGCCCCATGGAATCAGTTTTATTTTTTCACAAATTCAGTTTTTTTTTTTTTTTTTTTATATATAAACTAAGAAAAACAGCTACAACAAAAACAAGCAATAATTAAATGTCACTTTACATTCCTTTTAATGAAACGGCACACTAGCACAACTGAGCCTTATTTTGCAGTTCCATTCATCAGGTAGGAGCCCAGATCCTCCATGATGCTGAGACTGCTATGGGACAGTGAATGCCCTCCGGAATTGTAAGAGCTGTTACTAATTTGAGGCATCCTTCTGACATGAAGGTGAACTTCATTTTTAGAAAAAAAGAGTGACCTGCTTTTAAGGGCTTGTTGCATCCGAGGAGATGCCTGCTCTTCTGCCCAGGTTTGTAGAGGCAGAGTTTAAAACGGAAGAGTCAAATGTGGACCTTGTGTGCCTCATCACCACAAGGCAAAAGATTTATTAAATCCCGAAACATTGCTGTTCATTTTTAAAAAGGAACCCATTAACCACCAGTGCTGTTCACTAATAACATTTTTCTACAGGAAAGACTGTTAATACCAGTTAAATATAATTTCATGTACAATTAGAACTGCCAGCATAAAAGAATTGCCATACAGCCAAATGTTTACTCACCTATCACTATGTTGAGAACGCTGTGCTCTCTGCTATCAGTGGGTTCATCAACTACACCATATATTTATTTTCTTGCCACAAAAATCGTTTCGAAGAATGGCATTTATATGTTCAAAGACATGGGGCAGATGAGTTGACGAAGACGCATCTTAATTTTTTCGAGGGGTATGTTTGACTCGTACGACCACAAAGTCCTCCACAAATTGGTGTCTTGCATCTGATAATTTTTTGTTGTTTCCTCTATTGTTACCTGAAAGGGAACACTTTTTGATCTTAATTTCTCCTTGTTTTTGAGATGGGTTTTAGATTTGACGTGGTCACTGCAAGTATCTTCATGTCCAGTCTATGGTGTGCTGGTAAAACTTGCAGAAAAGTTGTTGTCCAGATTTGTACAAGTCTCTGGGTTATTGTGCCCTCAATTTGTCAGTTAAGCTTGTGTGTTTTAGTTTTTTTTCGACATGGTTAAGAGTATCTGATACTGCTCGCTTTGACATTTCTGTCTCGTGCAGTTAGCTAATTTGCATGCCTTTTTTTTTTTTCATTTAAAAATAATGTATTTCCTTTCTATTACACCTATTGTTTATATTTCACTTTTGAACGTAACTCGATCATGTTTAATTTATCGAATCTTGTGGGATGTACAATATACTAATTTCGGTCATTTATTTATTTATATTTTTATTTTATTAATTTTCATTGTAATCATTCCATACAAACAGATCAATTTATAACCCAACAAATTTGAAGACTAATCAAACCCCACCCCTGAGAAGGAGAGTTTAGCTAAAGGAAAATTGCTTAAGGCTTTTTAATAAGGCAACATTAAACAAAAGAAGGGGAGAAGTAAATATCTATATAAATAAGAGATGGAGAAGGGAGTTAAATGCAATAATAGTTAATTCTCTTATTCTAAAATAATATTGATTAAATCCTGCCAAGTTTTGAATAAATTTTGTACAGATCCTCTAACTGAAGATTGATTTTTTCCAATTTCAAATAATATAAAACATCAGTTTCCCACTGACTTATAAGAGGAGAATTAGGATTCTTCCAATTTAACAAAATAAGTCTGCGTGCCAAAAGTGTAGTGAATGCAATCACAGTTTGCTTGTCCTTCTCCAATTCAAGTCCATCTGGAAGAACACCGAACACAGCTGTTAATGGGTTAGGAGGGATTGCGATACCAAGGCTGTCTGAGAGGCACTTAAAAATTTTGGTCCAAAATGATGTTAGTTTGGTGCAGGCCCAAAACATGTGACCCAGTGAGGCAGGAGCTTGGTTGCAGCGTTCGCAGGTTGGATCCTGCCCTGGAAACATTTTGGACAGTTTTAAGCAAGACAGATGGGCTCGATATATAATTTTTAGTTGAATAATTCTATGCTTTGCGCATATAGAACTCGAGTGAATTCTCTGCTTTGCTACCTTCCACTCCTTTTCTGATATATTGATTAAGAGATCTTCTTCCCAATGTCCTCTTGGATCTTTTGAAAGGTAGGGACTCTAATAAGATTTTATATATTGCGGAAATAGTGTTTATTTCCTCGAAAGTGAGCAGTATTTTTTCCAGCATTGTGGAGGGTGCAAGGTGGGGGAAATCGGGCAATTTCTGTTTAACAAAATTTCTAATTTGAAGATAGTAAAAGAAATGTGTAGCTGGGAGGTTGAATTTTGAACGTAATTGTTCAAAAGATGTAAATATGTTGTCTAATAAAGATCTCTGAGCATTTTAATCCCTAAACTTTTCCAGGTATTAAAAACTGGATATACTTGCGAAGGGTTGAAAGAGGTGGTTCTCTTGCAGAGGTGCCACTGATAAAAGATTTTCCATCTTAAAAATGCTTTCTAATTTGGTTCCATATTCTGAGTGAGTAAAGCACAATTGGGTTATTAGTATATTTGCGATAACTTTCATTTATTGGAGAGCAGAGCAGGAATATAAAGAAGTACTACAGGATTTTACTTCTATTGCGGACCAAGCCTGTGTATGTCATTTATTTGTGTCCAGGTTTTTATGGCTTGTATGTTTGCTGCCCAGTAATAAAACTGAAAATTAGGTAAAGCCATGCCACCTTCTGGCCTGAGGTCTTTGTAGGGTCGCTCTTCGGATACGTGGGTGTTTTGAGTTCCAAATGAATGAGGTTATTGTTGAATCTAACTGTTTAAAAAACGATTTATTGATATATATTGGAATGTTTTGAAATAGAGAAGTTTAGGAAGGATATTCATCTTAATGTTAATTCTTCTGGCTAGAGTGAGATGAAGGGTTGACCATCTATGCAAGTCTTGCTTAATTTTTTCCATACAGACGGCAAAATTTTGTTGATAGAGAGCTTTATGTTTACTTGTGATATTTACCCCTAGGTATTTAAACTGATCTGCTATGGTAAAAGGTAGGGTGTCTAATCTAATATTATAATTTGCATGCCTTTTAACGAGAAAACGTACAGGAAACACACACACAGAGGCACGACTGAATTTCTACAAAGAATTGTGTTCACTTGAAAAACATCAAACTAGAAAATAGTATCTGAATGATAGAACTACAGATTATTCAATTGTTTAATATATTGGGAAGTTTAACAGTTACCCCTTCAGTATTTAAATTCTACACATTCCGATTTTAAATCTAAAAATCAATTTTTAACTGGTGATTCCATCTGTTTTTTTTGCATCGCGGAAATCATAGGGCCCTAGGGGTGTGTTCTCACTTTGTGTATCGAATAAAGTATTGTTAATCAAAATCCTGGGCTCCCAGTCTGGCTTATGTCCTTTCCCCAACCCCAAACTTCCATATCTCTTAAATCATTGATCTTCTTGCCAAAGTCTCTGCCACCCCCCCCCCCCCCCCCCCCACTTATGCATAGCACTTCTGTTTTGAGATACCATCTGCCAGAAATATTTGATACTGCATTGTTTAAGAAAATAACCATACCTCTATGGAGCAGTGTAAATGATGCTGCCAGTGAGTTTTTAACCCCAAGATTGTGATGCCATTAAGCACACACAGTAGATTTGTACAGTTTAATGGTGTTGAAATTCAAATATGCTTAACCAAGTACAAGATATGAATTGTGGATCCACCTAATGTAGGTGTGTTGGTTAAAGAAAAATGACATGACACAGCAGGTGCACTGTCGTGTAGTTTCATGTTAACCTCCTATAAGAATGTCTAGAAGATGTTTTTTGCTGCTTAATTTAATTTGTTTCTTACTAGTAACTTGAGAATTTTGTGGAAAACTAACATCTGATTATTGTAGCAAGAAACATGGCAGCATGGTATGTGTTTAAATTAACCTTTCTAAAGTGGTCTCTTTTTAAATTTTTAAAAACACGCCTTGTGTATTTATGTAAGGTTGACACTAGTTGTTACACCTTATGTATGGAATAGAATGTGTTCCGGTGTAGGGCATTGAAATCTTACTTGCTCTTATTTTCTTCTAGGAGAAGGGAGAAGAGGAAGAACAGGGATCCCAGGAATCTTCAGAAGAGGAAGAACAGTAAAGGCGTCGCAACCGAACTACCTCATGACTAAACGTACTGACTTCCTGTCATTGATCTGGACTGAAACTAGATTGTCCCCTACTCTGAAACTGTCACCCCCCCTCCCCTTTTTTTTTTTTTTTTTTTAAATCTGGTGCTCCACTCAACATGGCACCCTCTGCATTTATGCCACCTGCTATTTGCTACAGCACTGGAAAAACTTGTTATATTTAGAGAGAGAAAGACACTACAAACTGGCAACTATTTTATTTTACAGTTCATTATGGGTTTTAGGCATTTACATTTTATACTGGACAAAGGTGACTACATAACCTACAAGTTTTTTTTTGGATTTTAATGATTTTTTTTTTTTTTTTGTGTGTGGGTTAGGTGCAAAACTTGTTAGTCTCGTGCCTGTTATAGTAGTTTTGCTTTTATTCATAAATGAATGTTAAATGTGTTGACCTCCATAGTTTGGTCAAAGACTTCCTTCTGTCTGGCTTCATGACTGCATTTACCATTTTTGGAGGAAACTGACTGCAATAATTGGAAAATGGTGGTGGGGAAGGTTTGGGAGATGTTATGACCTGAACTGCACAGATTTTATTTTGTCTAAAGCTTAGTGACTTTTTTAAAATAAATTTTAAGATCTTTGGACAAATACTTTTAAATGCTGTGTGGATGGGTTCAGTCTAGTTGCCCTGCATGCAGTGTGTGTGTGTGTGGTTGGTTAGCTCTACTGCTCCTACTCCTAATATATTTCAGTGTCTTAAACCAACATGTGCATAATTTTCCTTTCTGATTTTGTTTAGTGCATTTATGTGGTCATCTGTAATACTGGCATTTTATAAAGCAACACCCCAAAAAAGTGACTGCTGCACTGAAGTAGATACTTCTGTGAGGGACCATTTCCTCTATAGTGGAAATTCTGCTCAAACTCCCAACCCCCTTCCTTTTTGTGTCTGTGCTGAATTTACTCAGGTTATGGAATAGTGAAGGAGACAAAACTTGTTTTTTGTTTTTGTTTTTTTTTCTTCTTTTTTTCAAAGGATGGTTTCTGTGTATAAATATTTAACCCTATGACAGACTTTGAAAAGGAAGCAAGGTTTCTGTGTTGGCCAGATTAAAGTGTGACGCCAGCAGAAGTAAATGCTGTAAAGATAAAATATCAAGTTATGGCTGCAGAACTGGCTTCTTTACCTTTGCAATTAAAGTAGAAGTGTTTAGAATTAAATCAAGTTCTGCACTTAAACACCTGTCCCCATTTTGCAGTTTAAGAGTGCCACATGTCTTACATTTTCTGCGATTTCCCTACTCCTAAGGATCAGTAGAGCATGCTGATTGTCATTTCAAACTTGTGTAATAAAGTTAACACTCGATTCAGTTGAGCTATGGATGGCAGTGTCAGTAACTTTATTTGGCATCTTGCAGTGTGAAATGGAATACATTGTTCATTACTTCAGAAAAACCAGAGAAAAGCTTTAAATGGGTAGAAAATGGTCTAATAACTGAAATTTTGTGATTTTTTTTTTTTTTTTTTTTTTTTTAGTTTGACTTTATTAGGAGTGTCACTGGAAAATGTTCAGTTGAATGAAATTTTTAAAGGTCTCTTTATAAAAAACATTAGCATCTTACTGTAGAGGACTCTTGCTTTAGATGGGTTTTGTCTTCTCCTATGGCTAGTAGGGTTTTTTTTTTTTTTTTGTAGGGGGGTGTTTTGCTTTGTTTTGACTTCCCACCCCCAACCAAAGTTTCCATATGTGTAGTGTGCTGTTTGCGTGCTGACACACTGACATGGGTTTCATGTAATGAACCTGTGTGGGGGTTTTTTTTTTTTTTTTGGGTTGCTTGCTTAAACAAAAGGTAGAAATTTCCAAATGCTGTTGATAGGCCTTATAATTCAAGAATGGTATTTTCTAGTAAATGTGGGTTGTTTTGTTAGTGGTCCCTGTAAGGTTATGTGCAGAGCTGCAGGCTGTTCGATAGTGTGTTCATTGAGGGAGCATGCTGAATAACTTGTGTTCCTGTACCAAACTGCTGCTGTATGGAAACAAGGACTGCCTTTCATGTCTGTTTCATACTAAAGAGATTCCTCAAGTTTGCACCTCCTTCACATCTGCTCAGTAAACATTTTTGGTGACTACCTCTAGATAACATTTTTCAAGTCTTTTAATTAATGCTGCTCTACCTGGTGATGGAAAACAATCTTGCACCCACTGGACAGCAGGGTGAAATCATGCTTAATAGGCAACAATTTGTGTTTTATTTTCTGTCTGTTTTTGTGTGGATCAGGCTGGTAAGGGGGTATATTGAGTATCAAATTTTAGGCAGATTAATTTGGCCTTGAGTTTAAAAAAAAAAAAAAAAAAATTTAGGAATATTCAAGTGCTTGATTGGAAGTATGTATTTTATGATGCAGACCTCGATATCAAATCCATGTTCTGCTTTTCAATGAGTTAGCTGTGGTTACTTCAAGCCTTCCAATCACCAAAACCCCACCCCCTTTCCAGCTATGCATATGAGCATACTCTCTCTCTCATGCATCCATTACTAAATTGGCTCTGGCTGAGCTGTTCTGTCTTATAGCCCTAATTGGTACACACTGGATGCAGAAAACTGCTTTTTATTTTTTGACTCATCTTTTCAGCTCTTCCAGTCTGCTTACATGACATCTTAACTTCTGCCAGTCTCTAGTCCGTTCATCTTGGACTGCATTTAAAAACCTCCTTTTGGTCAGATATTTCAAAACCAGGTTCTCAATAAGCTGCTATTCAAGGTTGTTTTTGTTTTCTCTCTCAAAACATGCAAACAGCCTTGTATCTTCTGAGGAGTTGTGATGCTCTGTGTAAATGAAAGCTATATATAATGTAGCTAAAGTGTTTTAGCATTTGCCATTGTTGAAGTGTACGTTAGTTGCAGGAAAAAAAAAGGATGCTGCTTGCCTAAGCTGGTGGGGCATGGTGATTTAGTAGTGACTGTAGTTTCTGGGAGTCACTATTTGTAGCTTAGTAGAAATTTAACTACAAATTTTACAGTGCTGGCTACTGGAATTACATTACAGGTTTAGTTATACCACACTTCCCTGGTAAATGCTAGCACTAAGATTTTAATTGCCAATGGCTGTCTAGACACACAAGGGCTCATACAGTCTATTTTCTTTGTTTCCTCTCTGAGGGGCTGGGCCTAAAATGCCTCAGCTCCGAGGCAGTTTCTGTAATTTTAAGACAGGATGGGGATGTGAATGGATTAACTCCAATTGAATGGTTAGGCTATCCCCCTTTTTTTTTTTTTTTTTTTTTTTTTAATATAAATAAGAGTTTGTAGGACTGTGGAAGCAGTTTGTTTGGGCAGGTTGCTCGGGACACTTAGACTGTTTTAAACTCTTCTGATGTTTCAAAGATGTGCTGTATGTTTTGTCTTTATGATCTTGGGTTCTCAATTGCAGTACTTGAATAAACTGTTTTATTGATGTGTTTCAATATGTCTCTGTTTATTTCCCTATTCAGAAAGGAAACAAAATGTTACATTGTCTTTTTTAGTAAAAGTACCATTCTATCCAGCCATGATACTTCTATTTAGTGTTAAAGACAATCCATTATACTTGATCCTGTCATAAAATTATGCAGTGGGACTGGTTAGTGCCTAATTCTCTTCCTCTTATGGTATTAGTGTATTACTAAAATACACTATGGGGTAAACTATGCAGTAAGTAGACAGATGTATACAATTTTATACTCTGTAAAACTTTGCATTCTCTACACTTGGACAATTAGGTTCTCTCTGTCATCTGCAGTTCTTTCCAGTTTCTCCCGGGACAGTTGAGAACTATGATAACTCTGCAGTTTACCCAGGTTGAGTATGACTCAACTGTCATTTGGCATTGGGGGGGTGGGGGGGGGGGAATTTTGAATGTCTGTATTTTACGCTCTGAAACTTCAAATGCAATTTTACTAAAACTGTATGTACTGTAACATTTTAAACTTTGAAATCTTGTCCTACCATATTATATACAATTTACATCACTACCCAACTCTTGAAGCCAGTGGCGGCTGGCCTTTTGAATTTAACCAGAAGAAAATTCAAAATATTTTATCTATATTTGCATTGGTATAAGTAAAATGCAGTTTATACTTAATGTTTATTTGGTAATTACTTGATTTTGAGTGTTGCCTTATACTAAAGAGAGGATTCCTACTTTTTCCCCTATTTGACATGAATGAAACAATCATAACAGAGACCTTTTTTTTTTTATTTTATTTTTTTTTGTTTATTTCGCCTTACACAATTTCTTGTATTAGGAATTTGTTAGTTTTCGCATACCCCTTTGGGTCAGAGTGCAGGGTCGGCCATTGTACAGTGCCCCTGGAGCAATTACAGGTTAAGGGTCTTGCTCAAGGGCCCAGCAGAGTAGGATCTCTTTTGGCAGTGACGGGGATTCGAACCGGCAACCTTCGGGATACCAGCGCAGATCCTTTAGCCTCAGAGCCACCACTTTTTTTTTTTAAGACTTTGCCATTAATTGACTAGAATGCCTGTTTTGTGCTGATCAGTTATAAGATTGTTTATAAACTAGGGACAAAGTGCTTGCATCATTTATTTTTTATCTTGATTTTATTCTGTATTTATTTACTATCTACACAGCACAATTTTATGAGAGTAGATGAAACATTTGCCTCTATATTCCTCTATTAGTTCAAGCGACTAGTATACTCCTAATTAGAAAAGTCTATTGGTTTTATTTTAGCCATTCCCCCTTTTTGCTTGTTGCAGTCACCACAGGCAGTTTTAAGTTTCAATGCATGTTGGTATATAATAAAGTACACATCCCTTCATTTCCAAATTGATGGAAGAACTATCTTCGATTACAGTAATAAGATCAAATCGGCTAAAAAGAAGGCTAAAGGTTGTGGGAGGATCACAAAGCAGAGGTAACCACAAGTCATTAAAAAATACATTTCCTGAGGTAAATGTTACTGTGTAGTCTTACACAGTCTGTACATGCATATAGTAGAATTAAGTTAGCAGAGTCCAGAGCATTCAACGGTGCTGATATGTATACAGTATTTGCACTACCTTTCCAATATGTTCATGAAAGAAAAATGCAAAAAAAAAAAAGTATGTTCCTCTTGTTTCACCTAATAATAATTTTCAATTTTTGTCTTGCAACTTTTCAGTATTAGAGTAGATTAAATTTTGGGGATTTTTTTTAAAAATAATTTCAGGGGGCCAACTTATGTGCATTTCCTAGAAAAAAAAAAATCTAAATTCAGAATACAATGCATTCTCTAATTCCGGAGAGCAAAACTAATCCTACTAACCAGTGCATGCTATTTGTTTCCTGAATTACTTGCTCCAGCATTACTGTAGTTTTTGGATTATGCATCTTGTCAGTGATTTGGAGTACACTGTACAAGTGAAAATATTATTAATTGCTCTGAGTACATTGCTAAAATTAAGCAGAAAACTAAAATGCTCTGCCATTGATTTTTGTATAACTTTCAGTAAATTCTAGAATGCCTAATCAGATGAGTATGGCATATATCAAACATGTTACAAGACATTTTCTCATTTATAAAGAAATCAAGTTGTTCTTGTCTATTGCTCTCCAAGACTCAAGCGCCATAAACATTTTCAAACCTGCTTAATCCGCTTTAATGTTTAATTTGCTGTCCTCTAGATATTTCTTGGGCAGCACGGTGGTGCAGTGATAGCGCTGCTGCCTCGCAGTTAGGAGATCCGGGTTCGCTTCCCGGGTCCTCCCTGCGTGGAGTTTGCATGTTCTCCCCGTGTCTGCATGGGTTTCCTCCGGGCACTCCGGTTTCCTCCCACAGTCCAAAGACATGCAGGTTAGGTGGATTGGTGATTCTAAATTGGCCCTAGTGTGTGTTTGTGTGTGTCCTGCGGTGGGTTGGCACCCTGCCCGGGATTGGTTCCCTGCCTTGTGTTGGCTGGGATTGGCTCCAGCAGACCCCCGTGACCCTGTGTTCGGATTCAGCGGGTTGGAAAATGGATGGATGGATGGATAGATACTTCTTTTAATTCTTACACTTAAGAAAGTAACTAAAGTGTCCCATTTTTCCACTTCCACAAAAGCAACCATTGTCTAGAAAACATGAGGGAAAATATGCAAGGCTATAAACCTACAAGTAACAGTTTTACATCTTTTATTTCTGTTTCAACTACACAACCACTCACTGGCCAGGTAGCACAAAGCAGTGATAAACAATGATAGTTTTTGTTTTTATTTTATGCATACTGTACATTTAAATACATGCCAAATCACACACACATTAATGCATAACTTATTACTTTCAGTTCTTTTCTTTTCACAGGTGCCTTTATAATAAACTACCTCTTACCTCACTCTGCCACCTGCATCATCATGACCTGGCAAGTGTCAATTGAAATAGTTACTTTATGTTGGGGGGATTGAAACATCTATATATATTCTCAACACATTCTTCTGATTTAGGCTTGAATTCTGGAAAAGCTTCCCCCTATCAATTCAAACTATAAACCATTTTGTATATGATTATTAAGCACAGTTGTTTATAAAATAAATAAAAAGAACACACGGAAATACTGATTTAAGTAAAAATGAATACTTTTTCAAATATGAAATTATTTTCTTGAGAAAGACAGAAAGGTAAAACATTATGTGTGATATGGATTGAGGGTATGATTTATTTCAATTGGCTATGTAATTTCCCATTATGAAAATGAAAACTGTATAAATAAAAAGAGGGTTTGAAAGCTGTGCTATTCAAATCAACAAAACCTGTTAATTCATGAGAGGTGTTCTACCGTACACCTGACCAAATCAAGTTTGTCAGGCAGGAACTTCCTTTGCAAGTAAAGGACGACGCTGTTGTCTTCTTCCCCAGCCTTGTACCACCTTTGGATGAAACAGAAGGTTTACAATTATGTTGGGAACAAAAGTAAAACACGCAGCATTTTTTTCTGTCCTAAAACTATATGTTTTGATATGTGGTTCATATTTACTTGTTTTTAAGCAATTTCCTTCAAAAGGTGGGTAAAACTTATGCTAATTTATGTCATATTCAAAATTAAAATTTCAAATATTTTTCTGATTTTGTTTTTTTCTTATTATGGACTATATGTAAGAGATTTATTTGCATCTTGTACAGCTAGCAACCAGCATTACTATTGTTGTCCCAAGTGTCTTATTTTCCTCACCCCTTTACATTAGGCCGTGTCTTTTTCCGATGATCTTCCTTTATCTAGGCAATGTAGGTCCCAACCTAAAAGCTTATCAGAAAATTCACCAATTTCCATGAGTCTCTCTCTAACTGAATTTGGAACTTTATTCTGAACAGAAAAACAAAGACCAGCCCCTAATGGGAGAGTGTTACAGTATATCCAATGTTGCATACTGTTTAATTCTTATTAAATGATATATGGTATTGAAAAAAAAATTACAAAGGGAAAAGAGTACAAATTTTAAAATATTGGTGTTTTAAGTAAACATCTAGCTTTAAAAAATAATCTTGAATCTAACAGTTTCTATTAAGACTTCATACAATATAATTCACATCTACCTTTCTTGTTGCACCCACTTATTTTCTAAGACAACTGTTGAACGGCACCATCTTGTGTCCATAATACACTGTTTGCCACAAGTAATATGCTGGCCAGTATCATTTTGATTAAATTTTAACTCAGATCTATGCCCTAGAGTTATTTATGTAATGAGTCAATAAGGAAGATACCACCCTGGCCACTCATATGTTTAGATCAAAGTAGTCAATTCATGTACTTTCAAAGCACAAAGTAACAAACCTACCTTTGTATCTTCATCCCTCCACAGAAACTCTTGCTCTGCTTCAATGAGTTCTTCAGAGGGGTCATAGCTGTAAACTGGAAGAAGTTGATGTCTTAACCGATCCACCCTGAAATGAAAAATAAAAACATGTAACATATATCCATCATTATTTATATTCTCTCCAGTTTTTTGAACGTCACAAATCAACAATCGATACAGAATGGCCCAGACAATCCTTTCAGCAGCAGCTTATAAATTCACCACTATGAATCTCAGGCATTCCCAAGGCAACAGGTGGTTGTGGGATATATTGCTAGCAGGAAGTACTGCAAGAGCGGCACTAGATGCCCCATTCAGCTCAAACAACTCTACTTGTGTACAGTGACTACAAGCAATGAGGATTTTGAAAGAGTGGTCAACAAAATTTTTGTTTAAATATTTAATTCCTCCTTTAGCTCCATAGTCAGGTAAAATGCACATATCATTGACCATTTCCCTAAGATCTTTCAATACCATGTTACTTAAACTTCTGCCATAGAAGAGGCCATTACTCTCTCAAATGAAGAAAGACACTTTTCTGGGAAATACTGGTAACTCTCATCATAAACTTGTTACATAACAAAGTACTCTAGAAATAACAGCTAGGGTAACTTTATCTGTAAACACCAAAAATTCCAGGGTCAAGTCCCCAAACAAACAACATTCAAACATGAGCTCACAAAAACTATCTAACAGTGCCTAGGGGATACACTGTTGTAGTTTTGTAAAAGGCTTGTAACAGAAGTACAGACAGGGATGATGAGGATGTATGGAAGTACCTTGCATTTTCCATTCTTAAGTAACACAGGCATACTATGTTGCGGAAGAAAAATAACGCACATATGGATACCAACCACATTTTAGTATTCTAGAAGGTTATGCGTAAAAGTAGTACACTAGAAATTTTTCAGCAAAACAAATTTTAGACAAATACATTTATTGTATGTTAATATATCTTTTATATGTACTCATTTAACCAAGTTACACTGCAGACACAAACAAAGCTATGGATGAGAAAATTAAAAACGACAGAGCAAAATACAAAGCAGCAAGACTCGAAGGACAACGAGTACCATACCTTATGTCAGGGTAAAAAAATCTGTATTTTTATTCAAAATAACATTAAACTTCATCAAAATAGTGAAAGTGACTATTAAGTCTCATCACTACAATAATAAAAATACAAATCTGCTAAAGTCAAAAAAACACCTGCCCACCTACAGTCAACAGTTACTTGTTAGTATAATTCAGCATTACAGACACTTGATTTATTTTACAAGTATTTACGTAAACAATACAATTCTCATCTTTGTTGTTGTATTTGTATTTCAAAGCCCAATTTCAGCTATGATAACCATATGCCAGGTACATAGCATAATAGTAGTCAGCCTGACAGCAGTAATGTAGTACATGCTACTGAATGCATTTAATTAGATTGCAGTGGTAACAGAATGGTTCTCCAGACTGACATCAAACTGAATTTAAAAGAGTGGTCTACAAATGACCAATAAGGTTGTACTGAAGTTGGACTATGTTTGAAGAACTGTCAAATGAGAGAAAGAAAGGGGATGATCATAACAAGCAAACAGAAGGGAAGCAGGAAAGAACAGCACTGAAGTAACAGCTGTTAATGTAGTATAGGGGTCACTCAAGTTCTGCCCAGGTGGGCTGCAGTATTGCTTAATTGGAAACTAATACTAGGCAATAATGGAACATGCTTCAAGTTATTTTTAGCTATTGTTTTTTTTCTGCCAGTTCAAAGCATTTTTACATTGTAAATTACTCTTTTCTGACAGCATCTTCCAAATTATTTGTGAACTACAGCACATTAGTAATTGATAGTACTTCACTTATTTCTCTTCCATTTCTTTCCAAATGCTTTACTAAACCAGTTACTTCAGAATGAGCACACATAGCAATAAATAGGAACAGGATTTTTTTGCCTTTCTCTAGTTTAGTTCTGAGGCTTACTGTGGCCACATGTTTCTGTTGCAAATACTTTCACAAACAGTTATTCAGTTTACTTTTAACTGATGCCATTGATTAATTAGCCATTTTTTTTATTTTTTATTCTATACTTAAAAAGCACAACAGTATGAGATTTACATTTACAGAAAATGTAGAAATATTTGGATTTTTGCCATAGTTTTAAATGCTTATTGCTTTTATCATTTTCCTAATAATTTAACTTTTTTGCTCTGTGGACTTTGGTCATCTATATATATAATTCACTAAGCCGCCGACAAGTAGACACCCATGGAAAGCACGCAAGACAGCCACGCCCACCAACTCTAAGACCATTGGATACGACGACAACTCGCACGCGACGCCTCGGCAAACACGCCGTTATTTATGTTCGTCTGTGCTACAGTCCACATGCACCTCTGAGCCACGTTGACTTTTCGGTTACGACGCACGACCGCATGCACCATCGCAAACTGTTTTACACGCTACATACAGCAATTCGCATCCGCGACAAACATGTGTCTTCTTAGATGGTCCTGCAGGAACACCGAAAACGTTTCCCCACCCACCAACACTCCTTATTCCCCGGCCCGCGTCCACTGCATCCGCGACAAACATGCGTCTTCTCAGATGGTCCTGCAGGAACACGGAAAACGTTTCCCCGCCCACCAACACTCCTTATTCCCCAGCCCGCATCCACCCTCGCTCTCTAGGCATTCACACTGCCTGCTCATGTGCCTGGACGCAACAACTCACTGACCACCCCATAAGTCGCTTTCGTCTGTGCTAGGAGTCCACATGCACCTCTGAGCCACGTTGACTTTTCATTATTCTTTTCGGTTACAACACCCGACCCGCGTCCACCATCGAAAACCATGGGAAAGGAACAACGAAGCCCCGCCCAGAAACTCTACCCCTCCTCCCACGTGATAGGGAACGCACCTCAGAGCACTGCCCGCCAACTCGAACAGCTCATCAAACACATACTCACTCGCTTTGGTCTGTGCTCCAGTCCAAATCCAGCTGTGAGCCACGTTGACTGTTCATTTGCCCTCCATGGCTACCGCTTCAAATGTATTTCATGGAAACAACACTTCTTTCAATGTTATAGAAATTCCTGCATCAGGTAACTGTTTGTTTCTATCAGTCGGGTTTTTCTGGAAAAATGTCATTGACGAAACTGTTGCTCTCAAACTTCGCAGTATGGCTGTTGGGTTTGTTTGCCAACATTGGGATAACTTCGGCATTTACTTCCAAGAACGTCCTCATGCCTCTCCTCGAGTTTATAATCCGGCCCAACGTCTCTCCATATCCCGGCTCTTTAGCGGTCCTTTGGATCATGGGCATTACGAGGTTCTCATGCCTCTCAAATACACACGTGATAAGCTTCTGGTGACATCTTTTGACGCTGTCGGTATGTGCACACAGGGTGCACACCCACTTGCTCGCCACACTAATGTGACGTCACCTGCCCACTCTCCTCTTCCTGAAAAACATTTAAAGACACACTCTCCTGAACACACGCATTCCACACAGGACTTTCAATGCACCTTTTGTTCCAAAAGCTTCTGAGTGCAGAGATATCTGAACGCACATTTAAAAAAACACAACACTAACCGAATGATGCAATGTGAACATTGCCAGCAATGCTTCAAAACAACTTGCGCTCTAAAGAAACACTTACGAACTCATTCCACTCTCACCTTCAATTGCACATTTTGTAACGAGGACTTCACAGGTGAGATGGATCTCCACAACCATATGCAGATCCATTCAACACAAACATTTGTATGCAAACTTTGCGACAAACAGTTTCACGCACGCAGATACCTTACTAACCATCTCAAAACACATTCCCTGATGAATTCTTTTCAGTGTCAACACTGCTCCAAAACCTTCACGCGCCAGAAATCTCTCAAAGCACATTTAAACACACACTCCACTGAACAAACGCATTCCAAACAGATCTTTCAATGCACGATTTGTTCAAAAACGTTCCGAGTGCAGAGATATCTCAACATGCATTTAAAAACACACTCCACTGAACGAATTATGCAATGTGAACATTGCCGGCAATGCTTCAAAACAACTCATTCCAATTCCCTTCAGTGTCAACACAGCACTAAATTGTTCATGCACAAACATCGCATTCAGTTTTCTGCAGCTTTTCAAGAAGATACCGCCATTCACGTCCAAGAACATAACATTGGGCCTACCTATCGCACTATGTGCTTCTTGCAATGCTCTTCATTGGCCAGCAGAGGTAAACAAATCCGGACATTACACTAAGTGTTTTCATGCCGGCAAGGTGTCTTTGCCACCGCTATCCAAACCCCCTCTTTTTGTAGAAGACCTGTTGACTGGCAAGAACCCGCTGTCCCGAAATTACTGTGATCATATCAGGGAATACAACTTTGCTTTAGCTTTCGCGTCAATGGGCGCACACATCGCTCAACCATCTGGACAACGACTGTATGCTTTCAGAATCCACGGTCAAATTCATCACCAGGTCTCTCCTTTATATACCAATCCTGACACGTCACCACAATACGGTCAGCTATATATCTTCGATTCTGCTGAGGCTACCAGTCAACGTTTGCAAAAGGAATGTAATTGCGCTTGCAGCGACATTTTGTTGCTTCAACTAGACAACATGATACGACAGGTTAATCCCTTCACAAAGTCTTACATGCAAATGCATGACATTATCACTCACGGTAACCCTGTTCCTGCTGTATGAATGGTGTTCATGGAAAATCCAAGTCTGGTTATGAGAAGGTATAACGCCCCGTCCTGTCAAACTGATGTTGCTGCTATCTTTGTAGGTGAAGACGGGGAACCTCCTGCACAACGCGACATTTGCATATATCCAAGGGGAGATGCTTGCAAGCGTATCTCTGTTCTCAATATGAACTGTTACTCCATGGTTTATCCACTGCTATTCCCTTACGGAGATCCAGGCTGGCACATACAATTGACCCATGTTGAGGAAAAGCGAACCGCGAAAAGAACGCGAGTCACACAGCTCCAATTTTATGCTTTCAGGCTTGCCATGAGATCTTCATTTACTACACACGCACTACACTGAATGGATCAATGTGTGTCTACCCGGCGCAGAGAGGCGTGGGTAAGCCATTGAACCCCATTCGTGATGGAAACCGGGGCTTGCAATTGTTCCCCACGAACGAGGAATTCCCAGTAAGTGCGGGTCATACGCTCGCACTGATTACGTCCCTGCCCTTTGTACACACTGCCGCCCCCAAATGCGCTACTACCATGGTCGAGTGACTTGGTGGATTATATACAGAAAAGCAGCCAGAACCACAAAGAACAATGAAAAGTCTACGTGCCTCAAAGGTGCATGTGGACTGTACAAAGACGAAAACGATTCAGGTGACGAGTTGGGGGTGGGCACATGAGCAGGCAGTGCATACTGAACGAGAAATCAGCAGACTGACGGAGGGGGCGGAATGGGTATCCTTCCCCTCTCCTCCCGTTCCGCCCTCCGCGCCCGAGCGCCGTCCACCCCCATCCCTCGCTCTGGGAGGAGAAGGCGCGACGGCGGTCCTCCAGTTTTCAGTCACAGACAATTATATGTTGGTTCGTACCCGTGCATTGTTACAATGTTACTTTTCTTGGTGGCTTATTAAATTACGGATTTTTCAAATGTTAATTTTTTCCCTGTGCTTAAAAATCATTAAAAAAGCGGCCTGATTATGTGGCGTATGGTACGCCGCGGGTTGGCTAGTTTAATTGTAGTTTATTAATGGCAATTACTGATGAGTAGAGGAGACACTGGGAATATGAGAGAAAAATAGTGCAGCCACTTATAGCAAGTTTGCTCTTTAGCAAATAACAACTTAAATACCCAGAACACGTAGAAGAGCAGTGTCCAAGATGTTAGGATGATGATGAAAATCTTAAAAACCTAAAACACTGAATTATCCACCAGTAACACTGTATATAAATGCTTGCTACATCCAATAAAGAATTAGCATAACCAGTTTTATAGTTTATTAATAGACAACAAAACAAAGAAACTCAGAAATAACAGTTCACTTAATTAAGGAATGAGTCCAATTAAAAGCATAGTTTAGCAAGGATAAAAATCTGCTGCCAGCAGACTACCAGGACTAAACTCTAGAACCACGTGTTAGATGATGATCTGATGGTTCCTTTGTCATTACCACTGCACGGTTATTTGGCAACTAGTTAAGTAAACAACAAGCAATTAAAAACAAAGAATTAAGATGTTTAGGATTAAAAGATAAAAATGAAGGGTTCTGAAATTTACCAAATAAGTTAATCAAAACAAACACAAAAATGTTGCTTGATCAGTAACTGCTTTAGCAGAAATAACTGCTTTTGAATGAAATGAAGACAGTATGAGGACCCATACTGAAGTATACTGCAAGGAATATACATACACTACTACTAACATAACAGTAAACAACTTGCATGTCAGCACAGGTGCCCGTACGTAAAAATCGGTGAAGGATCTACAAATACTATTTTCTCTGTGTTCATTAATACAGTAATCCCTCCTCCATCGCGGGGGTTGCGTTCCAGACCCACCCGCAAAAGAGGAAAATCCGCGAAGTAGAAACCATATGTTTATATGGTTATTTTTATATATTTTATGTCCTTATAAACTCTCCCACATGGTTTATAAATATTCCCCATACAGTTATACAGCATAAACCCTTTATATTCTCTTAGTTATTAGGTAAGATTCGTTGAAATTATGTATGTAAACACAGTTTATATACAGTAAAACCTAAATATTATTTTAAAGATATCGAGCGTCTCCGATATCACATATATATTACAGCCATTATGACAGACAGGCCATCAGCAATAAATACGTACAATGCAAGAAAAATTGTATACAGTAAAATGTGTGTACAGTGACACTAAACTATGTACATGTAATAAGTACTGTACGTAGATAATTATGGTTACTCACCAACAATGACACGACGACTTGTCCAATAACGATGAGTTTAATTTTACTGCACAACAAAGGAGAGCATTACAGCTCTTTTAAAGGAGCCCCTTCAGGTGACTGTGTTGCACCGCCGCTGTTCTCCTTCTGACAGTCTTCAATCCAAATCCCTAAAGCAGATTCCATCCAGACTACCGCCTTATCACGTCCACTTGCAACTCGTTTTGCACTCTGGTTAAAGGACACTGCGGCCGTAGAGCTTATATGCTTTTCCTCCTTTTTAAATAAAAAGAATCGTGGACTCATTCATGTAGCTGTTCCCTTCCTTCAACATATCCAAAACTTTTACCTTTTCTACAATCATTTGCATCTTCTGTTGGCGCTTGGACACGGCCCCTGAAGCAGCAGCAGGAGGGAGCACGTTAATGCTGAATGAGTGAGATGAGACTTCCTGGTTAATGCAGCACTCAGGAACCAATCAGCACACAAGAACTTAACTGTGTGCTCTGATTAGGTAGCTTCTCAGCCATCCGCCAATGAAATCAACTGGGCAAACCAACTGAGTAAGCATGTACCAGAAGTAAAAAGACCCATTGTCCGACTCCGCAGAAACCCGTGAAGCAGTGAAAAATCTGCGTTATATATTTAGATATGCTTACATATAAAATCCGCGATAGAGTGAAGCCGCGAAAGTCGAAGCACGATATAGCGAGGGATTACTGTAATGTTGTCACTTGCTCTTGTTCATTCATTTTTTTTTGGGTTCATCACGAATAACCACACATAGCAAAGTTATTGAAACATGACAGTTACTGCTGTAGAATGTTGGCAAATGTGCACCATGGTTGACGTTTTAGATGCGTTTCTCAAGAACACAAGTTCACTGCATAGTATAAATGATGAGCAGCAGCCCTAGGTATTATAAATAAATACCAATACATCCAATGGACATACCTGACCTATTATTTAAAAGTCACTTTTCCTTTTTTACAAGGAATATCACCTTGTGGACCACTCAACTTATGCTTTTGAGTCACAGGTGATATGTGGACTACACTTTGAAAACCACTCATACAAATTTTCATCCTGACATGCTAATGTGAATTAACCCATCATCAGAGAGATCAATCACAGTTCACTGTATGCAGACCTGTGACACTTGGTTAACTGGTGCGAGAAAGCCACATATTTATGTTTCACTAATCCTTTGCAAAATCTGTGAGGGAGGGCTCTTTATGCCTTGCAATACAGTTATATGATGGATTGGTCTACTTCATGAACAACAGTGTTACAAAAAGATTGGGGGGGGGGGGGGGGGGAGAGAAGTGGTTAAAGAAATAGAGTGAATTGAAGTGTATAGCCGAGTTTCAGTGCAAGTTATTAATAATATTACACATACATTTTACAGCTTTATTTGCTCTTGTACTTAAGGACCATTTTCCCTTGATTAATTTCAATATTTTTTTATACCATAACCAAAATTTGTATATAGCCTGGTTTCCACTAGATAAAGGTCAAGCACTGTTTAATTCACAGCTACTTCAATTATTGTGAAAGTACTTTTATACCAAGTACTTTTATATCAAACTCTCAAGTTAGTCAAAAGTTTTATTATGCCATTGCTTGAACCATTTGATGTTGGGTCACTGAATGCAACATCAGAACATGTTATGCATTTTATAAAAGTAATTAAAAAAAGCCAATTTAGTTGACTTTCAGTAATCCACTGAACTTGAAATTGCATGTTTTGAGTTTGTCAGGATTACGAAAATAATCTTTGCTCATGTTTCCTATCGATCCTGCAATTTGCCAGTAATTTCCTGGGAAAAATTTGCATTGATGTACATGTCAGCAATCCTAGCCTCCTTGTATGTTTACTTTATGTGCAAAGTACATAAGATGTGGTTTCACTAATGCATTTAGTAGTGAAATCATAAGCTTAACAGCTTGTGTATTCAGCAGATGTGTTCATTTTATAACCACACACAGGCACATACTCATCAAACATTAAAAGGAAAATTTTTGTAGTCTTTTCATAACTGTATACAGAGTTTGTAAAAAAAAAAAAAAAAAATGAAGCATCTACTCTGCTGTAATTCAAAAATAGTTTCTGAGAGTTTGTCTGATAAATAAAACAAACAAAACTCAGACTGCCAAAAGCAAATGAATTACATTATTTTTATTAATCTATACTAATAAAAGGCAAAGCCCTCACTGACTCACTCACTCATCACTAATTCTC